>NC_136817.1:47680385-48280385 GCF_951394365.1 Tetrao urogallus | reverse complement strand
GTAAGTCCCATGGAATTGCCATGAGATTACAGATTGCCAGAAACATCATAAGGAGACAGAAACACTCTTGATGAGCCCCTTATTAATACATAATGTCCATCTCAAGTTTAAGATAAAAAAAATCAGAGTTTAACCATGCAAACACAGAAAACAAGCACTGCTACCTACCCAAGCTAGATAACTACTCTGTCAGCCATTTGTTCTTTTTCTACATTTAGAAGTATTCCTCTCCAGATAGAAAACAAAACAGAAATCCAGGCTCCTATTTGGAGAAGGGGTAAAATCTCAAATGCTCTAGAAGGCCTTATGTTTGCTCAGAACAACAGCCAAGGCAATGTGCATTATTCATAAAACTGGTTTGAGGTGCGGGACTAGTCAACCTCTTGATGCATTCTGGACAAGTTACAGTCTCTACATCAGAAGCCTTACCCTGTAACTAACATGGAAGACATCTGCTAGAATGTGGAGACATGCTCCAGGGATGCAAGTGAAAATTAGTAAATTAAATCCATAGATGCTGAGTATTCCAGATACTGAAATATAATTATCAGTGGAATTAATTTTAATAGACTTTACTACTAATCTAACAAGCAGGTATCACCAAAACCTCCATCAGGAACACTGCTGATGTAATGTCATGTTGCACTGATGAGCAATTTGTGCACTGGTAATAGAGATAGCTTATGCTTACTCAAATGAGGAATCACATGCTCAAATTTGTACTTGTTTTCCTACTCTCTACCTAGTTAGGTGAAAAGACAGTGCATGTACTCAGCACATGGCAGCAGAGGGTCTGACAAAATAGTGTCTGATATGGAAGTGCGTATGAAACAAAGGCATGGAATTGAATGCCAAAAAAATGGTACTCATTGACATTCATTGACACTTGCTGAACATTTACGGAGACCAAACAGAGGATGTGAGCACAGTAAGGTGGTGGGTGGTCCATTTCAGCAGTGGTGATGGTCACTTCTGCTGGTACAGATTTTTACAAGCACAGCCTACCGGCTTTTTTCATCACTAGCAAAAAAAACACAGCTAATGGTGGTGACTGTGTTGAAAGATAGCGTTTTGTAGCTGAGAATTTGCCCCATCAAATAGTGTTAGTCCTAGTATCTTCTGCAGCTTCCACGGAAATAAATAGGAGGCATTATTTCTGGAGAGATCGATGCAGGATATTGTATATTACTACTATTTTCACAAGCACATATACAATCACTGTAAAAAGAGGATACCATAAAACAACTCCATCAAGCATTTCTACAAGTTCTACTTCTGTAATTTCTCTTCAGAAGTACTTTATCAAATGTCGACACTGTTACATTCTATTTGCTGAACAGCTGTATCTGGCTTGTGTAGGAAGATATTAAGAAATCTGTATGCATTTCTTCTGGGGCAAAAACACCTTCAGAACACCTGGAAACTCTTTACTCAGGAGTGTTGACTGTTACAAACTACTCATCTGATGATACATGTTCCTACCCACACAGTTTGTGTCGGGTTTTGGAGCAAAAATTTCTTCTGTTGTGGAACAAGGGTGACCTCTAGTGCTTCCAGTAAGTCAGTTCCAAGTAAAGCTAAACAGAACAAGAACAAAAACAGCTACAGAAACTGAGTGCTTGGTAAACTTGGGTTATTGGTATCCACTGAAAACCTAAATCCTCCGAAGGCTCGCTACATTTTCAGAACACAAAATGAGAAAAAGTGCCTACAGGAAAATGAAATCATGGCCTAAGCCTGAAAATTTTCAGTTATATCTTCCACAATACATATGAAAATATTAATTAAAGTTAATTGCAAGCATTCATTAATATACGTTCAAAACACTAAGAAATGTACTTGAAGCATTATTGTTTTATTCTATTCCACAGACTTTTTTCCTATGTTTCACATTATTTCTTTTATCATAAATCACAGGCAACTGTCCATCTTCAACCCCATCACTTCTACAGCTTTGGAATTTACTTATTGAATCTTCAAAGTAAGATCAAGTGAACCAAAACAGGACAGGGAAAGGTAAATAATGGTCACTTTACACATGCACAATTGTAAGAAACCATTCTAAAAAAAAAAAAAAGAAGAGATTCAGCACAGAAATTTCTTCCCCATCCCGTGACAAAGTAAGCAACAGGACTACATGAATGCTTAAAAAATAAATTGCAATCATGTATAAAATTTAAATTAGTTTACATAACAAATGAAAAAACCCTGCATACTATGAGGATCTTTACAATTCCAATTTCTTGGACAGGCATTTTTAATCAAAAGCAAAGTAAGTGAAAAGTCACTTTTCAAGAAAACGAATCGATGCTCTAGGGTTCCAGCTCAGTAAAGAATAGACTCCAATCTGGATTATCTAAATAAGTCAAAAACATGTATATGCAAAGACATCAGTCAAAGCAAACATAAATTATCTGTAGCACTTGAGGCTTCCCCTTGCTTCCAAATATAAATTTCAAAACATCAGATTACTCTAGCACTTTCAAGAATATATTTACCTTCAAGTATTTTACTTTACTATTTCACTTCACATCATTTTTTGAGTTTTTTGAGAGTAAAAGTTTTGGGAAATGAGCAAAAGCAAATGTGAAAAATATTAGCAAAAAAGATAACACAGAATGTGTCTCCATAAACATTTCGTCAGAAAAACAGGAGTTTGGTCTTAATCATGTGCATTACATTGCCTCATCACATATTATAGAAACAAAAGCCAAGTCTGTACAGCTTGCCTGTAAGAATATAAAAAAACATTATTTTTTATCCATGATAAATTCAATGTACTTTCACAAACAGACATTAAGTGCTTACCTTGTAAATTCTAGCACATTTAGCAATTCATATCTTTCTTCATGTCCCAACTGAAAAACAAAAGTGAGAATTAATGCAAAAAAATCCAAAGCAGAAGAATCAAAAAAACATTTGGATATGTACCATGATGCAGTTATTCAATAATTACTTAATATGGTAACAGTAAATACACCACACTGTAACGTTTCCCCAAAGCACTTACAGATTCTATAATTACTGAGTCAGGTGTCCTTCCAGTGAATACAAAACGAAGATGTCTTGCTGCTCTGACCAATGCTCCCTCATCTGCAACAAATCAATTAGTAGTACTTTTTTTTACAAGATGTACGAAGAAACTGTTAGTTTGCTCCATGATTTAATGGATGCTTTTGATTTTGCCTTGCTTTGTTCTCTCCTGAATTCAAAAACATCCTATGAATGAGAGTTGGCTTGAACTAGACCTTTTGTGCTATACTTTTTCCTCACTCTCCAAGGATCTTATCATTACTTTCATCCCATTGAAAACATATTTTGTTCATTTTTGATTACAAACTCTTTGTTCTAAATTCCATGGTTACCAAGTACAGATAAGTTCACAAGCAAGGACATACATTCACGTTCCAGTTAGATTTTCATTTGCATTTGAGTACTTCCATCAGACATTCGCAGCTATCTAATGACAGCTTAGGAACAGAACATGGTTAATCACTCTTTGCCCTTACATAACCTGTACATATTTTCTAAAGCAAATCAGAAAAGTCCGAGTTCCTATTTTTTAGACAAAACAGGCTAGCTGATATCTACTCTTTTTTGAGAGATGCTTTCTTCTTTAATTTCAGAAGATAGTTCAAAATAATTAATTTTAAACAAAATTTGCATGTTGAGTATGCATGTTTATGTTCTCTGAATTACTCGACTCTCACCTGGAGATGCTGCTTGATATATAATCTTATCACCTTCTCTTTCTGGAACAGCTGTATGACACACTGCCATCATTGTCAAAAACTCACATATTATAGGTGCAGTTGGCTAAAAAAATGGCAGAAAATGTTTAACAATTTAATCGATAAGTTACTAAAGTGTAATAATAGATACGGACAAACAATAACCAATAAAATGTTAATGGAAGATTGCTCTTTTGAACATCAACAGATAAGCCCACCGGACATTATCTGTCTGTGTATCAACTTCAGCGAGTGGAATAACTTCTCATCTGTGCACTTCAATATAAGCTATGCAGATAGAGTTTATATCATTTACAATCATAGAATCAAAAATGAAAAACCATAAACACAGAGAAATTCAAACAAGTATTTTATAGGGAAGGCAAGTCCAAATGATGAAAATGCAAAATGATTTCACAGCTAATTCTTATTATTCATGAAAGTCTATTTCGATTTGAGCTGTTTTATTAAAACTATTCCTTCCTGCATTGCTTTTGTCTAACACCTTATTTATTAACATTGTTTTTAAGAACCTTTGGAAAGACTTCGCAACCAAACTTGAAAGTCATGTACAAAATAACATAAGGTCAGGCAGCTAGTTCTTAAAGGAAGATACTAAGATAAGCGTCTCAAACACTTCAAAATCTGCAAAGCTGAAAGAACTTCAGATAGTTTAACCAAAGGAGGGAAAAATAATGTATCTAAGCAGAAATAACTGACTGTTTTTGACTAATAAGAACTAAAAAATATATTAGTACAGATTAAGTTTGCAAAATGAATGAAATTATTCCAAAGGAAACTATTATATTTCCCTTAAATAAGCTCAAAGTAGTCACCTCAATCAAGGTTTTTTGTAGCATATACACAGTATCTGTGATCAGTGTTAGAATGTCAACCATGAAGATGAAATTAATTATCTTATAAAATAATATCTGAAAACAATTCCACACTGAAACACTAATGAGTAACTTACAGAACTCAAACAAATTCAAAGCTCTTCATGGCCAAATGCGAGCAGGTTTGTCCCTCTTACATCGAAAACCCCTGGATTCTTTAGGGCATCTTTAAAAGTCTATGTTAGAGATTCTTTTCCAAATCGCTTACAAATGCATTTAACATACATTGTTGAAATTAGATTGAAATTTTAAAGGATCTTGCCCATATTATATACACTTAATACTATATATCTACCAGAAAACAGATTTATTTCCAGGTGGATCTAATCAATATGCATCAGCAATGAATAATGTAAAGATATTCATGAGGGCATGCTGATTCTGTATGAGAACATATTTTCCCTCACAGGAAAACACTTTGACTTGCTAAAAGCAACACTGAAAATTCAGAAAACAATGGTAATTGTTTCTGTATTACTTACATGATTATTTTGAAGATTCTCCAGTAGTGATGAGTCACTAAACATTTTTTCATCTCCATTTTGTGAGCCCTGCCTAGAAATAATTTGGTAAAAGAGAGATCACCATTAGCATATACTTAATAGTTCATATGCAAATAATGCACATTACCGTGCTCAGGTCAAACATAAATTTTGGTTTAAGACGTTACAAGAATGGCTGTAGTCACACACAGTGCAAAAATGAAGGAAATAGGAATTTGTTAGAGGTCAAAGTTTACCTAATTTTAATAAACCTTATACAAATACACTTGAATTCTGGTATGTTTTTCTGCTCACTTCAGATAACACAGGATAAAGTTTTCAAAGCAAGACTGGCTTCTTGTTATCTGATTTCCACAGAAGGATATTATTGGAAGGACTTAGAACAACACATACCTGGAAGAACTTAAATTTCTTAAGAAATTAACAGCTTTGGCATAGGTTTGCTATGTGTTTGCAGAAAAGAAAGTCATACCTGAAGGAGTAAGCAAACTGAGTTCAGACACTATGGGACAAACATTCTGTTTGTTTCCCATTACTCATGACTAAAATAACCTAAACTGATATATAAAGGACGCAGAAGTAAGGATGAAGTAGCAAAGGACTGAAGAGACACTAGATGGAGATAGTCCTTGAGAAACAGTCTTACACTAAGGTTCACACTGCAGAGGTCTTCTGGCTGAAGTAGCTACTTCTAGAAAGACTTCTTATCAACTGATTGCCGAGCATCAAGACAATCCAGTTGAGTTTGAATCTCAGTGACATAGCACAGTTCTGAAAAATGAACCCTCTCAGAGGAAAATATTATTTTCATTTATTTTGGATTTTGCCCTGTAGTGATTTTCGTTGAAGGATAAGCCATGTTTGTCTCAAAGGCAGTCTAAAGATCTTTTATGAAAACCAAAAAAGTGAGCTGTTATAGTCTTGAATTACCATGAAGGAATGCAAAACGACAGCATTCTGCACAACTACTCAAGGACAGATTTTTCCAAAAGCCTGTTATGAAGTGAGAAATTCAAAGCATCCTCAATCACCAAGATTTATATTTATTTACTTTAAATGCAGAGCAGCTGGGCAAAATGTTAGCAGTTTCATACTCATTCAACTTATTTATAAATTTCAAGCTTTGATTGCTTAAAATTTTTAGACAAAGACTTTAGGATATTTTTCAGATTCTCAGTACTAAATCTGAAAAATACTTGTAGGTATAACTGTTCTCCAGGTAGACAGAAAATATCTATAATTTAAAAAATATTTAAAAGCTTTGGAATTTGGTACATTATTTAAGTCTAGAAATATTAGTCAAGCAGATGTTTTTAATTACAGTGGACCTCCACACAAAAAAATAATTTTCCTGAGTATTTTAATCTGTGAATGTTTACATGTCATTGATAGCTTATAAAGTACAGCTTTTTTTTTTTTTTTTTTTTAAACACAGTTTTGTGCGATGTATCTTGCCATGACTTTCAAGAAATACAATAAGAATAGCTTAAAGATTGTAAGTGACTTTTGACCCCAGTTTACCACAGTTTATTTTGAAAAAGACTGTAAATATTTAGTTTAAGAAAGAACAATGAAGGAAATGTAAGGCATCATGCAGTAGGCAACAGCAAGGAAGTCATGACTCAGTCTTTCCTGAGGGCCCCTGTTAAGAGATTGTCTCCTCAAAGGAATCTGTTATCTCAGTTTCAATACAGAATTAAGTAACGGTAATTCTCTAAAACCATTTGCAGGAAGCAAAATACTAACACTAACTTACGTATTTTTTACTCTCAAACATTATTTTTCAAACACCTTAGGGATTATTACTAAACTGTTACAGGATAACAGGAGAAAAGTGTGACCAAAGTTACCACAGTACCATGTACCTTTATAAAAAACAAAGTTTTCTTCAATATACAATTTGGATTTGTACATGATTACCAGTAGGATACCTCAGTGACCCTATCATCAATTCTATCCCAGAGTACAGATCTGAATGCCAGAGAATTCTGATTCATAAATTTGTGTAAGACTTGGTTGGGCTGCATCAACTCGAAGATAAAAGGACTTTTGAGTAAAATATTCTGCAATAAACCATCTTTCTGAAAAAATCTCACTGTTTTTAAGCTTCAGTTTTAAACAAATACCACATACTGCTTGATTCTGAGAGCTTACCAATCATCTGAAGGAACACTATAGTCCTCAAGTTCAGGGCAATCGCTGCACATGAAGCAAGAGAGGAAGAGAAATAGGGATAGGAAAAAGAATCACAAAGGCTAAAAAAAAATTGGATTATGTATAAAAGAGAAGGCAGTTAATGAAATTAAATGACTAAAAAAAAAGTAAAGCTATCTCAACTGAGTATTTTGCTAGTGCCTAGAAAATAACACTGCAAAAAATATGATATTTCTCTTGAGGCTTTATAAAGCAAAAGCTATCATTTTCATTCAGCTGGGAGCATGCCTGCTTACTAACTTCTACCAGTCGAACAAATTACAATTCTTACTTTATATTTCAATATACACTTGAACAATGTTTTGATTGTAAACAAAAGGTAAGTTTTAATTTTTGTTATGATAACAAAACTTATCTGAGTTCAAATATTCAAAAGCATAGCTAGCCATTGCACATCAGGATTCAACCCGGTGATGACAATTAGCTGACTTAGCTGATGTAGAGTTGTGTGTGTGTGCACAAGTAGATATATGAAATATCAGGTTTAGAATGGCACTTTATTACAGGTCTTAAATAAAAAAAACCAACACAGTATGGTTAAGGATCAAAGTTTCTCAAAACAGAAAGTTGCCATTAGAATCCTCAAAACTATCCAAATGATAAGGCCACACTGCTGGCTTAAGCTATAAACTTAATCTCACAGACTTGCTTGGTCTGTGCCCACTTTCAGAGGTATCTAATTACCAGCTTACTGATCAGACTAGGTCCAGCATCTCTCATACTGGGCAGCCATGCTGTCACTTAAAATATAAATGCTTCTGCTCTATTCACTGCTCTAAAGAATTTATTTTAAGTGAACCACCTTGGAGGTTTGAAGCCTTTGCAAACTCAGTTGAAGAATTTGTCTGCAACTACTGACAAATAAGTAATAAAATTCTTTGCTTGCATTTATCTGGAGACGTCTCGTAATAGCAACACCAATACCATGAGTTATGTAATTTAAACAATCCTCATAAAAGCTATCTAGATTATGTGGTAAAGCATGGCAGTTCAAGTTCTTGTTCATCCTCTATTATCTAATGAAAAAGCATGCAAAATATGAAGCGTGAACCAACAAGGAAGTCCATGCACTTTCGCAAATTTGAAGGCAGACTTTGCTTTTTAAAAAAATAAAAGAAACAAACACTGAACAGACACAGTAACAGAAAAAAAACAAGTATACTGAAGTTGTGTTACAGCAGTAAGGATAGCTATACTTTTGCTTGCAGAAAGAAGCATTCATGCTTCCTATTAATAGCATATCATAGTCACAAACAAATTGATCCCTAGTTGCATCTACTGCTTCTACTACTAAGTTTATTATGGTGTTAATTTAACTGTGTTCAAATATGCACAGGCAGAGGAAAGGCATACAAGCAAACAAATAAATATATAATAAAATACCTACCCATAAGCAACTCCTGCCACAGTACATTTTTTAAATTGCATGACGTTACATGTCAGAGTACCCGTTTTGTCAGAAAATATGTATTTGACCTAAATGAACGATGAAATCATTATGTATTAATTTTGGCAGTTACTTACATATCTAGTACAATTTTGGCTATAAACACAATAAAGTAAATACATTTTTACCACTTCCACAATCTTCAAAGCATCACAGAACAATCTAAATTGGAACGGACTTTAAGATCCTTCCAAGCTCCTGCTGTAGGCAGGGCTGTCACCCACCAGATCAGATTGCCCACAGCCCTATCCAACCTGGCTTGAAAGCCTCCAGGGACGGGGCATCCACAGCTTCTTTGGTCAGCCTATTAAAGTGCATCACCACTCTGAGTGAAGAATGTCTTCTGCGTATCTAATCTAAATCTATCCTCTTTTAGTTTAAAGTCATTACCCCATGTCTATCACTATACTCCCTGACAAAGAATCCTCCCCACCCTCTATGTACTGGAAGAATGCTACAGGGCCCAGATACAGTTCTACAAAGTCAGAATTTCAGAAAACAAAGAACACACAACTGAGCTCCTGTGAAAAGTGACTGCTTTTACAATATTAAGAGGGAACTCCAAAGCAAAATGCAGAATTTATCTGTCAAAATTAAGAAAATGTAAAATAAAGAAAAACATGTAAAATAAAAAGACTAAGGCACATATGTTTTTAAAAATAAGCTCTCACTTATTTAAGAATTCAAATTTTAAAACACTGACTTAGAGCCAGTAATCTTCTCTACCTGCCCAAGTTCTTCATTGAGATTGGAAGTCCGAGCCATTGCAGCAGTGTCAGTAGGTTCATAATGCATGTCTATGTCCTATAAGAAAAATGAAAGCATATGTTTCAAAATTATCTTTCCAGAACTTGTTATGAAAAAAAAAATCTGGCACCTAATCAGCACAGAAAAACACAGAAGAACAGATTGAACACAAAGACAAGGGATCTACTTCTATTTATTTCAACATGGGAGCCACAGACACAATCAGATCACTTCCAAATATCTCCAAAAGAAATTAGATTTTCCGTTTGAACATCAGAATCTGTAAAGACTAAGATTTCACAGAATACTGGAAGTAATCTGAGTACTAGCGAAACTGTCAAACCCCTGCACCTAAAACAGATTTGTCAACAGACAGAAACATTGTGACATTTAGCGTGAAGCAAGTCTTAACTATCCACATTGTTCTCACTTCTAAATACTACCATAAATATTCTTTAAGCTGAAGACAGAGATTAATTTAAGAGTACACAATAACTTCAGGATACATTGTTAGTTGTTTTCTTTCTTCTCTCTCATCTTTAGTCCTTCCCCCCCGCCCCCCCAAGAACAAATCCAAACAAAAACAGTTCCATTTAAAATACCATAAAAATAAGAAAACACTGCTAAAGTATGGCAGTATAGTGCTACAAATTGCAAATAGCCAAATTCTCTATACTGATACCTCATGTACACACAGAAGGATTATCCTTAAGATAGAAAACATCCAGAGTTCCCCATTAACATAAATGTATTTAAGGACAACAAATCCCTCATTATGTGAAATAAAGGGAACAGAAGTTACAACTGTCTCCTTTAGGATTCGCTCCATAGATACTAGTTGCCAATCTGCACATTCAATGTAGGTTAGCCTTTACTGAATAGGGAACACAAAGGAACAAATTCCTCCCATTCTTTTATAATTTGCATGATAATTTCGCCATAGCACAAAAGAAATAAAAAATAGCTGACTACTCACAAAAACATTTAACTTTTACAATGAAGTATGATTTTGCTAATGAGTATTTTATCTCTATCTACCTGACCTCACACAAATCTACTTCATGCACTTGACCAAGGAATCAGATTAAAGAGTTGACAATGGCATGAGTAACTCACATTTAGATAAAACTGAAAAACTGAAGGCATGATAAAAAAAAAATCCTTTATGTGGCTTTAAGAAAAAAGAAAAACACAAAAAAAACCCAAACCAATATTTGTCCCACCAGCAACCCAACTGATAACCCTTTTTCCAATGGCAGAAAAAGAAACGACTCAAATGTTCTTTATACACTCTGCAAAAGATAATACTAATAGACAATGGTTTTGTTCCAAAACCTTTAAAGTGAAGTGGCAGAAAAAGCAAAAAGGCTATATATAGGGAAAAAACAAAGAAATATGGGCTAAGCTCAGAAAAAAAAACAAAAAATGAAACAATACAAAACTCCACTAGGATGCAAGATACTTTCTTCTGATCATTCTGGCTGAAGATCTGATGCCTCAGAATTAATGAGAAAAAACAAAGCACTGTAAAAAGTGCTACAAATAGCTTGTATGAGTATAAAATGGTAAATAAAGCCATATATAATTACCTTCTTGGGTCTCAGTAATAATAAACAGCACTCTTAAGTATTAACCATAAGAAAATAAATCTATGTATAAACAAGTGTTTAACTTAATTGCAAGCCACTCAGTTTTAGACATTAATATTTATTATAGAAATATTTACCCAATTTATGAAGTATGCTTGGATAAATTTAACAACTTCAAGTGTAACCAACAAACTGATCGGAATTAGATTATTGAAGAGAATGATAAAAGTCAAGAAGTTCAAACCAAAGTTGCTTGCTCCACCATCTGCCAAAAAAACAAAGCAAAACAGAAAACATTTAAGACCATATTCCAAAGCAAGCGTATGTAGTGTATTCAGAACATTGCTGATTTTATAATTCTGTCTAAAAAGACACCTAAGAATTTATAAATTACTGCCTTAAAAACTGTATGCAGCAGGAAAGGTTCCTTAAACAACATGAACCATAAGCAGTTTAAGAGTACTGAGACTACATTCCACAACAATGAATAACAAGATCAACGTGTTAGCCCATGTTAAGAAGTACTCTTGTGTTAGCCTATATAGGCTTATGACCATCGCTTGGAAATTATCTGGTTTTAGCAGTGCCTACAGCCTGATATTAAGGGAGAAGAAAAGAGAAATAGAGCAAGGATCAGACACTGAGTTTCACGGTGGCTAAGATTTTTCAAAATTGTGGCCTGTTGCAGAAGGCTGCCTTCCAGAAAATCAGCAGCTCTCCCAGTTGAAAATCCCGGTGATCCTGTTCCAGTCTTTTTATTGTACACACTGCCCCCTTGCAATTCTACTGCATGCGATTCAGAATTGCTTCAAAAACACATGCTGTTTTATTTTTTTCTGTTGTGGCAAAAAAAAAAAAAAAAAATCCATCAGCGTGCTCAGGGTCATCAATTGGTGTCCTCTACAAACATCCTTCTGACAGATACAGGGCTGTGGCTGTGGGCCTATGGCATGTGGACCTGCTTGTTACAGTAAAATCCAAGTTTTGGATACTTTCATTAATACCAATTCTAGCATCAAACGAAGTACAAATTTGGAAGATCGTGGAGGTAACACTTATTCTAACTAATGGCAATCTAGATTAAATTAAGTTTGATACATACTGCTGGTTAAAAAATAAAAACTGTGCCAACAAAATTCCAAATAGCATTCCTCAGAACAGAAAAGACGGAACTCTAATGAGAATGTAATTAAATAAACAACAGAATTCAATAAAGGTAAAGAGGAATAAATTGCTTCTTACGTATTAGCAGTACCTTGATCAAGAACAATTCTAAGGGGCATAACTTAAAGAAACATCAGAAGTCCATTTAATCATGTAAGGTATAAGGAAGTGGACTGATAAGGACAATCACTTGAAAATCCCATCAAATCTCAATGGCCACTATTTCAAGTTTTCTTATTTTCAGGAATAAAAAAATAAAAGCTTCAGAACTGCTTCCACAGACTTCCATAATTATTTATTTGACTACTATATTAGGCAGCTTTGTATTCAAGACTCGGTGTCAGAAGAAGAAAATTTAGTTCTAGCCTGACTATCTAAGTAAAGAAGTCTCTAGACCCTCTGTAAGAAATTCTGAAATCATCTCTAACTGATCGTAAAGTATATTTATGAAGACTTCCTTTAGATCTAGTTCCCTCATTGAGAACTGAATTCTGTCAATTCATTGTATCCTGCTGGAAGACCTGCATAACATTCCATTGCCTTTGTCAACTGAGAGTAGAGCTGTCCACATATTAAGTAAGAGGAGATCTTTCTGCCTGTTAATTTCAGGAGCAGCCTGCTTGGATCTGACACTGGCAGTCAGTGTTTACTTAGATTCTTGAACCGTGTAACTATAAAGCTGCAGCATCATTTTCTGGTACAGTTTAAAAGTTTGGGGAAGAAACCGCACCTTTACATGTAACTCATCAGCAATAACTGACAATTGCTTCAATTTCAATGAATTTGACTATGTCAGCAGAATACAGCAAGTGTTGGTATTTTTTTCATTTTCATTCCAATAATGTAGTGATGTCAATTTTCTGAATAGCCTATTCAGCAAATGAAAGTTACTGCTAGAAGGATACATTTTTCAGCATTCAGGTGGCATTTGCTGAACAACATGTTAACAAATATTCTTCTGTATGAATTATTCCCTCTGCACTCTGTAAACTACATCCCTTCTATGTGAAAAGAAAAAAGGATAACACTGGCAGAGCACTTGGCAAGGCAAAGTCTGCTGTGCTCCTTCCCTCAGTTGCAGAGATGCAGAAGCTTCAACAACAAAACTTCCCTTTCTGAATTTAGCAACAACTCACATTGCACAGAAAGGCAAAACTTACACTAGCTGTGATAAACCTAGACTAACAACTTCAATAAACAACCTATAAAGGACTGATTGAAGGATGGCAATCATCCCCCTTTCCAAAAATGAAACGCTTCAGGACAAGTGAACAGTAAAATAGTAATACATTACTTTACAGCTTACAATTTAGATCAAGATACCAGTCTCTTTCAGTATGCCTCCGATTCCATACAGCTGAACCAATAGAGCAGATCAAAGACATGGCAATAAGGATGCAGAAAAGAATCAAAATCTGAATGTTCGTAATACGTTCCACATTAGACATTTTAAGAGGTGGACTTGTTGAATTCTGCAAAAGACAAAAAACACAGCGGTTATTAAAAGATGTCCAGAGTTCTAATTTCCAAATTACAGGCTATTGAATTCTTTTCTAAATATTGTCCCAGGTATCATCATGATAAATGGCATAAATGTTTCACTCAAAGAAAAAGAAAGCAAAACCAAAAAAACCTTAAACACCAACAGCTAACCATAAACATTTAAAACATGATTTAAATATATGTGCATACATCTTATCAGAGCTATAGAAAGTTACTGGTAATTAATACAATCAAATTTATTTTAAAACAACTTCTTTACAGATCAGAAAAGCAATAAATGAGACATGCACATCAGAATGGAAGGCATTCTTTTTGTTGAACACACACAATTCAATTTTGATATTTCAAACACCACCAAGAAAATAACTTCATAGCTTAAGAATGGTTCTCCTCCCTCCTTATTTTGTAAAGCAAGTTTCACTTCATTTTCTGACAACAATGCTTACCTTTGTGTTTGAAAGAAAGCTCCACAAGAGGACAGTTTTAGGAGCAGTCAAAAATGAAAAAAGATGAACAGGCAAACTATAACGACCCAACTTACTAATAAAACAGTTTTCAAAAACACAAGTCAAAAACAGAATCAAAAAACACGCTCACTAGGGAAAAACTACTCTTTCTAAGGAATCGATAACTGTCTATCAGCTCTAAAAGCAATTATTTCCTTCAACCCAAACCAATAAATACGCACTATTACTGACATTTGAACTATTATACTTAATCTAGTCATGTTTTCTTAAACTTCCTTTTTTTGTGTGTGTCCTATTACAAAGGCATATTAAAAGGTAACAAAGTAATTATAAGAAAATTAAAAAAAAAAAAAAAGTCCAAGCGACAAACCTGCATAAGTTTTGTGTCATGTCCTGTATAGACAACGATCCCATGAACCCACTGAGTATTTCTCAACTGAGCTCCTCGTAGAAGAATCTGGTCAGATCCCAATGGAACAGTACTAGAAGAAAGCATTTTTGTATTTTAGCAACAGAACAGTTAATGCCAATGCAATAAGGATAATGCAAAATTCATAATTCATTGTTAAGACTTATTAGCTCATATCTCCAAATTTAGATGATTATAGGAAATACACCGGAACCTCATTTTCAGAGTTAAAGTATTTGGTGTGCTGACTTAGAGAAAATCTGACAGTTTAAAGCAAGTCAAATATGGAGCCCAAATATTTAAATATTTTACAACAGTACTACTTATCACTTAATTTTGATTATTAACATTAAAGATACGGTACTGCATAGTAAACATGCTGAAACCAAGAAATGTTAATTTTCCTTTCAGATTACAAAGTTTTGTCTAATTGTACACTGAAACATGACAGCTCTTACAAAATTGATTTTTCCACAGCACTTCTCAAATCAAATAGTCTTCTCTGAACTCTCAGCTTAATCCTTAATTCCAGCTGTATGAGGAATGCATAAAATGCTGGAAACGTTCAACTGTCTAATTTAGACAACTGACTTAGTCAACATACCGTACCTTAGTATCCTTTTTTATAAAATAAAATTTAGATAATTATCTGTGCTCCTCATACAGTTAATTTTCTGGTTTTGCACTTATGTCTATTTAAATAAGATATCAGATTTGCCAATAGTGCCTTAGTGCTTGCCATTCTCACTTAAATCTATCATCTCCACAGCTGTTGAAAATCAACATGTTAGGATAACATAGAAGTTGCTTGTCCATAGCAGTTATACCCTCTGATACGTAAGCTATAAATAGCTCGAGCAAGCCATCATATTTAGTAATATTTCTGGCAGTTTCAGAAAGTTTCATGTATTAATTTCTTCTAAACCCTCATTTCCCCTTCTATCCTCTCATGAACAAGCTTTTGAAGTGAAAAGACTGCAAGTAAAAAAGAAACAACACATTCTTCCTCCCCTAAAAGTAACAGTAGCAATTTTTTTGTAGTAGAGTTTTTTTGGAATAAGTTCACGCAGAAACTAGGAAAAAAAAAAAAATCTGTTCTGAAAAAAAATGTTTAAATATTTTTCCACACAAAACAGGCAAATAACAAACACTACATCGCCATGACTTACAGCCTAGGATACTACCAAAAAACAAAAAAGAACCTAAAAATATACAACATACTGAAATTGACATGAATTGTAACATTTTCATTTTGTGGTAAAATAAGAAGAAAATTATTTTCCTTTCAAGTATGAAAGGAACTGAAGGGCTCTGAAGTAGCCAATAATCATTAAGAAGGACTCATTTGATCTTCAAATATTATTTCCTTTTTTTAAAATGCATTCCTTTCTCTAAAGCATATAAAAGTTATGAAATGAATTGTCATTTCAAGAGTATTTTTTTTAGATTTTTATTTCAGATTTTTCAAGAATTTCACCTATAAAAGATGAAAGTAATAGCCTTTTTGATAATATGCCCACGTTATCCCAGATAAACTGGAAACTTTTAAAATTGTAGACCTTCTCTGGAATGCCAAAACTTTCTGTCCCTTCTAATATGAAGAGGAAATGAAACTCTAGTACGGCAATAGTAAAAACTTTGTACTCCTACTTGTACTCCTTAAAGTGTCAGGTTGAGTTCTAAGACTCCTGCAACTTCTTAGCCCTCCTGCTTATTTCCCCTCTTAAAAACTCTGATGAGTATGCAGTGAAGTCCCTTTTACAGCAGTAGCCATTTCCATCCCCCCCCCCCAGTCCATCAAACAGCTCTCAAAAGTCTACGGATACCCCTCCAATCTGGAACAGGATTTTATCCTCAAGGGCCTGTTACTGGGAAGACTATTAAAACAGAATGGTGTTTGCAGCCTGTGGGAGTGTTCTCCAGCAGTACTGCTGCACAGATGAAGACAAACAACAGAACAACAGGGGACAGACAGAAAAGTCCCCATCCGCCAGGTGTCATGCTACTTTCAACACTGTGACCGTACCCCATTCTGTAACAGTGCTATCACTGGACAGAGAACTCAAGTCTCTTGGCCTCAACCTTCTCAAAATTGCCCCAGCTCTTGATTCCTATTGTATACTGCACGACTAATGGTTTCTAGCAATATATGTTGCTTATACTCAGTGAAGAACATTCTTAATGAGGAAATATCCCTTCAGCATACTACCCAGCTAAGGCTGTCACTGGCATATTAATTTCAAGGACATGTTTGAAACCTTACATAGCAAGGTGATTTTCTTTTTATCAAGCGTTTATTCACAATTTCCTCAAGATGGTCTTCAGGAAAATGTTTACTTCAGGTCTGGACAGTAAATGTCCACCACTGTAACTTGCCAGTCTATTTTCCTCTGAGGTATTTATCATAACTTCAAATTTATCCAGGC
Organism: Tetrao urogallus; assembly: GCF_951394365.1. NCBI lineage: Eukaryota > Metazoa > Chordata > Aves > Galliformes > Phasianidae > Tetrao > Tetrao urogallus. The sequence goes on along the minus strand of NC_136817.1, from coordinate 48,263,289 downwards.
TAAAGAACTTTTCTCCTTTCTCCAGCTAATAGTCTTCAACTTCTAAAAATCATACACATTTATGTGCATCAAAAAAGAGCTGCACCTTTCACATACAGAGTTAACACTCAAAAACTGAGGATACAATGAAAATATTTTTGACTTTAAAAGAATCTACAGATCTAGCAAAAAGATTAGTTGTAATGGAGTTCTACTTTCTTGAATATTAAAAATCCAAAAAAGAACCACTGCCTTTTTTACAGCTGCTCTCCCAGGAAATGAAGAGGAAAAGACTGAAAAGACCACCCAGATACAACATTTACAGACCACAGCATTCTTGTACTCCAGTGAGTTTATAAAAGGAAAGAAGAAATAAAAGGGAGAAGTGTCCATTACTCCTTTTCCTTTGCTTTTCCAAAAACATCGAGATAGTGGATACAGTGAAAAATCTAATTGTGGGATCTTAAACAACTAGATGAATGCTAGTTAGATTAATCTGTGTTACAGATAATATGGGCAGAAAGAGAACTCATCTTTGATTTTTTCTGGTTGGAAATTAGGTCAGGATCCAAAAAAAGTTACTTACCTGCAATTCTTTTTCACTGAAGGTAAATATTATATTAGAACCACACTTTTGGAACTATCCTACTGAACACCAAATATATGTAAATGTTCCCAGACTGAATTTCTCAAATGACAATTTGCTTGACCAGCAGATGGCATGCTCCTACACATTCTTGAGGCACACCAGCCATCACCACATTTAATATTTCTTTTTTACTCAAATTTTAAAGTTAAATAATTCAGTTAAGCAGAAAAGTGTTTTCTCCCTAGCCAGGGAGGAAGGAAGGATGTGTGGATCTAGTATAACTATTACCTTCAGAGAAGAATTACAGGTAAATGTTTTTCTCTTCTTAACGACAAGTACAGTGGAATTATAATAGATCCACACTCTTGCGACTGAAAACTCCCGGAATGCATCTGTAAGAAATCAGTAAATAAAAATGGAATATAAAAAAGGTATTTAAGAATTAATCAGTAGTATATATTATCAGTCTAGAAACACAAACATGGATAACAATGCATACGGAGAAATAAAATCCTAACAACAACAACAAAAAAAATACAATCTAAATCTTCAGGAATGAAGCACTAAACAATTCCCAATCTAATAATAAATTTTAAACTCCTAATATATCAATTTAGCTTTGAAACTACGAAGACTCCAAAACCTATTGTGTAAACACTTAAAATTACTAAGAATTTAAGTAGCTTTATAAGCACATATGCTGTAATTGCACTGAGGCTGTCCATTTTTAAAGAAACACTTTCAGTAAGCTAAAGTATTAAATGTCTTTAGGCTACTTAATTAAGAGAATTTGAAGTACATAGTAATGGATTCAGTTCCTCTAACAATAACAAACAACAGGATAATAAAAGAAGAAACAAAAAATCCTGCAAAAACAACAACAAAATCATATAAGAAATTTCTTACGTACAGATTCTATAATACATAATTAATAGACAAGGAATGAGATCCTTACAAAGTGAGTTATGTAATAGCTACAAATCCCCAAAATTTTAGAATTTGGTTCATACACCCTTCTATTATTAATAGCTATTGACTTCTGAAGATCAGCTAGTATTAAAACTCAATCTGCAGACATCAGAAGATTTTACAACTGCAATTTTCTGAAGAATAAAGAGTAATAAAGAATATATCAGAAATTTTATTTTATTATTATTATTATTATTTTTTACCTCTCTGGACTATAGAATGAAGACCTTACTGATTGTATTTGGAGTAGTTTAACAATATGTACTTATTTACTACTGTACTTATGTACTTATTGAAACTACCAAGATCTTTCTCCTTGGATTTACATACCCATGCCCATCCAGTCTGATGTTTCCAACAAAGTCATACAGATGTCGGTTTGGGCTCTCACATTCAATTCTGCCTGAAAGTCTCATCAAGCTTTCTATGTCTTTTATATCTGATGTTAGGGGCAAACCCTGTAAAAAAAAGTTTGTTACCACATTTAAAATTACTTTCCAATTTACCATTCTGCGTATTTCAAATCTGACAGTGCAAGACATGAAAAGCCAGTATTCCTGTGGGAATAAAACAGGACCACTACATTTTACAGTGAGTAAAAGTACCCTGGTATTGTAAAATATCATGATGAAGACAGGCTCATAGATAATCATGTAATTCAGCAATAATGTCCGTGCAAAATACTGCACACTCAGTTAAAAACTGCCATTCCCTATCTGCCCTGCAAGGACAATACAGCACTAGCAGCATCTTTCTGCAGTGCTTTTGTCTCCATTATCCTCTAAAAATAAACATACCTGAACAACAAATCCATCCACTTGTTCACTCACTCACAGGAAACCCCCTGAAGTGCAAGAAATAGCTTAAGGTTTAAACATTTATTCCCTCCATTTAATGAAGGGAACAAAAACATTAATGAGATAGCAATAACCCATGGCTTTTTATTCAAAATATTAAAATTTCACAGCCTTCTAAAAGGAGCACCTAAAATGTTTTATAAGCAATAATAGACTAAAAATAACATTCGAAATATTCTCAAAAATGAAATTCCTACCTGTCGAATTTTTAAGTTTGTCTCACCATCTAAGTTAGATGTTTCAATGTAGCACATAGCTTGTGGTTCACTATTGAGAAAAGAAAAATCCTTAATTTTATAATTGCAATGTCAAAATCCATGAATTTCCTTTAATTTTCTAATATCTGCTTAGCCAATCAGCTTTTTTTCTTTTTTTCCTTTCCTCATCAAATTTTGAGAACTAAAATAATACGCAGTTAAATCTGTGAAATTACCAACAGTACTTCACATTGTCAGAAAAGTTTGCCAGAAGTTACCTTCTCAGATGAAACTCTGCTAAAAATGCAGTATAATTTTATTATTAAGTTTTTACAAGAAATTATACGTAGGCACAAACACAGTATAATTGTAGTGCTTTCTGACACAGGCAGTGGTAATTTAAAGATGAAAGATTTTTCCAAAGTGTTCGCTTCCATTTACGTCCATATTATAGACTCTTAATGCAATTTTAAAACATTTTTTAAAAATGCCAATTTTTTTTTAAGGTCTATCCAGAAAAATCACAGCTTTCATATTTTATCTCTTTGAGATACACTGATACATGGCTTATGTTTTACACTTTTTTCAATACAATTTTTTATGTTTAAAACATAAGCAGTGATTTTGTATCTTGTACAACACCTCTAGATTTGAATAATACACAACAATTATGGAGGTGTTAATAAGGCAAACAGAAAGAAGGATAAAATGACTTTTCTGCAAACAGAACAAGAGGTAAAACAGGTCAAGATTTCTGAATAACTCCACTCAGCTTCCACCTTCTGCATATGAGGACAGAGCACTTACTATTTATATCTGTGATAAATTAAGATCCTGTAAAGGACCAGTAGAGCCATAAGACAAACAACAACAAAACAAACAAACAAAAAAAAACCCCTTACAACTTAGAAGAATTAACACTTACTCTCTATACCACTTTGAAGCTAACGTTTCTCCTTCTTTCTAGCACGGAATTCAAGAGTCAAGAGCTTTTTGTGATTTTTTGAATTATACAATTATAGCTACTGGTAAGTCACAACTTTATTCTGCTATCATTCTAAAACTACAGAGGTCACTGTAGCATATCTTTGTGAACCAAAAACATTAAAATGTACTAAATTATTGTCATAAAGTCTTGTCAGGAGAGTATTTTCTTCTTAGCAAACTTTTCTAAAAATGTAAATAACTTCTGTCTAGATTGTTTGGCTCAAATCACCTGTGTAAAACACTACTACAATCCTAGCATTCTAATTAGTTAATATTTTAAAAAAAACAACACCCAAACATTATTTTTGTGAAGCACTTTTAAGAAAGGCTGGGGCAGCAAAGACATTTCCAGTAAAACACATGCTTAATTGTAATTACTTTAGCAGATAAGCAGTGACCTCCAAAGTAAATGAATTACAGCTGGATCAAGGCAGGCCCATTGATTTAGTGAAAAAAAAAAAAAAAAAAAAAAAAAGTTCAGTAACAGTGCAGACAATAGCATAAAGCTGACATGTCTAGGAAACATGCATTTTGTCACAGTACACAAGAACAGTGCTGCTTTTGCCACTGCATGCAGCAGAGAATGCGCGACATTCAAATTTGTGCAGAGGGTCCTCTACCAGTCCTACCAATAATAATCCATATTCTTCACTGAAAGTATGACTTGGTGTTTTATTCTGTGTTTATTTAATGACAACTTTTCTAATAAGATTTCACGAGGATAGTGCAAAATCTTAAAAAGAAGGTCTGGAACAAGTTCTTGCTTGTTGGAGTATTATCATCTATTTACACTTTAAAGGATCTGCACTTACATCAACTGTACCTTTTCTAATTTTATAAATGCATGGGTTTTTGCTTAAGAAAGATGAATGGCAAAGCAAACACTATCAACACATAAAGCATTCTTTATACTTGGTATATGAGGACCCACATACACATATCCTGTGCAACTGGTTTATTCTAACCTTGACGACAGACTGATGAGATCAGCTGGGAGATGTTCCCCATTGGTCACTTTCACTACTTCCCCTACTGCCACCTACACATCCCAGTTTGAAAATGATTAGAACAGAAATATAAGTAATAGGGGAAAAAAACAAAACAAAAAAGAAAACAAATGGACAAAGACAAAAAGACAGAGTTTGAAATTATTATACAAACAATATATGTTAATTAAAATGTCTGATGACATTTTTTTCAAAATCTATTTTCATCAGGTCAGAAATAAAAGAATTAAAATATTTCCATCTCTATTCAAGTGGATCATTTTACTTTAAGGCACCAATTTTAGGCTCCAGAGAACACTGGCACTAAACAGAAAGCATAGAATCTCAACTGACAAAAGATTCTAACCACTCCATTAACTGTTTAAAAGCAAATCTAAACCAAACCACAACAAAAGATTATCCAGCAACATATCTGAGAAGCTGAGCGAAAAGAACATGCTAAAAATGACTTTGTGTTTTCTGTTTTTGTTTTATAATCTTCAATTTCCAAATAACTTGCAAGAACAAAACAGATTTTAAGTCTCATAGGGCTGTTATTTCCACTGTAAGAGACAGCATGATATTAATTATTTTAGGAAACTGTAATTCTCCAGAAACCACCAGTGCTTGTAAAAAAAAGAAAAAAAAAAGAAATAACATTTGTTTGAAATAAAATCAGGACTGTAGACTTGCATCACTTTTGAAGCCATCAACTGTAATTGGCCATCAGTAAACGTCTGGAAAGCAAAACTATTAAAACAGTCTTCCTGGGAAATTGTCACCATGTGAAGACAAGAACAGGAGGAGACTACATGCTGGTGTGCAAGCAGAATTAGAGGTAATGTAGTGGCATAAGGCTCTCTACAGGAGGGCTGCAACAGGCCCCTAGTGACTCAAGAAAGTTGTTTTAGCTGTAAAAAATACCAGAACTGGATCCAGAATACCAATCAGGATTCACCTCAGGATTCACTTTTGCATGTTTGATCCTAGAAGAAAACCCAATAGGAAAATTCAAGGTGAATAACAGTCATAGAACAGATAACGTATTCTGACGGGGGGGCAAAGTGATGCGAAGCTGAGGTAAGTTCTGACAAGTCCAGTGGCAGCTAACTATTATTTCAACATATTAACACATGATGTAAGATTGCTGTTGAGGAACAAGGCTTGGAAAGAAGCATTTGCGGTCAGATGGCAGTCTTCTATGAGTAAAACAACAGCTGTAGAACACTGCAATATGAATGTCCTCCAGATTAAAAAGGGCAAAACAGTGAAGAAATCTAGAAAAAGAGACAAATTCAGGAGCTTAGTCAGGAGGACTACAAATAAGGTGCTTTGAGATGATGTAATGTATTTTGCAAGACACTGGAGTTTGCATGAAAGAAGCTATTAGCAGGCCAAAACGTTGTTGCTGCATGGTATGCCGTATGTAAAGATCTTGGTGGTGTGGCACCAACAAAACTTACAAATGCTTCCCAAAGTGCAGAAGTAATACGTTATTAAATCAGAAGATACTGAATAGAAAAGCATCTGAAGTTGCAATAAACATTCAGATTGAACAAAGGCAGAATTTACAGAAGAGAATTTACAGAATTATCCGGCAACTGTTAGATACTTGGTAATTTATCAGAAATGTTTTCAAAACTACTACACTTAATTTTGAGATATAATGGAAAATGGCATAAACACATGCAAGTAGGCATCACAATCTGTCACTGAAATGCATAGCATCCTAACCCTATTAATTGTATGCATGAGTACATTTGTTCACTTCAGTGGACTTGTAAAGGGCTTATGCCTAACCTGTAATCATATGTGTTACAGTAATACTTTCACTTGTACCAGAAAAAAGATGGCTGTAATTGCATAGTAATCACAGAGCAATTAATCAAACTGCAATTGAACATGTTTAAATAATCTTAATTTAAAGCTCACAAACAAAAAACCAGCAAAACAAATTCTTAGAATATATCCTCTATTGACCTGATCAAATAGATGTTGAAAAATGTTCATCTTCCACATAGTAAGATGTGGATTTCTTAAATAAGACTGTCCAAGGAAATGATGATAAACAATCTCTGACTGTCCATACAAAAAAAATTACAGCATTAAATGCTATGAAGTCTTGCCTTCAGGGCTGAAATTATTAAAAATACATTTTATAGAATTAAGTGAATGCTCAGCTCAAAGACAATGCCAGTTTGACAGACTACATACTATGCTCACGGTTTTTCCCCCAATTTAGCTATCAAATATCAATTAAACCACATTTCTGTTGTCTGCAATATACCAATTTTAATTTATTTATAGGGTGCAATTTGTTATGTACATACCCAAAAATCAACCAGGTAAAATACAGCAGTTGATGTCCAGAGGCAGAGAATCAGCCTCTTTTAAATTAGTATGTGATTTTTTCACAGTTTATTTCCTCAGGGGTAAAATGAAATGCCAGTATTGTTTGAGAACAGTTATTGACAAAATTTAATGAAACACTGTCTGAAATGACAAAATCCCAAATGAACAAAAGATTACATTTAAGAGCGGTGGCATTTTTGTTTATTCCTTATTTCCTTGGAGCAATCACAAATAAATAAATAAATAAATAAATGCAGGGTAGAGAAACCAGCCTCTACACTATAAGCATCAGTGGGCATCTCTACCTTGATGAGAGCAGTACAGTGTCAGCAGGTATATACTCTTTGCCTTTTATTATAACTATATCTCCAACATCTACCTGAAAGAAAACTGGGAATTGGTTAATGGTCTCAAACAAAATATGTTATCCCTTTGTTTTAAGCACAGTAAATATTTACCTTGCTGAATTTCCTAGAAACACTGGTAGGAACTCAAAACACTTTAGGCATTAGGTACTTAAAGCCCTCGAATTCCTTGGAGATCTCTTTAATAGGCCTAATCCTGATGTTGGATATGCATTCTTTACTTTTGTTACTTATTGTAATAAATATTTTATTAGAACACTGGAGTTGAATTGAGGATAAATTAATCTCCCTGGGGTCATATTTCTGTTGCATCATGCTAAAGCCCTTTACCTGGTTTCTGCAAAGATTTCATCAGAATTATAATCTGAATCTTGCCTCCAAATTATTGATGATGAATTTTTACTCAAGTTTAGAGGTGTGGAAACCAACACACGTAAGAGATAAGATGGACAGCACAACATTTACTCCTTGAAAGTTACCTCTAGTAGTCCCCTCCTCTAATTAAGGTTCTTATGCTTTAAGCCCAAGTAATTCTGCAGACATAACAAGTAATTAGTTTCCAGAAGGAATCTTCTTCCTTGGCACTCCAAATAATACTAAGGAACTGCACAGCTTTGCCATATGTGAAATTTCCCTAGTTAACCATATGAATTAGGTGATTTTTAACTGAACTTAAGGGCTGTCATCTAATAGTAGTTTTGGCTGACTCACACCATCAAAACTGACTTGACTGAAAAGTACATTTTAAGAGACAAATGCAACAAGCATTTAAAATAAAATATAGTAGATGATACATTTCCCAACATACTGGTTAATTCTTATCAATGATACAGATTTGCAGAAATAAAGCAAGTATTAGATGCTCTACAAGTCACCACGAAAACATAAATACACACCTTTTCCCAGTGGACAATCTCCCATGCACCATTTCGTAGCACTGAAAAAAAGAAAAAAAGAAGAATTCTCCATTTGCACACTCTAACTGCAGTATACAAGTTTGTGTTAGTTTCCTTATGAAAAGCCATTCAGATGGAGCACATTTACAGAACATTTTAAAGCATACCTTGTTCCTTGTTTTTAGTCAAGCATCTAAATTATACAGTGCATAGAAACTTACTATAAAATGAGTAAGAAAACTCTACAGGGTTTGCTCAATCACATACAGATTGCACAATAATGCGTGGTTTTCTAAATAAGTTAGTAGTTGGAATGAGAAATTTCAAAGTAAAAAACACGATGGGGAAAATATCAATTCAGTAACATATTTTTTCTCATTTTAAATAATGACATTCTTACAAAAAAAAAGTCACTAGCAGGCTTCTCAGGATCCAGCTGTCCAGACTATTGGCATGTCACGAAACAAATTGACATTGCAAGCACATTCTTCTACTCTAGTTTTAGTACTTTAAAGTTGAGTAATATTTGTTACTGTGATACAAAAACAAACAAACAAACAAAAGAGCTAATTTGCCATTTAATCAACAAACTTCTGTTTTCAGGGAATAATAAAGGTGTCTTTTTTTTTTTAATTGGCATTAATTACAAAGCTACTGAAGACTGACTTGCAAGAAGTAAATTAAAATAAAGTTTATAAACAGGTATTAATACTAAGATAGCTACAGGAGACTGCTCTCTTTCAATGTGCCTCCCAGCTTTCAAACTGCCAGGATGCTTATTTAAGTACCTGATTAAAAAATCCAATTCTTATGAAATTACGTCTTAAGAAAATTTATCAAAATCTAGGAATGCATATTGTTTATATGTCTAAGTCTTCTTTGTGGTTCTGTTCAGATTGACCCCTCCTGAATACCTCACTTTCTGTAAGCCATTAGCTAACATGCTTAATAACTCCTTATTAAGAGATTAGCCCTTTTACTCCTCCCCCTAGATTTATTAATCCTGATACATTCAGGCCAATGGTAAATGGAGCAGTCTCCATTACAGATATTAAGCATGCTGTTTTCATGACTGTCTCACCATTGGCTGGTCATTACACCAAATCTTATCCAACAAACCATTTCCCTTCAACAGAAAAACTACAGATCCACAGTGAGGACCGACTGTAATAACGTAGTAAGGAATTTAACACAGTTCAGCTACCTAAATATATCCCCTTGTGTCAGCAGCATTGTTTGTGGGGCCATGGCATAAAACGGATGAGAGAACTGATAAGGGATGGAAAAAAAAAGAAGCACACACACCTTGCAGCAATCTAAATGACTAAGTTTCAGTAGTAGCATAACTAACAGTGAAGTTCTGCTCACTTGAAATGTAAATAAGCTGCCAGACATAGCTAAGAGCTTCTTAAAAACTAGCTACTGAAACACTTTGACTGCTGAAATAGATCCCAAGGCTGTTTCGCATGCAGTCAAGCTGAACTAACAGGGTACTGCTATTGCAAAGGGAAGGTCCTGTTCTGCATTCACCTCATGCAAAGTGCATAGCTTTATGTGCCCCTAATGTATGCTGCCTTCCCAGACCCCTTGATTAGACATTTTAAGCTACCAAGTGGAAGGAAATCATCAGCTTTTCTTGTTAGGTTTATTTTCTGCTCTAGCTAGTTAAAATCAGCTCACAAATGGATGAAACAGAATCATAACACAGTGAGAGACCTGAATCTCAAGAGTACTCTACCCAACCTTGCTCCAATAAGGTTTTAAGCGCAATTAACATGCACTGACATTCATTTAAATACCTTTTCTTACAAAGGAGGGTAAAAATGGTACTGCTATGAGTTTTTCACGTGATAGATTACTTGCCCCGTAAAGCCTTCTGCAGCCTAAATTTCACATTCATACCTCCCATTTTTCAAATGTCTCTAACAAACAGCTTTCAAAAGCATGCTCCATCTGCCCTACAGAAGACCACTTTAACACAGCGCAGAAATGCATGCTTCACCACACCTGTGTGCATGACTGTGTCCCAGTATTTATGCATACATTTTGGGGAAATAAAGTCATCCCTAATGTAGCATAATAAATCAAAATCATCTGTAAAAGGCTTTTTTTTTTTTTTAAATAGTAATTACAATTTAGAAAGTTAATTTCTTAAGGCTGAGATAAACATAGTCTTTTATGAGCAGATAGATGAAGGAAAATCCATATATGCACAGGTAATATGTTGACAATTTTCTTTGTTTGAAGGACAACTGAAGGTGGAGCTGGATATATAGCATATTATACACATAATCACTTTTCAAGTTTACAGAATTGTCAAATAAATGAAAACAAAACTGCAGATTAAATTAACTTCTTCATTATTCTTCTGACAATACATCACATTTGACAATACACTTACATATTGTTTTAACAGTACACTAAGATCAGTATTAGGCTTACATGAGCTCTGCATTAGCTTAACTTGTTCCTAAGCACTAGTAATATTTTGTGTATCCTTACTACATTTTCAAATTCTAAGATGCTCTTTTGTATACATGGAATATTGAGAAATCTTAGGAACAGTCACCAAGAGCCTAACGATAGCTAACCAAGCAAAAGAGGTGAGAAAGGCAATAAAAATTAGTCTTCTATTCATTTAAATCTCTCTACACTTGGGAGAAAAATTTGAAAAGCACTTGAAGATTCATTATTTGTTGGTTTGTAATCTCAAAAATCTCTTGATTGTTGATTGTAATCTTGAAAGCTATGAATGTCTGTAGATATCCAGATTTTTTTTCATCATCAAGCTTTCCTTTGTTTCTGTCTCTCTCACTTTTTCTTTAAATTATAGGCAAAAGTTATACTCCCAGCACTGTCAGCCAATCAATTTGTGCTCCTGTCCAGTTTCTTGACACGTCCTGTTGAGCTATAAACTCAGTGGTTTCATACATTTTCCATACATTTTCACAGAATCACAGAATAGTTTGCATTGGAAGGGACTTTAAAGAACATCCAGCTCCAATGCCCCTGCCATGGGCAGGTAACCTCCCCACTAGATTAGACTGCCCCAAGTTCCAACCAACTTGGCCCTGATTACTTCCAGAGTTGGGGCATCCATAACTTCTCATCTTATTCCAGCGTCTTAACATCCTAATATTGAAAGACTTCTTACTTTTGTCTAATCTAAATCTATCCTCTTTCACTTCAAAATCATGACTCCTGGTCTTATCATTACATGCCGTTTTAAAAAGTCTCTCTACATCTTTCCTATAAGCCCCCATTGATGTACTGAAAAGTCTCCCTGGAGTCTTCTCCAGGCTGAACAACCCCAGCTTCCTCAGTTCGTCTTTACAGGAGAGGTGCTGCACCCTCTGATACCCTCACAGCCCTCCAGTAGACCTGATTTAACAGGCCCATTATTCATGCTGGGGGTCCCAGAGCTGGGTGTAAGGCTAATCTGGCTGCAAGTTGTTATTTCAACAGTTCAAATTTGAAGTTTAAAAAAAAACAACTGCACAAGCAATTTCCAACTCATTTCCCTGTGTATTCAGCAGTTAGGATTATCAACATTTGCAAAAAACTTCAAAACAACCAACACACAACCACAATCAATAAGCTTTAAAAAGTTTCCTACCTTGAGTTTGTTTCTTGTTCACCGCATTATCAGCTTTATGCCTTTTCTGAATCAAAAAAGCATACTGATTAAAGACTTCTGTTGACACGATAAAACTTTCACACATAAGGTGTAACACTCATTTTTTACAGCTTGCACTCAACCATTAAATGAACAGACTTAAAAACATTTTTAACAGAACTGTGGATTACTTGCATAGTCTTGATCATCAGTAAAGTCACTCCCAGCTCTAGGCTAATACTATTCTATTAAGATGTCTCTCATCTGAGCAATCAGTACTTGAACAAATTTCTTGTACAAAGATATGATGTATTTACACTCCACAACTTTGTCCTTCCCTGCAACTCGAAAAGTGACAGTTTAATTTCAATTGCTTTCTGAGCTATGCTGGGTGAAAAATTATTAGAAACAGACAATAATCTTGCATTGCCTGTCACAAATTTTGATAGTACTTCTGAAGCATATATGTAAAACCCATGCTGTTTGTGAATAATGCCTCCTGCTAACATCATCTACTTCTTGTGATTACACTCCAGAAAGGAAGCTTTTGGTTATTCAGTTGAAAGTATTATTTTAATAAACTGAAAAGCCAATTAAACCTGCTCTAATATCAGGTAAAGATAACTATTTCACTGAGTAAAGAAATTAAAATATAACTGAAGCTAAAGAAAAATGGAAAAAATGCGAAATATTTTACCATGGATCTTTCCAAGGAAAAAAGTGCTATTGTCACTGTCAGTCAGATATTCCTGCAACAATATAGGAAGTACCTACATGCTGAGGCAATATAAAATTAATAGAAGGAAAAATAAGTTTTGACTTGCCTTTGAGCAATTCTGTAGCAATTAGGAACAATACCTTTTATTTTAAAAACTGATATGTGTAAAAACAAACAACCCTGGACCCGTACCCTGGCTTTTGCTTCATGCCAAATTAAACACATCAAATTGTAAAGAGCAAATGACACAAAGAAACAAATGACATAAAAGAGGAGGGAGATAATTTTAAAAAGGACACTCTGTACAGTAGCAGCAGCCTCAGTTTTATATTTGCCTAGACACTGACAGATGGTGCAAGTCTGTAAGCATTAACTGCAGAACAGTTAAAAATATCTGAAAGAGCGTGAATTGATTTTACGGCTTTTTAAAAGTGGTTTTGTTTATATAAAAGGAAAGCAACAAAGACGCGTAAGGAGAAGCTGCTTAGTGGGCAGCAAATAGTATAAATGCAAAACACAAATCCAGCCACTTTCTGTTCTGGGGAAGGGAGGTAGTGAAAAAAAACCCAAAAACCTTTGCTGTTATCTCCAGTTTTATAGAAAACGTTATTGTCTAGTACCTCATTTAGAGACAAAATTTAAACCCAGCTCAAATGTGTAAGTAGTGAGAATAAAGGATTAATGCGGAAGAAAAGACATTTTTTCCTGCCCAAATAATTATTTCAAGCTTGTTTTATTCTAAAATAAGTTCCACTTTCTATGAATTCAGTAGCTTCCAACATTCCATTTGCTGAATTTTTGACAAAACTGCAATAATCTGAATGCTCTGAGCCTGAGTGGTTTCTGTGGAGTCCGTAAAACTTAGTAGTTCTACTCTAAAGCTCATACTTTACCTAATTATGCTTGTACTGTATTAATGAGAATTTCTTGACTATAATCAATCTATATAATAAACAGTCACTGATTTCCCATGTTATTGTCACTCTTGCACATATTAAACACACAAATTGTAACACCACATTCTACAAGATTCCATCTTCTGACAAAAGCAGCTTTATAAGATTTCAAGAGCATTCAGAAGCCAAGAATGGCTCAACAGAAAATTACTCAGAAAGGTTCTTTGCAATAAAATCTACAAGATATTTGATCGCTATTTACAAAATACGATTATTAAATACTTACAATATCCTCTATTATCTCCTTCACTGCTGCTACGGCTAAAATAAATAAGAGAGGGACCAATGTTGTGTAACGGCCTGTTGGTGATACATCTGGAATTTGCTATTAAAAAGAGAGAAAAAAAACTGGGCTTGAATTCCTGATGAAAAACATTTTTTAACACAGTAAGCAGAACTTTCAAATTTTCTTGAAAACATAGAGGTGACAACTAAGTTCGTTACTCAGACAAGGTACTGATTATTTCCAAGTGAGGGGTACTGTCTTAGAATTGAACAAAGCTGATACAACAAAACATTTTAAATTGAACAGTATTCAGTAGTTACTGTCAGAGGTATTAGTGTCTCCAGAAGGTTCACCATCATCTTTTGTGTTTCAAACTAAATTTAAATACGTATTCATAAAATATGATTAATTTTTATAGGTTAGTCTAACAGAGTGGACACAGCTCCAATCTATTTTAAATTTGAAGAAGCTATTTGGTATTTTACTACTAAACTAACGAACAAATATTGAAAAGCTACACAACTCTAAGAAATCTGTTTCTGCTAAGCAAATAAGGGTACAGACGATGCAAGTGAATGTGTATGTAAAATAAATGCTGAGAGGATGCAGGCTACTTATGTGATACATATTCATAACTATCTGTAATTATCTTTATATTGACTAGAGTTGTTAGTGGCAGCAATGATTTACCACGAGAGTATTCCTGCCTTAATACATTTAGAACAGGCAATGTCGCCCATATGACTACAATGAGATTTTGCAAAAAAAGTGGAGTAGTAAGTAGTGCCTCAGTGTAGTTAGAATACATCCTCAATTTATCATAAGAGGTTTACAAAAACCGTCAATGTTATTTATTAGACATTTATTTTTTCTTTCACTACATGGTGTATCTAAAAACACAATATTATTATATATAGACTGTGTTTCTTGGAATAAGATGAATACACATCTATTTTCAATGTTACTCTGGATCACATTTTAAAGCAACTGTGGAAATCCGGCAGAAAGTTAATGGACAACTTTCTGTCAGCTACAGGGCAACAGTACCCACCACTTCTCCAGTTATTTTTTCCCTTTCATTTCTAGTCACATGTGACTACACCCCCCCATACTAATGGCACATTATTTTTCAGGCAAAATATGAAATCAAAGGGGCACCACATTGTACCCTGCTTCTATTGCCCTGTACCTGTTACTCCTGCTAGCTTACTGATGCTCTTACCTGAAGTAATGCAATAAAAAGAAAAAAAGCATTGGCAGCTCTTCTGAACTGGGAATAAAGGAACCTTGGCAGGAATGTGATAATGTTGTACTTTGCAGTGCTAAGAAGAAAAAAAAATATATACTATTATTACACTATGAAAAAAATTCAAATATATTCCTTCTCTCTCAGTTATACAAGCTTTCAAATATAACAGAACCTTCTGTGATTTCTGTGATAGCAAACAGATTAGTTTTTGCTTAAAAGAGAAGCCTGAAGATTTCTACAAACCAGCCACCCAAGGAAAGTGCCCATCATCCACAGAAGCCATTGTGTGCTTCAGTTTTGAGGCAAAAGTTTCCTTGTCACATCTGCTGTGACTTGGTTACAGGACACCAGGGGAAAAAAAAAAAAAAAGAGGAGCAGGAAGCAGGGAAGTGATTGCCCTGAGGAATTAGGACAGGACCTAGGCTTACAGATCTTATATTCCAGAACAACACCTTATCCAGCAAGCTATGGCACACTTGGTGATCAATTCTGCAGCAGGACTCATGTGCAGAAAAATTCTTGGGGAAAGCATTATCGGTTGAGCTAACATAATGAGAAGGGTGCTACATCAAAACTGAAGAGGAATTTTTGTGATTCAGTGCATACAGAAGACTAATAAAACCTTACTTAATAATATTTAACTAAAACTAAAATATTCAATAATGTACAATTTTCCTATAGTTTCAATAATATACAATTTTCGAATGTGGTCTTTCAATATCTAAACTAAAGGTGTACTGCAGGAAAGAAGGCAACAGACTCTTTAGCAGAGTCTGTGGTGAGAGGACAAGGGGAAATGTTTTCAAGCTTAAGAAGGGTAGATTTAGGCTGGATACAAGGAAAACACCTTTTAAAATGAGGGTGGTGAGGCACTGGAACAGATTGATCAAAGATATAATTGATTCCCCATCCCTGGATACTTCCAAGGCAAGGCCAGATCAGTCCCTTGGCAACCTGATCTAGCTGTAGTGTTTCTGACCATTGCAAGGCAGTTGCACTAGACGATCTTTAAAGGTCCCTTCCAACTCAAAGCATTCTATGATTCTATATTCATTAAAAGAAAAACAATATCCTTCATCAAGTGGAAAGGTTACCTTTAAAAGAAAACAAAACAAACAACTCCTGATCAGTATTAAGTGAAATTCTGAGGGTTGGAATAACAAAATATATTTAATCCTAGCGCAATTATCTTAGTGAAGCTTTCACTACATCTACCTCTGTCCAGCTATCCAGTGATATGCTCAAAAGCAAAAGATTAACTGAACTAACCAGAAGAATAAATCCATACTCTAGAGATACGTAAAAGCTGCAGAAGTTCCATCAAGAACCTTCCTACTCAGAACTTAAAAATTCTGAAGGTCAGCTTTGTATATGAAACTGTCTTACTATTCTAGTCATTTCTCTTCATTCCTCCCTTTGGAGTCAGACTAGTGATCTAAAGGAAATAGAATAAACAGAATATTTTCTCTGATTTTGCTCAACAGTATGCATCCTTACGAAGCTCATATGTATTAACAGAAATATAATTTGATACCTGACATGATTATTACAGAACTTGGTTAACTGGGGCTGATTAATGAATATAGTTCTCAATTCTTCTTGATCAGCCAGAGAAGTTTTCTCTGAAACATCATCTGTCTTCTCATAGCCTGTCAAAAAAAAGAAAAAAAACATTTTAATGTAAGTAAATGTACACATACAAACACATGCAAGATTTAGAGCACTGCGTGACAAAAAGATCCACATATATTCTGACTGTGAACTCAATTTACTTGTATTTCTTACAATAACAGGTAATGTTCATTTTAAAGCACATTGGTGATTAGATATGAAAACAACATAGTCAAGAAGCCCCGTAAAGCTACAACTGAATTATTGAGTGCACTCAAATAGCTTATACTGCTTCATGGAAAAGTGAAATGAACTATGGTCTGTAACTGACAACCTCTTTCACTTCTCCTGAAGTGCCCCAAGTACTGTGGCAAACGAATGTTTTAAAGGGAAGACACTAAAACAAATAAATGAGCACTAACATGAAAAGAACAAGAAGTTCAGTACTATACTATAATATCAGTGATGAAAAAGTAGTTATCTGTTAATGATGAGTATCATTAACTCAGATGATCTCCACATTGCATACAGATTATTCAACAGATCAGTTTCCAGTTTTGCATGTAAAATGTTAACACTGCTTGTTGCAGTGAGCATTCATACAACTCATTCAATTCTTCTTGATACATTTTCCTGCTTTCCGCCCAATAAACATATAGCACCATTTCCCCTATGTGCCTCTCTTAAACTGAACTGTTTCACAACTATGGTAGTGCAACAATTAGAGTTCCTGTAAGGGTACAGAAGTAAACTTCCTACCAGAAGCTTGGAAAAGTTTTACTATTAATCTCAATGGCAGTAAAACAGTTCACTAAGAGTATGTCTGAAAAATGAAATTAAATACAAAAAGCAGATGTCTATTACAGCTATCTTAAATCAAAGTGGCTTACCTGTTCTACTTATTTGCACAAATCATCTGTTTTGAGAAATACTCAGAGAAAATTCTCATCATAGCCTATACAAAGGCAAAAAACCAACACGGCTTATCCTACAGTTAAAGGAATTATATTCTTCCAGTCCTCAGGAACCACCTCAGATCAGCACAATGTCTCATAGATAATGGGGAGGCATATTGGTGTGATCAGCCAGCTCCCTCAGCGCCCATGGATACATCTGAACATCTGAGCAGAGCCTGGGCACTGCTGCATTTCCTGTTAAGTGTTCCCGAAGCTGATTCTCCTCCACCCAGGTAAATCCTTGCTCCAGACTTTCCCACCAGTATCAGGGACCTGAAGTTCCTGATATTATTACACAGGAAATCCCCGCTACTGTGTTCACTCATTGGAATTAACTTCCTTCCTTTCAGCTCTCCAGTGAAAGGCACACATCCAACAATTGCAGTCAAGCTTCAGTAAACATTTCGAGAACACCCTTCTGGCCAAGCCTAACAGATTTGGCCCACACAAGAGGCCTGTACACCACTCTTTGCCTGGAGGAACCTCACAATTGCATACATCAGATTAAGCAAGTCATTTCCTTCTCCCATCATTAACGACCCTTAGAAAGGCAACCCCTACCCCTGTCACACAACCAACCAGCTGTGCAGGACTCCAGCACACAGCTCCATAAACACGTACAGCTGTAACACAATTTGACACAGGCACAACTCTAAGAACATGAACTTTTCAGTCATCACATTGAGTCACAGGTTATACTCCCATCTTGGTCCAGCACACTGCAAGCACACCTTCGTCCCAGGCACACAACACTTCCCAGTTGCTCCACGAAGGAATGTATGTGGAAAAACAGCTACTGAGAGAGAACACTGGAGAAAAAGTTGGAAACTACTCTCTTAGAAGTAGCACTCCAGCTTGACTAAGCCCAGAAAACAAGGAAAGAGTTCACACATTTGCAGAACGCACTACTCTATTTTTACAGTGCTAGTTTTAAAGTTTTTGCAAGTGTAAACCTGCAGTCCTGACAGTGATAGAGGTAAGACAAATGTTAGCAGGCATTAAAGGTAATATCTGTTTGTTTAAAACACCAAGGAACTACAGACATTTAAACACCAGTATTAAGGCATTTATTTGTTCTTCAAATAAAAAGCCAGAAAAAGATGCTTAGGAGCATCATAAACATTCACTACCTTCCTTTATATTACTTTGAATTCACATTTCTCAATCTGAACTTAAAAAGGAACCTCTGGAAGTAGGTGCTGAGCCTCATAGGTAGCTCTCTGCAGCCTGCAGCTTCAGTAAAAGCATATTAGACTGCACTGAAAGCTTAATGGTTACTCATCTCCTTCGTGCCTCTGCCTGATCTCTGAAATACACTCACCAGAATACAGATTCTGCACTGCCACACAAAACTAAGTATCAAGAAAGTATAGTTTGTCTTCCTCATTTGTGTCTACAAATGTGTGTGTATATATATATATAAATATCTAAGAAATGTATATGTATATATATAAATATCTAAGAGTTCTTAACTACATTACTGAAGTTATTATAGAATCATAGAATCACCAAGGTTGGAGAAGACCTAAAAGATCATCCAGTCCAACCTTTCACCTATTCCCAATAGCACCCACTAAACCATGTCCCTCAACATAACATCCAGCCTTTCCTTGAACACCCCCAGGCTCGGTGACTCCACCACCTCCCTGGGCAGTCAATGTTGACTAAATGTCATCATTGCTATGCTGACTAAAATGGTAACTATGCTTAATTTAAATGTTTTCCAAGCAATGAGAAACACAATTCCCTTTGAAATAGTCTACTTTCATATATGATTATCAGAAAGAATGTAAAGAGAAAATAAAAGTGTTGAAATTCTAATTCAGCATTTGACAAAGGTCCGCTTCATCCTACTCTTCCACACTGCCATCTTTTTACAACGTATCACCTCTTGGAATGCTATCATCACCTCTTGCTCTCACTGTCTGCCCAAGAACTTGAATGAAGTGTTAGCAGATGCAGGTTCCAGCCCCTATGCAGCTGCTGTTTGCCTGACTTAGCAAGCGATGCCTTGTAGCAGATCAAAAATGCAGCAAGCTTTTCTTGCCAGGAAGCTGCTCCTTTTCAGAGCTGCCTGAAGTCAAAGACTTGCTGCACATCTGTACAGCAAACAACACCACAGGCACCATTTCTGTGCTCTTTGCACACCAAATGTCTTCAGGGACACTCAGTCTGCATGCTATGCAGGCCAAGCCTAGGACTCCACGTTCCCCCTCCCCCCGCCACCCCCCAAGTCTATACATTATGCTTTGTAGGTGAAATTTTTCACTAATTTCTCAAGATATTGAATCTCTGTGACTATAACTTTGAGAGTAAATGGGCATTTCTCTACATGATGCAGCCTTTTTAACTGCAACCACGTATCTGTTGCATTCCCACAGTTAGTTTGTATTCTGCATCTTCAGAAAATGATAAGCATTTTCAATTTCTTCCACATCTCAGTCACACTCATGTAGTACAAACATATTAAGTCATAAAAAGCTCTACTTAATCACGGCCATTCTTTCAAATACGAACTGCATATCTTCAGTATGTTTTATTTATATTAGGTAAATACAGAACCTGGCAACAAGTTGTTGGCATTCAATTGGCCCCAGATAATGTCAAGCACTAAAATACAAAGTAGGACATCGATCAAACTACACTCACAAACCTGAGTCTAACTGCAATAAATCACATCAGACTTTTAAGAGCTACACTTCTATGAAATTTTAAAACAAAATTTATGGGTTAGAGCTCAGCTGCTGCCTAAGCCTCAATGCAGCAGTTTCATAAAAGCTGACTGCTTTGTCAAAAGGAAGCCACTAAGTGCTTTATTTCTTCCTCAAAGAGAACAAAAACCCACTGGCACCAAACCAGTTTGCATGATGAACTCAGCCTACTAATCAAATACGCAGATGCCCATCTCAAAATGTTGTCTGAAAGTAACCACAAGAACAAAGGGAAGTACATCCACCAGATCAATTCTTGGTGAAAGCAGCTACGATTTTAGCAAAAGTGGTTTTCAAAGATGCAGTTAACAAACCAGCAAAAATTAAAGATGGCTGCTCTTCTGTAATTCATTAAAAGGTTCTGAGACAGCATAACAACACTGATCCAAATATTCAGAAAGTTGATAGTGAAAAAGGTATAGAAAAAACCAGACAGGAATCCAGACAGGAAAGATAAAGATTATAAAACACACAGTCAGTATCAAAGCATCAAAGTATCAAAGCTGTGACAAATATCTGATACTGAAAAAAATACTGTGAAGAATATGAGTAAGAACCTAAGATGAAGCAATTGCTCCAATCTCCTTTCAAAAACACACACAATTATTGCTGCATTACAGATGTCAAAACTGATACCGACTGACTTGTTCATTGTTTGTTCATCGTGCTAAGGGCTCAGAGAAGTACTGTCCCGGGGTTAAAATTAAAGGCACCATCACTCTACATAGGCTCTTATCTAAGGACACAACAAATACTAAGGTAATAATACAGTAATAATTTTGAAGACTTACAGTGATAAAAAACAAAGTAGCAATTGTTGCATTGCCTCCTACGGTACTGACCTAAAACCAGGCCAGGACCAAATGACTGCACGCACACACCAATATGATGAACAGCAAAATGGCGTTTATTACACGTGAACTCTAGCTTATATAACCTATGTGCTTCGTCTACGCCCCTAAGGGCACGTGCCACACATCAATCATAGAGCAGGGAGAGGGCCTATCGCGTCACATCCCTTGTGGGGGTCTCGCAGTTGCTGACAACAAGCAATTATCACACTTCAAACAGGAAACACGATGCTGCTTTGTGTAAAACCTGGCACTGAGAAAGAGCAAACAGCACCGCAAGGTTCCTCATCCTCTTTGTCAATAGTTAGCTTGTAACACTACTGTTATTTAACTACAGAATTATCAGACAGATTCTATGACACAAGTTCTCATGTGCCCCCACTGACAGAAAAGCATCTGACTTGAAAAAATTTGCAAGTCAGCCCTATTAAAAGAATAACTGGAAATACCAACAAGTCATAGAATCATATAGAATCATAGAATGGTCTGCGTTGAAAAGGACCACAATGATCATCTAGTTTCAACCCCCTTGCTATGTGCAGGGTCACCAATCGCCAGACCAGGCTGCCCAGAGCCACATCCAGCCTGGCCTTGAATGCCTCCAGGGATGGGGCATCCACAACCTCCTTGGGCAACCTGTTCCAGTGTGTCACCACTTTGATTTATTATGCAGGAATGGCATGTTTTAAAACTTCTATTTCATATTCAGAACACATTTTCTGATAATATATTGTGATTTTTTAAAATTTAAATTTAAGACCCAACAGCGTCAAAACCAATAAAAATGTGCTTCAATATCAAAGGAAAGTAATTATTACTTCAATAAAAAAGTTTGTTTGCAAAACTACTGCATAAACTAAAATTATTATCTTGTTCTGCACACCAAAGTTTTTTTGCTAGCAAAACGCAGAATGTGGAAGCTATTGATGAATAAACACGAAACTATAAATTTCATTCAGAGTTGCTTAAGTAACAGATTTTGATTGAGGATTTTCTTTCAAGGAACTGAAGTAAAATACACATGACAGTGGGAAAAGGCAAGAAAAAACTGGAGAGAGTTGCTGGGAATTCTGAGAATACGGAGCCATGGCTGTCCTTTGTCAGGGTATAGGCAACACCTCAAATAAGTTCATAGTAAAAAGTGTACTTTGTAAGGAATAAATATTTTAAGTTCTTCCAGTAAAAGACAACAACTTCAACAACAACAAAATCCAAATAAATAACCATTGAAACAACAACAAAAAAGCCCAACAATCAACTTGAGCTTTCTCCAATAAGAGAACCCACTAAGGACCATGTTTTGTTTCCAACAAAACTTCAGAATAGGCAACTACGTTCTGTTACATCATATTTGCAGGGCCTCTTTCTAAACCAGATTTGGTAGTAAAGTCTCTAAATTAGCAGTTAAAACAACAATAAATTCTAAACTCTGTACAAAAAGTTTGTTCTTCCAATTTTTCCTTCACACAAATGAAGAAATAGATGGAAGGTAAACACAGACAGATTCTGCCATGGAAAGAAAGGGAAGGAAAAATAAATGACCAACTCACTGAAATCAAAGGAACTATTTTAATACACTTTACTTAATGATTGATAACATTATTTTATTCTCAAAGTACAGCATTCTGAAGCTTTGAAAGCTTGATTCTGTAGCCAAGTACATTTCCAGCTCACATTTCCAAAGAACACAGCACAGTTCAAAGACAGACAGTGAGACTGAAAAAGTGTGTCACAGTGCCACAATAAAACTTTGATAAGAGAACTAGCACTGAGAACCTGGCCTCTGCACCTCTGGGGAGTCAAAGAACAGAAGGGAACTGCAATTGCAATCAATTGCTCTGACCTATTGCTGCTGAGGCTGCCAAGCCTGCACTGCAACTGGACCCAAATTTTCCACTATGACCCATTGGGAATCTCAACATAGACTGCAAAACACACTTTTCAGGAAAAAGTACCAATAATGAGCATCAGGTCTGTTTTAAATGCTACACAATCACATAGTACAGAAGTAGAAACACCTGAAGATATATTAGGTATCACAAGAATGGACAGAATACTGAAAACAACCTGATGACTACCACATAAATTCAAAATAATTGTCCTTTTCATACATATATCATCACATCTTACACAAGTTCAGCTTCACCTAGATCTCATGTGGGGAATTGGCTGTTAATGTTATTGGCAGACAGCATAACAGCACCTCAAAAATTTCTGCACTTTGTCATCTGAGAGAGTTCACTGAAATCCACAGTTGGCCCACTGAAGTGCACTGGGTCCACTGAAATGCACAAAGGAAAGCATTAATGCTTCTATGTAGATTGCTCTGTAAGTAATGCCTCCTTCTTATTTCCATGGAAACTACAACAGATACAAAGAGCACAATAATACTATTTGACAGAGCAAATTCTTAGCTACAAAACATTATTTTTCAACACAGTCACCACCCTTAGCTATGCATTCTCATCATTAATGAGCAAGAACCTGCACACTGTGCTTTGCACCAGTGGAGGAGATGCACTGTTTCCACCATTGCTATGATAGCATAATTGCTACAAAAATGTTACCCACAACATAAGATGTTTCACTGGCCCCAAAAGATAGAAGTCAGAAGGCATCAAACTGGACAGTATGGCAGTGTGGTAGGACAGTCCAGCCAAAACTTGCAACATGCTCCACGGTCTTCAAACTGGCATAGGGCCTGGCATTTTTTTGTTTTGCAAAGGAAAGGCTGTCTTCTTCTCTGGCCTGACTCTGCAAGTTCAATCCTTCAGCTCAGTCAGCAGCATGATGTAGCAATCAGATGTTTTGTCTGGGTTCCAAGAAATCCAAATCCTTTCCTATCCTAAAAGCACAACTAACTTTATCCAATAAGGGTTGTGTTTTGAACATTTTCTTTGATGGAGAATTCACGCCACCTCTCCACAGAGTGCCATTTTGACTTTGGCTCCTAGAGGTGACATCGCGTCTCGTCACCAGTAATGATGAGTTCCAGGAAACTGTCACCTTTAGCCTTATATCGATTCAACAGATACTAACAAATTTACATACAATGTTCTCTCTGTTCCTGTGTGAATACTCACAGGACTCACCTCATGCAAACTTGCAGTATTTCAACACTACCATCATAATTTCCAACCAGCTGATACTCAGCTCCATACACAGCTCCCTGGTGGTAACCTGCTGATTCAAGCAGATAAGCTAATTGAGATGCTCTTCATTTTGTGGTGTGACAGCTGTGCATGGACGTCCAGGACGTCTTTCATGTCACCGTCACCATTGCTGAAACGCACCACCCTTCACCGCACTGGGCTCACGTTCAATGTCTGGTCTCCATAAGCATTCAGCAAGTGCCAATGAATGTCAGTGGGCACCATCTTCTCCATGTGAGGAATGCAGTGACACATCTTTGCTTCATATGCACTTCCATGTATGATGCTATTTTTTTCAGACTGCTCCTTTGCTGCCATCTGTCACACGTGAACAAAATGTAACGAAATATTAGCAGAAAGGTTCAACCTGTACTGCCACACCACCACCATTTGCCTCTGACACCGTGGGCCAACATAATAAAATAGGAGGCATTACTTTTGGAGCAACACTCATATTTTCAGAAGCTTAGAGACACCTAATAAAAACTGTCAATACCAACCTCACTCTCCCAGAGCGTACATATACATTAATATATGTATATGCATTAATATATGCTCTGTATTATTCCATTTCATATTATTTAACAGATGCATATATTAACTGCATGACTGTCAGATGTTATTTCTGTAGTACCAAACACCCGAAGCCCAGCTAAGATTCTGAGTTAAGGTTATTGGTAGTGAAAAGCAATTTAGGAAATCTCTACAACGTGTTTAGGAGGACCCGATCTAGGTCTTCAGCAAGACTTCATTGGTACACAAACCAAATTCTGCACAACTGCAGCACTGCCTAATGTGAATCCAGGTTTTCTTTACAAGAGGGGACACTAGAAACAAAATTTATTACAGAAAAGACTGTAAACATGCCTGTTTATTAGTCACAAAGAGCACAAGATACTGCAGAGGTCTGGAAGAATACCATCAAAATATTAGCTGTGTTTTAACCAAATTCTGCTCTCTATGCAAATTACATGTTGTCTTACAGATGTTACAATGCCTGTAATTTTTATTTTGTAGTAATGTACAGACTGGAGCATTACATCTTCCGTGACTGTGAATGACACACGTGCATTATTCTGACAGGCCTGAGTTCTTTTCATCTAAGCACAGCAGCCAATTTTTTCTAATAGCAGTATTACTATCTCTTTATGCCAGAGTGAGCTCAGTTCTGAGAAGATGTCAAGGCAGTCCAGACTGATAAGGTAACTCATGATCCACGGAAAAAGTCTCTGAGGCAGAAATTACTTGCTGCAGCAACAGGAGAGGAAAATGAGGTTTTAACCCAAAACATACAACAAAGAAATTCTAGAACAAAGGGAGCAATATTAGCTTGTCTATCACATCCCCTCGAGTCTGTGGCTATTCTAAGGAATGGCCTGTGCTGTAACAGCACTTATGAAAACTGCTCTTTGTGATTGCAGTATTAGCAGAACGCGCAGAATTCTGTCATTAACCAAGCACTTCCTACTTGCTGCAGGTAAGGCTTTGGGGTAAATCTCAGAAGACAGTCTTACCAATACTCTGCACAATGCTTATCTAAAAGACTCCTGCCACGGCCACAGCTAGGACTGTACGGCTACTTTATGTCACTTTCAAGAGCCAAGGATGACACTCACACTGTAGAACTCTGGATACTCTTAAGAAATAGTAACATTTCCCTATGCAGCACTGTTTACAAACACCAGCAACACAGTCCAAGTTCACCAAGTCTGGAAAAGGAGGAAAAAAGAAACAAAAAGATCCACTGACACGGTGAATGAACTTAATAGAAACAAAATGAACTAGTAAAGTTCACATTAATCTCAGATCAGAAGCACAGATTTTAAATGTCAATCATCATTTTTACATGATCTTTCCTTGAATAATAGAACATACATTAATGCACAGAACAACATAGTAATGCTATGACGAAAAGCCAACACACCTTCTTCTAGAAGTTATGTTTCTTAAAAGAAATGCCATACATATTTACAGACCAAACAAAGGTATTTTGGAGAAAGCTATCCCTGTATTCAGCTGTCTTGCAGTCACCCAACCATGAACAATATTCCAATAAGCAGCATTTTTTTTTCCCTTTCACTGCACCCGTACTTCTTAGTAAAACACTTGCTTTTAGGGACCACAATTGGTCACTCAATAATCCTTAAACTGCTGTAGTTTTGCCACCTTAAAGCAAACACAAATAAACTGGGAATGCTGATTCTAAGCTCTCAGTGGAAAAACAATTGACTGAAATTCAGCGCTGAGTGGATGCTTTGCCAGTCTCACTGTACGCATCTTCTAATTACTGTGGGTACAGCACCATGGCTACTCTGTAAGCACATTTCTAAAGTGCCCCCGGAGGCATACATCTTCACTGCTTCTCAGAAGGCTACATTGTTCTGCTCTCTTGGTCAGCTCACACTGCTTAGGAAGTAAGAGGTAAGCTTCTACAGACAAAAGCAGGTTCTCCCTGAGAAGCATACATGAGAAAGGCACACAGGATGGTTGAAACAGAAAAGATGGAGAAGGGAACAGCCTATTTCCAATATTTATTCTTCACACTCTTTCTGGGGCGCACAAACACAAAATCAAACAAAAAGAAGTAATCTGCTTAGAAGAAGGAAGGAAGATGCAGGGAGAAAGATGCTACTTCCCCTTCCCCTCACGGCCTGCACCAGGTGCAGTGGCCTGATTTATCTTCAATTGACTCGAACACAGTCCCAGGACTAAGGGCAGCACACCTGCCTCAGGAGGTACGGATCACTGCGGTGACTCTGTTGTCATTACTCGCAGCCACAGCAAACCATCAGCTGCCCCAACGCGCTGCTGCTTCGGCGCTGTTATTTCACACTCGCACTGGAAGCGGTTATCTCCCACAATCGGCGCACACACAGATACTGCCCATAAGGAAGGCGTCCCCACTGAACCCCAGGACAGAAGCGCGGCGCCCGGCAGCGCAGCGAGGCACGGAGCACGCCGCGCTCCCCGCGGTCACGCAGGCAGCTCCGCCGGAGGCAGATAATGACAGGCACACAACGCGACACCGCCCGGAAAGCACAGCGGCAGCACCGCGCCCTAGCGCTCGTTGCTCGGCCGCGGCCCGCGACCACCGCCACAGCTGGGCGGCCCCGGGCACGCCGCGGTTGTAGCAGCGGCTGCTGCCGCCCGCCTCCGCCGCCCAATCCCGGCTCCAGGCGGCCGCAACCCCGGCGAGCCGAGCGCACTCCCTCCCTGCGGCCGGCGGAATGCGGGCGCCGGGTGGCACTTACCCTCCGCGCGGGAGCGGATCTCCGACACCGTTTTCTGCACCGCCGGCATCGCCGCGGAGCGTTGGGCGGCGGCACGGCAGCGCTGCACCTGCCCCCGTCCTCGCCGCCCGTCGCAGCGCCGCGGCGAGAGCCGGGCCCCGGGCTGCGCTCAGCGGCGGGACTGCGGCGCCGGAGGCACAGGGCTCGCGCCTCCCTCTGCTCGCGCCGCCGCTCCTTTCCGACAGCCGCGACGCTGGCGCGGCTCACCCGCCGGCCCCTCCGGAACCTACTAACTCCGCCCCGCTTCCCCCCTCCTTCTCTCCCTTCTGTCCCCCACCGCCGTCTGCCGCCCCCCCGGGGTCGACCGTCGCACGGCTCGCTGCGCCCAAGCAAGCAGCGGCGCAACGAGCCGCTTCGCGTCCCTTTCTCCGACGAGTGCAGGGGTTACGGAGCGCACCCCCCCGCGCTGCCAGGGGAATGGAACGTGCCGAGCCTTGGGCCGCTGCCCGCGCTCGGGGGTGGCCCCGTCCTGCCCGCGGGGCTCGGCCTTGGAGAGGAGGGGAAGGCGGTGGGGCTGCGGATCGGCTCCTGAGGTTGTGTGTCCTGACAGCTACGTGGGGCACGGTGCCGGGCCGGCCCTCTGACAGATCACCGGGGCTTCTCGCCCAGCTCTGTGTTTTTATCACAGCTCGTCATGCCGCAGTTTGACAGCCCCGAATCTGTGCGAACTGAAGCTCTCTGCCTGCGTGGGTTGGTGAAAAGAAGCTCCCAGTTGCAGGCGTCTCGGGCTGAAGCCGCATCTTCGCTGTCAGGCTGTTAACGTGACACTCGTTTTGTGCGACTGCAACAGACAGAGGAACGTGGCTGTGGCATGTCGTGCCTGTGCCTCAGCGCAAACTGCCACCCGCGCTGTGTGAGCATGGAGAAAATAGGAACGGTGGTAGGATTTGGAACCGTGGGTCTTGGCACGCTTATGTTTTGCATCCATCACAGTCGGGCATAATAGATAGCTCAGACACTAGGAAAAGGAGATGCTTTCTTTCATGGGAGACTACATTTGGAAATAAATGCTGTTTTTCAAAAGGCCATCAAGTCTGGTCGAGGCTCTTCTTAAAAAACAGTGCTCTTCTGCATTCCTGTTCCAGCACCTCACCACCCTCTCAATGAAAAATTTCCCTCAACATTTAGATGTCCAAATCTCCCTTCATTTAGTTTAAAATTGCCCTTTTCCTACCATTATCTATCTGCATAAGAAGTTGATTTTCCTCCTACTTATGATCTCCCTTTAAATACTGAAAGGCAAAGCGGTCTTCCCGAGCCTTCTCTTTCCCAGGCTGAACAACCCCGATTCCTTCAGTCTGTCTTCATAAGGGTGGCTGTCTTCCAGACCCTCCCCAGAAGCCTTACATCCTCATGCTGGGGGACCCAGAGCTGATCACAATACTCCAGTTGGGGCCTCATGAGGGCAGAGTAGGGAGGGACAACCATCCCCCTTGCCCTGCTGGCCACTTCTCTCTGATGCAGCCCACCATACTGTTGGCCTTCACACTTTTCCCCTCCCTTCCCCCCCTCCACACCCTCCCCCCCCCCCCCCCAAAAAAAAAAAAAAAAAAAAAAAAAAAAATCACTATAGCGATGGTGACAAACAGGCTTGTCATTAAAATCCACTTTTAAATTCAATTGTCTAAACTTTTTTTCCCCATTATTCTTCCTGTAAACTCCTTGTCAAGCAATGCTTATTACTCATACCTTTGGGCAACTGGAAATTTACACAGTCAAGTACATAAGGTACTGAAACAATGCTGCTAAGTGCTCATCTGCATTTGTAAATAGTTATTTCACAAATAAGGCCACTATCCACATTGTGAAGAAAACAGCGCAATATTATATGGAGAATAAAGCTACCAATATTTGTTTATGCTGACTTGTAAATGCTCAATGTCCACTTCATTTTAAAATAGACTTTAAAATTTTTTAATATCAGTAATATTTGCAAAAAAAGCTGAGGAACAAGGCTCTAAGATTTTCTACCACTTGAAGAAACTTTCCATTTCTTTTGTAACAGTCCCCATCACCTGACAGCTTTAATCCAGGAGAAGCCTAGCACCCCCTGCACTTTCTTTCTCCTCCACAAGATCTGCAGACAAAACAAGCCAGCCCTTGTACTTCTTTCTTTCCTTTGGGAAATGAATATATGAGCTCATCTAGGGTAAATATAGTGTCACTAAAGAAGTTTCTATCAAAACAAGAATGGTGACATGCAGAGATAGAAACAGGTCAAAATTTGCTTTGCATCTTTTTAAGCAGAGGGCATGCTCTGTATTTAAGGAATCCAGTATTTGTTTCTGGATCATCACTCATATGTAACATACATAGCAGGGATGCAAGAAGGAAGCAAGTCGGTCATCATAACAGTTAAGGTTATTAATTATACGCATATCATACTTGGAAAATTAGATTGTACCCTGCATCACAGAATTATAAAATCATTAAGGTTGGAAAAGGTCTTTAAGATTGTCTGTTCTCATTGTCAACCCATCCCCACCATGCTCACAAACCATGTCCCTCAGTGCCACATTACACATTTCTTCAACACCTCCAAATATGGTGACTCCACCACTTCCCTGGACAGCCAGTTCCTATGCGTCACCACTGTTTCTGAAACAAAATTTTCCTAATATCTAACTTGAACCTCCAGTAGCAAAATTCACAGTTATTATCTTTCATCATATTGCTGTTACCTGGGAGAAGAGGCCAACCCCCATGTCACCACATCCCCCTTTCAGGCAGCTGTAGAGAGCCGGAAGCTGTAGATTTTCTGAGCCTCCTCTTCTCCAGACTGAACAATCCCAGTTCCCTCAGCTGCTTCCCCATAAGACTTGTGCTCCTTTTGTGCTTCCTCTTTGAAGAGAATCTGTATTTTCAAGTATGCTAGAGCTCTGGTGGAACCAATTATTACTTTCATACCAGACTACATTTTAGCACAAAAGACGACAAGCATATCCACAAAGAATGAGTTGTTTCAGATAGAGAAAAAGGCATTGCAGTGACAGCTGAAATGCTGAGCTAGTAGTATTTTTACAATTTTATTTTACAAGTCTACTCATAGGACAGAAATTTATACTACTTCATAGCTTAAGGGATTAAACTAAGTTGTGAGGAAGTGTGAGGAAGTATTCTCTTCTGATCACTTCATGTTTTGTGTTATAGACTACTAAACACAACTGAAATCTGTTCCTGAAAGTGGTATAAACACTTATTTTTTGAACTTTAAAGATACATGCTTCCATTATTTAAGATAAACCAACTCTCCTCTGTAGTACCACCACAGAAGAACCATTGCCTTTAAAATGAATGGACATACTGGGAAAATGAGGTCTATAGGCTTGACGAATTTTTAATAAAGGAAAAAATTTTTAATAAAGGAAAAAAATGAGGTCTGTACATTTGAAGTTGTAGCAGATTTGACATGTATAAAACATTTAATCCAGTATTTTCCTGTGATGCTATTAGTGTTTATGAATTGGTGCACTTTTCCTTTGTGACATACTGTCAAAAATAGATGTCTAGTTTTCATACAATAGTGGAAAATTAATACTGTAACTACTGCTTCTTTTCCAGCACAGCCTGGAAAGAAGTTACATTTCTTTGCTGGCTTCAGTCATACGTCTCATGCTTCGTAAGGTACTGCAGCAACTAGAGACTGTGCAGCTAATATGAAACTCTTACAGATATTTGAAGCAATACTTTGTTAGTTTAATATATAAAATGCTCTGATGGCATGGGGAGTTCTAGGTGAAATTTTATGAATAGACATATCTGAAATTTAAGGAGTTACAGAGAAGCGACCCAGGATTTTACTTTGTTGATCTTTGAGGTACTCTCAGTGAAATTGCTAGCAGTTTACTATGTATTTTAACAACAACAACAAAAAAATGTATCTTTTATCTGTTTAAGATAAAATATCAGATTTAAGATACAAGTTCTAAAAGACAGAATGTTACATTTCTATAAACTCCTACATAAACAAAGGTGTAATTATGGCAACTAGATTTATACTCTCAGCTGAGCTGTAGCAAATGTTTAATCAATTGCTGTAGCAGTGCCTGCAGTTCCAAGTGTATAAACAGTACTGGAGAGCAAAATAGAACCAGGTAAAAAGAAACAAACCAGACTGAAAGGCAGCATAAATGTTTCTTACCTAAGTTTCCCGCATGCACTGTTGGATTCACAGCCAGTGCGCTGAAGGAAAAAGCATGGATCCAGATTCAAATTTGGTTGCTGTAGAAATCTGCAAGAGTGTTTCCTCTGATGTGCATCATGTATTACCTTGTGGTACAACTGAATGGCCACTAGACCTGCTAGCCTCTGAAAAGATATGATCTCACATGCAAGAGAAAACCTTGGTAGTCAGAAGCAGCCAAACTATGGATGCCCATGATAATGCAATGCACATATGGTCAGCTCTTAACCTGTTTCATAGCTTGGCTTCGAAAGTCAGTTAGATATATGAAGCGAGCCATCAGGAACATTCATTCTGGTAAAAGAAACTGAACATGTCAGTACTTCTTAAAATCCTCATCATTGTTTTTGAGAAGTGTGTGGGCATCATATTTTTTATTATTTTAAATGTGAAGGAAATTGAAGCTTTTTCTTTTCCAAAAAGAAAAAAAAACTTTGTCATAATTAAGTTTGGATAAAATAGTAATGAAACGGGTGCAAGCAGAGAGGGGCTATGTGAGAAGAAATCCTTGGGGGACCTCTGCTGCTGGCAATTGTGCCATATGGAAGTGTCACATAGACTTCCAAACTTCGTGCTATACATCTTCAGGGCTTTGAAAAGGTGAGACAACTGCATTCCCTTCCTGAACCTACCAGGGGTCTGTTTTATGATCTTGACTCACTGGCTATTAAGTGCCATTTCTTCACCATTGGAAATGTTTGCAGTGAACTTTCTCCTCCTAATACTCATTTCCAGTCCCATTAGAGTGAGCTCCTAATATCAGTGCTTAGCCTTTTACAGATGTTCAACAGCATGCAAGGCTGGGCCAAAATGACTGTCATCTCAGAGACTGTTTATTACAGGGTTGCCAGTACCACAAGACCTTGTATAGTAGTACAACAGGATAAACAACAGAAAAGTAATACAGAACCGAACAGCTCAAGGAGGGTGTAAAAATACAGGTCTGTGTGTACCTTCCCCCTCCCCCCCCCACCCCCAACCAAGAGACTCAGAGCAGTAAGATCTGCGAGGAAGAACATCATGCTTGAAATAAAAGCCACCAGAAAGCAAGGCAAAGGTCTTCTTTCTTACCAAGCCACTCGGCATTCATCCCAGGTTCACTACTGCTATAGAATTCTGCAGATGTCCTTTGTTTGTGAAGCTGCAACAATTGCTTGGCAGGCAGATAGTGAAAGCCCTTCTGGGCCTTTCAGTTTAGCATTTTGGCAAACAGATTTGTCACATAAGGAAGAAGCATGGGAGAAAACCATTGTTGGCATGTAAATAAAATGAATCGGGAACAGTGTGGCCAACCAGCTGTCCTCTGTGGACAAACATTTACGCAAATACTTGACTAAAACCAGAATAATAATAAGCAGGTGTTTGTATTACCTTGGTTTCTGTGAGGAAAAGAGTCTAAGAAAATATTAAAAGGGAAATGACAGATGGATTTCATGAGTTCATAAAGTATAAAGCACAACCATTTAATCCTGCTAGGAAGTGATTACTTTCACTTATGAGAAACAGGTGCAAATATAAGCTATATGGTTTACACTGATGGCAGTAATACACTTCACTGCTACATTCCTCCATTTTATACTGGCTTTAGTACTTCTGATTTTAAAGATGTTATAAAACAGTAAACATGGAATAAGTGGATGATGAACTGGGCCCTGAAGTTTAGATCTAAAGCAGCTGCAGATACTTTCCTGATAATATCAGTCAGAAGTTGATATCCAACTAGGTAAAATTCTAAGAGAATGTGAAGGGAAAAGAGGGAGAGACTCCATCACAAAAAATGCTTTCAGTTTTCTAGGCAGGCAGCTACCAGAAGCACTGGTAAGAGGTTTAAATATCCACACAGATACCTCCAGGATACCTTCTTTCCTAAAAGGAAGACACATCATCAATCCAAAATCCACCCAAGCCAGGATAAATTCTGTTAAACAAAGCAACACCCATTATGAGCTGGCTCTGTATGCTACAGCAGCAAGCAGTTGCCACTCGCTCTGTACTATCAGAGCAGTACAGTGTGCACTGCCTGTTATCTTAAGGTGCTGTAGCCTGACAACTGCAAGCAGTCTTATCTCTCCCTGATTTACTGCACCTGAATAAAAAAACAGAAGACCTTGTAAGAGGTCAGAAGACCTTGTAATAATGCACTGTATATAAAGTCCTACATTAAAAACACTAAATAATCACTTAATTTAGAAACTGCTGAGCCTTGCCAGAGATACAGGTGGTCAACCCAATCGCTAGTTTAAATGTTTTATGATATTTCTCAGAAGAAAACAACAAAAATATTGTCAGCTAAAATTGGGCAAGTCACGCCTTGGAAATTCTAATCTTGTGTATTCTCAATGCAGTCAGATTTCAATGGCTCAGTGTCTGAAGATCGCATATTTTGATGGATACAGCCTGATCCAGGAATACAGGAAGAAAGTGGAATTCATTTCTGTAATAGCTCTTTACCATGTCTCCCCTCCTGTCAGGAGGGCAGTTACTGGGTTAACACTCAGGAAAGAAAAATTAGATTTCCCTTGCTCTTTAAAATAATTCTTTGAGACAACCGTACACAAGGCAGGAGTGAAGGAACACTACACAAATCAAAAGAAAAGGCTCTGGTTGCATAGTTAAAAACAATGGAAAAAGTGTCAGTGCTAGAGTACACTATTTGTAGAATAATAGGAAGCTCATGCTCTCAGGAGGCTTGTGGAAAGCCTTCTGGTATTTGGACTTAGGGTAACAAACAAAACTCTAAAGTTTCAACTGCTAAGTGTTGAAACTCATGACTAACCTAATGGTTTTAATGAAAGTGAAAATTGTACTTTGGATTTTTGTTTATTTTGGTCTCGGTTCTTGAACAGCTTTAAAGCTGTAGCCAGTTTCACTGTAAGAGTTATAGAGATAGTGTACTGTAAGTGAGAAGTCACAGAGTGGCTGCTTGGTGAGTTGTATGGGCAGGGGTTTTGGGAGTAGATGATTTTAAAGAAGTACCTTCCAAACTAAGCTATTCTATGACTCTAGTTTTCACATCACTATTGTGAAAACTTCCTTCTAACACCTTCCACATCTCAGTAAAATAAAAGTTCAAAAAGAAATCCTAAGTACACTGAAAATGACAGGAATTTTTGCTACTGAACATAAGAGTAGCAGAGTACTACCCAGTGTTTTTAAGCCTCTAGTATTAGTCAGTAAAATAAAAACAAGGAACTCATTTACTCATTTCTAACAGCAACTACAACAAAGTAGTTCCAAGTAACGAGATGCTATAAATTAGCATTATTTTGTGATGATATAGCCTATTGGTTTATATGTTTTCTTTTCGTCTGCTGTAGAGGAAGGTAGCATAGGACAAACAAGGAAGAAAAAAAAAAAAAAAAAAAAAAAAAAAAAAAAAAAAAAGAGGAGAGCAGAGAGGCATTCTCATACAATTTTTAAAACAACATAATATAATTCAAAGGAAAGCTCAACAGAGCAGCAAGGTCATATGCTGCAGCAAGTGAGGATTAGCACAAATTCAGCAGCCATAGAAATAAAGGAAAGACACTACATACCTTCAGAAGAGCCCCAGTATACAGGGATCACCAGCAACATAGCTTGTGCTCCACTGCCAGCCCTTAAATGAGGTCAAAGAAGGGTTGGATCTTGGCTTCACCATGTCTGGTCATTCAGGTACATTGCATGCACCTGAGCTCTCCTGGTTGGCCCTGCCTTCCCACTGAGTGTCAATCAGTGTTTCAAGCCATGACTCAGCATTTCTGCTACACGTAGTTACTGAATTAGTCATTTGGTTGTGTGTAGCCTATGTTGGATGTATATCACCTTGTATTTTACTTTCTAATGCAGCGAAAGTCTGTCTACATCATTCATTTAGCTTTGCAGTATCACAGGAAAGAGAATTACAAGACTACTTAGATGGGAAAGGCAGCCATTATGCATTTAATAAAGAACTTTCAGAACTATTTCATTTCAGGGGCTTATGAGCAACTGATACAATGAACAAAAACATCCCACTTTCTGTGTAACAGTACCCATTTGTATGTACACACTGGATCCAGCATATACCTAGGTGCCCACAGATAATATTTACTATTATAAAACAGCATTATTTTAATGGATTGATCCATTATGCTGATATAATTGTAAGCATTTGCAACACGTATGTGCTTTTACAGAGGTAATAAATATAGACAAATCTGAGGAATTAGGTCATTGGCTCTGCATCAGAGCCTTGCAACATTGGGCCCTTTTGAAATATTCGAACCATGTGCTTTTATGAAATTGTTTTCTTGATGGGTGTACTCAGCTAATGTTCTGCGTGACCTTTAAACTAAATAATGTCCTTGTATTGGGCTCCTTACAGAATGAAAACATATCCCATGGTAGGAGCCTCTGAAAAACCTTGAAAATTTCTAATACGAATAGAGGGAATTTAACATGACAGATGCCCATTCTTCTTTGTTAGGGAGGTGAGAATTCATGTTTTATTTTTTATAAGTTTGACATGCCAAAAAATCTCTATCAGTCTGGGTAGTCAACACTGTAACAAATGATTTGACTCATTCTCCTCTGTTCCCTTTTTATTTATTTTTGAACTATAATAATTACATTTCTGTTTTTCAGAAAAATAATTTGTTACATGATTAGCCTGTTACAGCTCTGTACGTCCTTTAATGTGTTTACATTGTAATAGGCCAGATTCATTTTAGATATAGATTCTGATAAAACCAGTGGAATGAATGAAATCAAATGAAAAGAGCATTGGCTGGCAAGTTGAGTTTTAGAAAAGTGTGTACGGTGCCAGCTATAGATCTTCAATTAGTCCCAAACAATGCCTTCTATCCAACTGGATGACTTGGCAGAAACAAGATGATCACAGCTCATGCTTACCAAGCACTTTGAACAAAGTGTCTGTGCTTTATGGATCTGTTCCCGGGGCAGCCGATATCTCCTCTAAATCTGAATTTAGCTGAGTGTTTTAGTTTAACATGTAGGATCTTAGGGGTAAAGATGGGCAGAATATTTCTGTAGAAATGGCATCACTCAATGCTCAAAGCTTGGCTGAGTTCTTGGTGTGGCAATTCAAAGGTTTATCTGTGTGTATGCATGTGGTAACTCTTCCCCAGGAGTCAGAAACTATCACTTTTAAATAGTGTTGGGAATGTAAGATGCACCCTGATCCTCAGCAGTCATCCAGCTAAACTCCTGACAAATCCTTTTGTATCATATTGGGCCTATTTTTGGGCTGATTTTTTCTGTAGTGTGAGTGCATGGCTTTTCAGTGGGACCTCTAAAATTTGTTTTGGATTTTAATGATCCTGAGTGAGTCTGCAAGTTAATTTCTTACTATGAGTGAGCAGTTTCAGACTTCTGAAAGTAGGATTTCCTCATCTTCTTCAGTGCTTTTCCATGTGAATGCTGAAAAGGTAAAAAAAACTTGTGAAGTGCATTATGTGTTCAGGATATGCTCAGCACCAAAATTGCAGTGATCCTTTCCTGTCATCTACATTGAGTGGCTTCCCTGATGTAGACATCACTAAGTCTACAGCCACAGTGCTCCAGTACAACGTCTCTCTGTGAGTCACAGCCTAATGGCATTACAAGGTCTGCAACAGCTGCTACAGAGACATATTTGTGAGTCATCTGAAATCCTACTATGAATAAAGCTCTAATCCAGCATCATGGCCTATTCTGCTAAGAAGAAATGCTAAATATAAATAGATTTGTAACAGAATGCAAATAGAGTGGAAGGTTGGTAAGATTTGGGAGGAGTGAAAACACTTCATTACCCTAGAAAAGGAAAAATGAAGGGGAAATGAAAATGTATTTTTCTCTAAGTGTTGCTTTTCCATTTCTCTTTTAGATCTCTATAGCTACCAACATCCTTTTAGACACCATGAAATGGATTTAATATTTATCTGTGAGAAAGGAATCAGAAAATGTAGATTACTGAGTGAAACAACTTGCTATTACACCAGATGTCTGGAAATTAAAGCAGATTATTCAGGGTTTGAAGTACAGGTATGAAATACTGTATATACAGTTCAGTGCATATATATATATATATAGAAATACAGTATACATGGGTGACTAGCTCATTGACTGCGAGCTGCAAAAGTACCACCAGCTTCAGTAATGCCAGTTTTTCATTTTGGGTCTCTTACCAAGATGATTTGATGCATACTTATATGGATATATTCATGGATATAATGATTAACTTCCACTAAACCAAAAAATACTGCCATATATATATATATCTATATCTACATATTATTTCTCAAGCATTAGTCTGCTGAAAAAAACCTCTATTTTCATAGGAACACACTGTGAACTGAAGTCCAGAGAGGTGAGTTTCACTTTCTTTTCCCTGCAGTGATCTACACTCAGCTGAATCCTGTGTTAGTGAACACAAAGATCAGAATTAAGAGACTGAATGTGGTTTGCGCAATGTCTTGATTTTAATAAGCTTATTTCTTACTTTAAAACCTGCTGAGATGGTAATCCATTTATATTTCAGCAATACCAGGCACAGCTGTAGAGTGCTTAGGACCCAAAGAGCAGAGTAGTCCTAAAGGAAATGGAACTGTGCAGAGCTGATTAAAGGGTAAAGTATACATTTATCAAGACAAATACTGGAAAAATGGGAAAAAAAATTGTCTGCATTGAATGCTTTCCTAGGAAGTGGGAGGGGAAAAGGAAAAACTTTGTACCCTCCAGTGTAGAAGAACAGCATGCCCCACTCCAATGACAGTGTCCCCTTTCTATTTATTTGTTTTCTTCATTAAGCTGGAAAGCAGACACAAATTTAGCTCCAGATAATTCCTCTCATTTCCTGTAGTGATTTCCACAATTGTCTCTTTACCAGTAAAATATAGCTGTTAATAGCTTTTGGTGACATTTATAAAATTCTCAGTTTAGAACAGAAAAAGAGTACTACTAATTTTTCATTACTCTCTATTGTAAAGGCAAATATAGAAACCTAAGTAGAACAAGTATTTAAAATAACAATTTATAAATATGTGTGTTATTTTTATGGTTATTCTAAGCACTTCATGCATGTTTATGGAGAACCAAGTTAGAGTGGATATCAGTTTAATGACTGGTAACATTGCATCGTTACCACATGTGCAGTGATGAAACAGCAACAGCCTCATAAATCAAAGCAATGACTCAGCATTCAGCACATGATCCCTGCCTTACTTTCCCTTCCTAAATAAAATGTGGCAGTGAAAAGAGACAAATTCCTTTTTCTTGTAGAGGAGGAACAAGGAGGAATAGAAACCTGTTCATGCATGCTGCTGATTGCCCTGGTCTCAGTTCTCTGTTGGAGTGTGGCCAGCTTTGTTTACATCCCTTTAATCTGTCTTCTTCCTCCTGATAGGAGCTGTGCTGCCACCTGGGAGAAAGCTATGGCTCCTGCTACAAGTGACATGTTGGGGTATCAAATGTATTTGAGCAATATGATCACAGGCCACCTATCAACAGCAGATTCTAAA
Organism: Tetrao urogallus; assembly: GCF_951394365.1. NCBI lineage: Eukaryota > Metazoa > Chordata > Aves > Galliformes > Phasianidae > Tetrao > Tetrao urogallus. The sequence continues at coordinate 48,224,115 of NC_136817.1, read as the reverse complement.
AATGGAAGCTGTGGAGTCATGCAAATGCATAGCATGGTACAAGTGTGTTAGATGTGTCAGTCGATGCTTCATGAAATTTTTTCTTGCACAGAAGCTGAAAGAGGCTGCAAAAGCTGGAGCTTTTTTTTTTCATGCATCAATTGTCAAGATAAAACCAAGGAGATACGTACAGTAGTTGGATTACTGCTGGTTGCATGAGAACATTATCTTTACTTGGCTTTGTGATTAAATCATTCATGGGGGTATGATGCCATCACCAATAAAGGGCATGTTATGAATGATATTTGACAGGTAATAAAATTCATATTATTGGTTGAAGTCCCTGCCTTTGCACATGTAGCTGTGAATAAAAAATGTTTATGAGTTTGTCCTTAAAATTTCTGACCCAGACAGCAATTCTAGTGAGTTTTTTTTGTTGTTGTTGTTTTTGTTGTTGTTTTTTGCAACAATCTATACATTATGATAAATAATAATGGAGAAGAAAGAAAAAAGCAACCATGACTGGTCATCTACAGAACTCAAGTGGGACATTCATTTATAGTATAATAGAGAATAGTGATAACCCCCATGAGATGCTGGTAATCTCTTCTACAAGAATTAGTATAGGAGACCCATTCATTCCCTATTCTGCAGCATTTATGAATTATTCAGTTAATCCTGTCTCAGGAGATAAACGTTGCATGTTATAGGAGTTCATACTATGCTATTTATTAGTTTAGCTCAGTATCAAAGTCTTCAAATTTGCTTTTCCAAATGCCAACTATTATTTAGTTCTCATATTTTGTTTCTTATCACTGAGATTACAAGAACCACCCCCATCTGTCTTTCTGCTTGACAAGTTTTCTGAAATGAATCAATTAAAAATATTCAATGTTGTTAAAATGTATAGTAGACATTTTGTCTCAGATATTAACAGTATCTGTCAGTGACTAAATAAATACAGCTTGTCTGGTTCTTCTTACGCCTTTGAAGACTTTTATAATGTTTTAAACTTTATTTTTGATTCAGGTCTTATGTTGACCATGTAGTAAAATTCAAAGTGTTCTACACATTTGGTTGAAAAAGGTTTGTCAGATTTCAAGTTGCTTGCTGGAGTGCACTGGATGCCTCCTGGCACATGTTGCTGCTACCCTCTGCTTTTCTCAGGGCTGCAGTCTTTGCAACTGTGATTCTGCAGAACTTCAGGTGAGTTTGGCATTCATTTTTAAAATGACTGTATATTTCTTATATTACACTGCGAAATGGGACATGATCTTTACCTGATGCAGCTTTCATTTTGCACCCCCTTATCCTTGCAGCAGAGTGCAGAGTGGCCAAAAAATAACTTTGCTTCATGGGGAACTCCTCCATGTGACTGCAGCCTCGCAACTATGCAACCCAGACAAAGCAGCAGCAGGAAGGCCTCATGCCCTGCTCAGCATACTGTCAATATCCTGGTGGTTTTCCTAGGCTGTTGATTTCTAGGAAGTAGCTGACCTTTTCTACCCCTGCTAGAAGTCTCTTTCATTCTCTGCATGTGCTTAATCTGCCATTACCCTTGTGCTGACAATCTGAGGCTTGCTCGATCTGACAGGAGCCCTGTCTCTAGGAAAACAGGTCGAGCTGCCTGAAAGTCCTTGTCAGAAATATTTTCCTGATGGCGTCACAATGTGAATGTGACTGTTTATTCTGAAAATACATGGACAAACACATATACGTGGGCACTGGCTGATAATTCAGCTTTAGATATAACCAAGTATAAGTATGTGGCATCTGATAATTCACCTGAAAACTGGCCAGTATGAGTGAAGCAATACACAAGAACCAGTTTTAGTGATCAGAGATGACTTTGTGTTGACAGAAGATTGACAGAAGATTAACACAGTTTATGCACAGGCCCTGTGCTTAGGGCACCTGCACAGCAAGGATGGCTGTCATCCTCAGTGAGCATCTCACGTTTACAGCACAGACCTGTCAGGCCTTTGCAGCCCTATTTCCAGGCTGACATTTTCTGAAAGCTTTTTCTGTCTTGCTATGATAAAAAAAGCAAACACTGAACCCTCAAAATACTGCATAAAATGGCTTTTGTGTGTATGCATGCATGCATAAGGAGGGACTGAGACATAGGTCTTTATTTCTTGATGAAAGCAAAGGAGTTTCAGGTGTTGATCATTACTGGGGAAAGAAAAAAAGCCCTTCAAATAAAATAGGGTTTATCAGGGTATACCTTGTAACAAGCCATTTTCTGAACTGTATAAGCAGCTGTGATACTGGAATTGTACATTATTTGCTGTGAATTCTCATTTTGATGGAGAACTGGAGGGAAGTGATGGATACTTTAATACAGGGATAGTTTTCCCTTCAAGTTTATGAGTAGGCCTTGAATTCTCCTTCTGGGTTTTACATCATTATGTTTCCACTTGACCTGAATTTCCCTCCACACTTTGTGTCATAAAATTTATTTGGCAATGCGGTTATGGAGTTATTTTCAACCTGATTACTTTTCTTGTCTGTATTTGTTTTTTTCGTAATATGAGATAGAGATTGGGAAGAAAAGAGAATGAAATGAGCCACAGAAGTCTCAATACTTGACTAATGTTTTACTTTGGTTAGCCTAGAAATTTCTACAGTAAGATATGCTGGTGGTCAGTGCTGGACATGCTTGGAAAAATCTGGGTTAACAGGCAACAAAACTGTTGGAAGATGGAGGATTGGATGGAAGAATGCAAGACTGCATAGTATTGGGCTTCACTAAACTTAAAATTTAGGAATTTTTGATCAAACTTTATTTGCTGTGGAAGGACTGAACAATTATTAGGCTTTTCTCTGATTGATCATTTTTTCCCCACCAGCACACAAATGCTGTGCTGAATGTGCTCTTTCTACTGAATTGCATTGCTTCAATACCATTCTTGGGTTTTTCCTCCCATCCTTGAAGGATATTGACTGCACTCCCTGTACGAACAATTTTTAAGAGGAAGTTAAGCATGCATTTTCTGACCTTGCCAGATCCTTATTTCTCTGTCTTTTCTCCTTTTATCTGCTGTTGTTTGGTGGTTAAATTTAATTAACTCACCTTATGGAGTAGTTCTCAAATGATTTCTACTGACAGGCATAATAATTCATCTGGATAAGCTTTCTCTTGTTGATTAGAAGAGCTTATAGACTTCACCCTGAGCAGTAGAAGATACTTTTGTTTCTTCCTTTGTCATTCCAAGTCACCTGTTCCAACACAATAAAAACTATTATCTTCTATTTTTAAGATTTTTTCTTCCCCAAACACTTCACATTTGAATGACTCAGAACACCAGAAGAAAAGCTAGTCAAGAGTGTCAGACTTTTTGCTTTGAATGTTGATACTTTGACTTCTAAAGGACACATTTAAAATGATAACTCTGTATCTTTCTTTTCTGATTTCCTGTTGCTGTTTTATTTTGGAACTTTTTTTTCCTCTGATTTTTTTTCCTACTTTTTGTGTGACCCTTCTTTCCAGAAGATCTCTGTATTACATTGTATGTATATAACATTCACTGTACCAAAGAGGAAACAAACAAACAAAGATAAGCAAAGAATAAAAGTCTCAGCCTAGAAATTTAAGATCTATCTACAGGAGAAGTGATTTTGCCTTGTCTCAGACTTTGCCTGTGTTGCATTTTTGTGCCCTCAGAAGCTAAGGTAATAGGATAACATTAGCCTGTGTCTCAAACAAAATGTTAAGCAGCCATAACACTGAAGTTTTTTCTACTTTGTTGTTTTTGTTTTGGTTTTGTATTTAATTTAAACTAACTGCTGAGTGACCCTAGAAAAACGATGTCCAGGAAGGAGTAGAGATCTGACTGAATGAAGATTGGCTGAGCTAGCTCTGCACTTGTCACTTCCAGTTTGAAACATTTGCTGCTTCTCTTCTCCCTCCTTAACTGCCTCTTTTCCCCTTCTTGCTCTTCTCTTAGCATTTCAAAATCTGGTACATCTTTTAACATCCGGTGTGAAGCATTTTAGGTAGAGACAATAAAACCTAAATCTGGGATTTTCTTCTCTCATTTTTAAAAATAAATTCTCTTTTCCACTCCTGTTTTGTAAAATGTTTTGCAGACAATTATTTCACTGCCTCATATTTTGAAATGGAATAGCATATAATTTAAATGCTATTGTAAATTGCTCTATCAAAAGATATCCCAATTTATAACTTATTTTGGCAATTCTCAGTATGAAATATGAAAAAAATCCACTTTCAGACAGTTTTAAAATCTAATTAAACTATTTTTCAACAATAGCTTATGTGTCATGAGAAGAAATTACTATTCGACCTGCTCTTCTATTTTGGGCTGTCAAGTTCCTAAATATATGGCAAAGTCTCCTGACAAAATGACAAAAAAATTGCAGTCATATTTTAATGCCAACCTTGAAAATATCTGGGGATTTCTTTTGTATGAAGAAAGCTAAAGTCTCCCCAGTAGGTTATGGGTCATTTTAATGGCCAATTTAATTGGTTGTTAAAATTGACAATATTTATCCTGTTGCAATTATATCCATGGTGTTACTCACTGGCAGAATACTTGCTTCGTTACAACCTGCTTTCTCTGGTGACTTACTCTCCTGGTTCAGTGTATAGTCAATGCATAGTGACCACCACAATTCATCCTAATTTTGCACTCACTATGCAGCCCAAAATCCTGCTATGTGAATCAACTGAAAACAAATTATGAATATACAAGTCGGGGCTATAGTAATGCTGCCCTTATCTTCTGAGCCAGTGCTAAGATCTATCACATTCAATTGAACAGCTAACAACAGTAGTTGTCTGTGCAATTTATTTCTAGTTTAATCAATAAGCACAGTTACTTGAAGTTCAGTTTTATGTATTGCTTTAACTTCCTAGATTAGCTGTTTCATTTTAACTGTCTAATTATCCATTCTTGGTGTTACATTCACACTTCCACCTCCTTCTCCGTTTCCCTAAAGAGAGCTATATTTAAATATTAAATTAGTGTTAAGTGAGGAATAATTTGAAATGTCTAGGAAACTAAATTTTAAGCACTGATCTAAGCTGTTCCCCCTGTCAGGCATTACACAAATTATCTGAAGCAGTTCTGTGCCATCTCATGTCGCATACTGTCAGGGATTACTGGGTTGAATGTATGTCATAAAAGACAAGATAATGGGAGAGAGAACAGTGCCTCTTAATGGTTTTTCGTCTGTCACTTCTGTGACCAACCTGATGTAGGAACGGCACTCTACTCTGCACAGACTGCTGTGAGTCTGTTGTCAGCCTTGTGCAATTGTCTAGGTATTCTACTACCTGTTTCTCACTATCCACCATCACTGTGCAACTTTAAGCCTAACACTGTTGGTTTTAGTGCACTTATTTTCCTTGAAGAATTATGAAAACAACTCCTATAGACATGGTTTCTGGAGAAAAGATCAAATATGAAACATGGCTTCCCAGAACAGGTTTTGTTGGATACTGTACTAGGGACAGACTGCAGCAAGCCTTATTTATACCTCTGCAAGGACTGGAAAAGTTTGTGTGGTAAAAGTGTTACAACCATATTACACATGATATCCTGAGTTCTTCTTAGAGTATTAATGGTGAATGTGAACCATTTGCTGTAAATATGGATGTCTTTTTACAGAGAAGCTACTTTTAAAACCTCAAGTTGTTTTACACTGCTCGCTGGCTATCAGCCAGATAACAATAAAGTGAAGATCTGTGGTATATTTATTGTTTTCTTCCTGTCATTTACTTGAGAGGAGAATATATGATTGCAGCATGATGGCCATAGGTAGGTTATAGAGAGAAGATGTAAGCCAGCCAAAAGGCAGTGAAGGGCGCTACCAGCAACCTGAACCAGATTTGGATTATTTTGCAGAGCTTGGCAGGAAGATCTGAGCAAAATAGGTGGTATGTTTTCCTTCAGTTTAAACTAGTTTTCTATTCCAGCTATTTAGAATAGAAACAGGTGTTTTTCACGTGTATTTAGCAGCACAATGCTACTTCTTTACCGGAGAAAGAGAGCCTTGAATAGCAGGTGCTGAAAGGCTGTATGAGTTAATGAGAGCCATTGAGAAGAAGCATGCCACCTTGCTAAGATGAAAGTTATATCCCCTCCTCTGGTCTGAAAAGATTTTTATTTCCAGGTTATTTTTCTGGTTTCAAGTTGGAGGCCATCCTTCAACTGTTGAAAAATGATTTCAGACCTTTCATCAGACCTGTGTGTGTTCTGCTGATCAGTTTCTAATTAAGAGTACAGCTTTTGCATCAGGTTGCTTCTGTACCTCTACTGTGATCACACAGACAACCCATGATTCAAGGATGCACAGTGAGACCAGGATCTGGAGAATGTTTTATCTGTAGAGAGAAAAAGTTTTGATCAAACATTCTATTTTTTTTTTCTTTTTTTTTTCTTTTTTTCCCAGAAGATTAAAAAGCTGCATTGCTGTGAACTGATTTAGTTTCTCGATGATTCCCATTTTGCAATTTCTGTCTATGTTTGTTTAAAAAAGAATCTCTGGGGAAGGCTTGTTTTGCTCTGTTGGTGGTCAGAAGTGTGCACTGTGTGATAGCTTAGAGCAAACTTTACTGTTTTACTCTCAGTTACAAGGTAAGGACACCTCCCAAACAAACTCTGCACAAGACTGAGAGCAGCTTACTTTCAAAGTGCTGTGAGGAGCAGAACTTCTATTCAGGCTGCATCCTAAAGAAGTGGCTTTCACCCTAGGCAGAAGCTTCCTGGGACAACTTGGAAGCAAAAGGTCAGGCTAAGAATTGTGTGAAACTGCATCCCTTGTTTCTGGATTTCTTCAAAATTCACAATGCATTTTGTAACCTTCCTGATGGGGAACGTATAAGAGTACTGACAAAGGTTATCCGTTGCATTGTATAATAAAAAGTTTTGAGTTTGTGGAATGTGGATCACATTGAGAGAATTGTTTCTCTTTGCAGGCTCCAGTGAGCGGTTTTACTCTTATGTACAATTCAGAGTATGCCCTTGATAAGCACACACACACACAAATTAGATGTAACAAAATTTCTGAACTTTTATTGAGAAAAACCTAATGTTTACTTCCACACACATACATGTTAGTTTAATCTCTTTCTGTTTTTTCCTCTGCTTTTCTTCTTGTTAACAGCAAAAAGAAGGAATGAATGTGTAACTAACCTGCTCTCTTCAGCTTGGAAATATCTTTTGGAAGGATCTTCACAAAGAAAATAATATTTTAACTTTGCTTGGTAATCACTGTACTGAATGTGCTAAAGAAAAAAATTGATGGATGATTTTTATTGTTGGAATTGACGATCTTGAAAGTCTTTTCCAAACTAAATGATTCTGTGGTTCTCTGTTTCTATGAAAGGCTAGTAAAGCTAGTTTCATTGCTGATTTAAGTCATTATGATATTCTGCTCACTTAAATTTCATCAGGTTCATTTGGGCCCCTAACTAGGTTTGTGATTTGTATGGCTAACAAACACAGTCTTTGTTCTCCGTTGCACAGTAAACTGATTTGCCATTTTGGCTAGGCACACAGTAACGCACTTAAGATCAGTGTCTTGCTACTGCCATTTCTTGCTTCAGAGAAGACTGTCTTTCACTGTGGGTTTTGAGAGTGCACATCACAACAACTAAATTTTACTTAGTTTTTCAAAAAATGTCCTTCCCAGCTCTCCATTCTTTTGCATTTATATTTAAATCTGTCTGTCACCTGGGGCTCATGCAACTGAGGCCTTTGCAGAGAATCTCTGGATATTGCAGTGGAAGAATTAATATTCCTGTAAAACAACAAAACAACTGCAGTCCCAGAATAGCAACAAGATCCAGGAAGCCCTTTCACAGTGCCAGAATTACTTGCCTTCCTATCTGAGTCTACAGCCATGTGTCACCTCATATTCCAATGATGCTTCCTATATAGTCAAAAAAGGTCCTTCCTTGATTGAGGATGGATGGCTAAGCTTCACACCCAAATTATGAAGTAAGGGAGGAGTTTTTTAAAAAGCTGCATTCTGATCATTAACTATCCCTCACAACGAAAGATCTGCAAAATCCTATCAGCAGCTTATCATGACTCTGTGGTTTTGGTTGGAAAAATAAATACATCACTTAAAGGGAATAAAGTGCTTTTCTCCAGTAATCATTCTAGTCCAGGCTTTTGTGTCATAGATTGCCTGGCAGACTCTCACTATTGTTTTCTCCCGTAGCTTCTGGAAATGATCTCTTCTCTTCATTAAAGAGAAATATGCCCAAAGCAGAGAGAGGTTTTATTTGTGGCATTCCTTTGTATTTTTCCATTTACTGTTAGCTGACTTTTAGCTCTCATTCTATTTCATGTATATTGAATATCATTTATGTCACAGAATCACAGAATTGTAGGGGTTGGAAGGGACCTCCAGAGATCATCGAGTCCAACCCCCCTGCCAAAGCAGGTTTCCTACAGCAGGTCGCACAGGTAGGCATCCAGGCAGGTCTTGAACATCTCCAGAGAAGGAGACTCCACCACCTCCCTGGGCAGCCTGTTCCAGTGCTCCGTCACCTCACTGTAAAGAAGTTCTTGCGCATGTTTGTGCGGAACTTCCTATGCTGCAGTTTCCAGCCGTTTCCCCTTGTCCTGTCTCCACTCACCACTGAAAACAGTCTGTCCTCGCCATTCTGCCCCCCACACCTTAGATATTTATAGACCTGGATCAGGTCCCCTCTCAGTCTTCTTTTCTCAAGGCTGAACAGACCCAGTTCACTCAGCCTTTCCTCATAGGAGAGATGCTCCAGGCCCTTCACCATCTTCGTGGCCCTCCGCTGGACTCTTTCCAAGAGATCCTTGTCTTTTTTGTACTGGGGAGCCCAGAACTGGACACAGTACTCCAGATGAGGCCTCACCAGGGCAGAGTAGAGGGGGAGGATCACCTCCCTCGACCTGCTGGACACGCTCTTTTTAATGCACCCCAGTAAGCCATTGGCCTTTTTGGCTGCAAGGGCACACTGCTGGCTCATGGCCAACCTGTCATCCACCAGGACACCCAGGTCCCTTTCCGCAGAGCTCCCCTCCAGCAGGTCATCCCCCAACCTGTACCGGTGCATGGAATTATTCCTCCCCAGATGCAAGACTCTACACTTGCTTTTGTTAAACCTCATCCGGTTTTTTTCTGCCCAGCTCTCCAGCCTATCCAGGTCTTGCTGAATGGCAACACAGCCTTCAGGCGTGTCAGCCAATCCTCCCAACTTCGTATCATCAGCAAACTTGCTGAGGGTGGCCATTATCCCCTCATCAAGGTCACTGATGAAGATGTCAAGTCTTGTATGGTGCTGCAGATGGCTGTTGATATGCCACAAAATATTCATGCTATTACTGCAATTATATTGTTAAATCTCTGATAAGCATACTAGATTTGAATCACACTCATGACTACACATTTCAGTAGTGCAAACCTGGCTGCACACTCAAAGCTGGTGGAGGGTAGACAGAAGGTCTTATTGTGGTTGGGTCTCACATGAAGGATATATAAAAAGCCAATGATAATATCCCCTAAATAGACTTACATCTTTTATTTTATAGAACTCATTTGTTCAGGCTATCCTGAAATCTACTATTTAATTAAGGAAGAAAAGTATCTGAGGTAGCTGCTTTTGATTTTAAGCATCTATCTGATGAAAGCGAGCAGCAGGCATTTGGATATGAACTATCTAGCTAGTCTATGCTCAAAAGAGCTTTCACCCCTCCTCCTTTGTCTTGGTATCTGAAGAGCAGCAGCTCACTCCTTCCCTCCAAGGCTTCTCTCTCAGCATTGTGCTGTGCTGTGGCCAGATGGCTTGTCCCTCCTGCCTGGCTGGCATGCCACCTTGGAGACACTACATCCCCACCTGCACAAGGCCTGTGTGTTGGACAGCAGCCTGGGAATTGCTGGAGATTTGACAATGATTCAAACGCTTATCACTTTTTTTTTTTTTTAATAGCCAGTGTAACTGCAAAACACATTTCCTTCAGAGCTGAGGAGGAAAAGATGAGCCTGAAGCCTGACAGAATGGTTAGTCTCTGACTAGCATCCTTTATTTGATGAAAGATATCGCTTGTGATGATAGTATTACTGGCTGTTTTCCTTCTAACACCTATTATTAGTCAGCATGAGCTTGAAACAATTTCAGAAACAAGTTTTCTGACTCTTCATCACTTCCCACCTCAGAAAGACATATATTTTTTTGCTCACGTTCTTTGGGGTCTGCAATTTCAATGTTTTCCTGTATACACAGCATTCTCTGTGCTTGTGATACATTACTTTGCTTACGGGTATTCAGAGTCTGGAAGCCTGCTGTGATTTGTAAATACGTCTTTCGTATTGGAAAGTGAGGAGGAATGGGCTCTAAGCACTTCACTGCCTGCTGTGCTGAAAAAGTCTAAAGGTAGGAAATAAAGAATTTGTCCAGAGTAATCTGTTCTCTGTTGGAAGAACTTAAAATGGAAGATTAATATTAATAGCAAGGGTAAATTATGTATATGTACATGCAGTTAACAGTAAGGTTATCCTCTGCTTAGTTTTAAATAACAGATGCCAAACCAAATCTCTTGTTACTTTTGAGTGAGAGAGTGAGATGGACAATACTGACAATGTCAGATATTGGGAAGACGGCTCAGAGCACTCCTCTCAGCTCCTCTACCCATTCTGGACCACTGCTTGATGTTTATCTCAAAGCAAAGTGTGTAAGCAGAATTTAGCAACCAAATGCTGCTAAATGCAGTCCATGTGAGATGTTGTGGGAAATACCACCACAGTCAGTTTTTAATCTAGTCTTCTATAACTTTGATGTCATTAGCTGCAATTGCATGTATGCTTTTTTTCCCTACAGATTTCCTAGATTTAACCATTCCAAAAACTGAGGAAACCAATATAGAGAACTCATACCACCTCAGCAGGGTCGACTGAACATTACCAAACATTTAAATACACGAATCTCTTGATTGTCACTGGGTGAGTCAACAGCATGTCACCCTGCTTGCAGAGCTGCCAGACATATGATGAGAATAAGATGAGCTTCTGCTAACAGACGAAAGCTGGGGGATCTGATGATCTCTGGTTCCATCAGGCTCTGAGAGGAAAATACTGTCCTGTGCAATCCCAAGGGTTTGCTCCTTCCTACCCCTTTGCCCTCTTTCACTCTTAAGTGTGAGTTCTTTCTTTTTTATCCCAATATTCTCCTCCTCTTGTCTTTTGAGACATCAATTTCTTTCAGCCTACTCTTTTAGCTGGGAATAATCTTCCTGAAACCAGTGCTTTACTCAGGCATTGCTAACGACTGCATTCTCCAGCATCCTGGTATTTTTTTTCCATTGTCATTCAGATCCAGCCCCTTGATCAGCATCATCGTCTCTCAATGACTACAAAAAACAATGGCAAGTGGATTCCTATGCAGTTTATTGAACTGCTTCATTAATGTGGAAAAAGCAGTGCATTCCCCTCCTCCACCAGCTCTGTTCTCAGACACAACAGCATTTTTTTCCACGCACTGCTCCCAGTAAAACTCAGCCTGAGGCAGAAAACCTGGCACAGAAATTTTTAGTCTAAATAGTTAAGAGAGAGATATAAGCAACCGAAAAAGGATCTTGCAGTGGAAACTGCCAGGCATCTGCCTATAGGTTACATTACTGGCTCTGCCTACCGCCGCGTATACCCACCCTTCCTTTACACAGCAGACAGTGTGGCATGCTGAAAGGAAATGTATCCTTGAACAAGTGGGTTTGAATTGTTCAGATACATACAGCTGTTCAGATATTTTCTGTTTTATCAACATCCCTGGCAAGATATGGCATAATGTATGCTTGAGTATTATTAAAAAATTAGCAATAGAAGCCAGCCGAGTGACATTGCTGGATTTTAGACTACTGACAGTAAATGTGTAACATTCATGCATTAGTAACTAATTAAATACTCTGCTCAGACCACCTTGCGAATTATGTGCCATTTTAAAGACAGTTACAAGAGCAATGTAAAATGCTTAAATGAAAAAAGGAGGAATTAGAGAAAGACAATTCTCAAGAAGACAAGAAAAAACATATACCCATGATCTGCACTATCTTATACTTAGAAGATACTGATGTAGCATAGCACAGTTAAAATTACAGCTTCATCAATACTTGATAGGAAACATAATTACCCTTTTAGCTCAATCCAGGAAGAAAACTCTAGTGCTTTTACTGAAATAAAATTTATTCTATAGTTCTTATATTTCAGAGGTTAATCACATATGTATCTCCAACTTGTGGTCAAGCAAATCTAGCTTTCTGTACAGACCAAGTGGCAAATTACCTCTCCCACTTTCTATTCAATCAAATCTACCATTCTGGACTGATGGTGGAGTGATAATGGGAGAGTGAGAGCAAGGTTTCACTGCCTGGTGGAGACTTGTAGGAGCTGCTTTGCACCTGCATCTCTTCACAACTTCTGGGAATCATGGACTCTGATGGCTCTGCTTTGCACAGCTGTACAAAGCAGGTGAATTGTCCAAATTACTTCCAACTAACTTAGAACACAGACATCAAGGCAGAGGGTTTTTAACCTTGACTGCAGGGAGGCAGGCTATGATTGATGAGCACAATAGAATGAGCTCTCAGAACATTTCAGCATGCTGACAATCACAGAGATTAAACTGGAAATCTAATTGTGTTGCTTCAGTACTGCTAGTCTAAGGAAGATTGGCATTTGTGTTGCACTTCTGCGTATACATGTCACTTGCCACCTGTGACCTGCTTGAAGACATCTTTAAAGCCAAACCAATCCAGATGGTATAATGTTTTTTGAATGCTGGATTCAGCTGGTTCTTCTAGAGGCACCTTAGCTGTTCCTCCTTCAGGAGGGAGGTTTACAACCAGCAGAACAATAGAAGAAAGAAAGCAAAGACCTTGAAAACTATTCACATTTCCTATTGCTATGGAAACTAAGTGTTTCTTTCCACACATCAGTACATGCTATTATGCTTTATTATGAAACTCTGGTAAGGCTTATCTTCTTGTAATGAAGAGTTTTATGTAACTTGTGTAACCTCTCTTGAATGGATGCAAAACTCTAAGTCTAGACTATGAAGTAACGCTTTGTGGTATGATTTTAGCTTGAGATATTTTATGTATTAGCCTCAGTGGTGAAAATAACAAAGGCTTCCCTGCCTTCCCAAGAGAAGCAGGGATGAGTTATTCTAAGGCAGCTAACAGTGGTGTCTCCAGGCACACACTCTGAAGGTATATTAAAAAAAAAAATTAAAAACAAGAGATCTAAAAGACATCTCACTATGTTCAGTGAATAAATGGATGAGTATCCCCTTAGATGCAGACATCTCTATGAGATTTTTACATGCTGTTTGATTCACTTCCAGCATCTGCCAATATAAACCTCTTTTATGCTATGCTGGGGGAATTTATTAATTCATTTCCTAGGCTTCTCTGCCTTTGCTCTCTTGTCAATGCCCATACCTAGACCAGCTGTAGAAGCAAAACACTTTTTTTCCTTAGGGACTTTTAGACAGGCTTCATGTCCTGTCACATACTCTGCAAATTGTCAGAGATTTCTGAAAAGTTGAAGCAATCCATGCCTTCTCCATACTGTATGTGTCAACTTTATTGAGACCCTACAGAGAACATCATTTTGACAAGCACGTTACTTTGCTGTACTGATGTGCCCAAGACTAGCTACTGACTAGATATTTGTCTGCATCTTGCTCACCTCCCCAGGTTTCCACCTCTGTGCCCCACACTGGAGCCTAAGTGCTGAGGGACTGGCTAGAGATCTACTTCCAGCCCTACCTTTCCAAAGATCATTCTCCTAAGACTTTTTCTGGGAGGTTCTGCTAGGACATCTGTCATTTAGCCTTTGTAAATAACAAAGAATGGGATCAGGCCTAAGGGTCCTGACAAATACCTCTTGCAGAGCTGCCCATCCAGCTCTCTCTTGTGGCTCATAAAGTAGAAACTAGAGTTGCTGAGAGGCTGCTTGCTGAGGAAGAACTATTTCCCACTCCTGGCTCTGATCTCTGCTACCAGTGCCAGTGCTGCTGAGTCAGTGCCCCATTCTTCTGGGTCAGTATCTGCAGCTCCTGGATTTGCAACTGTCAGATTATTGATTTTCCAGCATTTTTAAGCAAGTAGGGAGTGATGTCAAAACCAGAGACACAAGAAATCTTTGGATAGATTCTTTCGGTATTAGATGAGAAAACAGGAACAAAAAAAAGACAAACTCAAAAAACATTTCTTCCTGAACCTCATGCAGAAACTACCACACAACCCATTCATCAGCTGATGTAGATGAAACCTAATGACTGTTGTGTTTTTTTTTTTTGTTTGTTTTGTTTTTTGTTTTTTGTTGTTATTTTTAAAGTTTTGATTAAGTTATGAGTATACTTGCTTTCTCCTTTCTTCTTGGAGCAGTATATACAGAGAACATTCCTGGAAGTATTCAAGGCAAGGCTGGATGTGGCTCTGGGCAGCCTGATCTAGTGGTTGGCGACCCTGCCTACAGCAGGGGGGTTGAACTAGATGAAATTTAAGATCTTTTACTCAGGACATTCTACTATAACATCAGCCATCACTGAGGAAATTGACTGAACCACACAGGACAAGTGCTCAATTTATAATAAAGAGAGATTCCAGGAGGCAGGTCCTATACCAAATGATTTGTCCAGGGGCAAGGAATAGAAATCAGCCACAACAGGGAGAGAAGAAAGTTGAATCATTTCTGCAGACTGATACTGTTACTTAAAGGAAGCTGCCTGCTGTTTTATTCTAATGACCAGGAGGTATAATTTGAACAAAGAATAAGGATAGAAATTGCATTTTGGACAGGTTGTATTGAAGTTGCTCTTTTGACAGACTCATACTTCAAACTGCCCACTAGCAAGATCAAGCTAGGGTGAAATCCCTTGAGGCGTTTTCATCATTACACTGATTGGTGTAAACTGCATGACTGCCTGGAGTTATCTGTGCATTTTAGACATCTGCCTGTAATACTGACTTAAGATCGTTTGCAGCTTGACTTACACTGTTTTTGTGTTTGAAAAACACAGTCACTGTGGCCACTTGGGACCTGTCAAGGAGTGTAGCTGGGAGTATTTATTTCTCTTTGTGCCATGAAAAAACTTGAGGTCTCTAAAATTTTCCATGGGGCTCAGCCTGCTCAGGAAACAGAGGCTTCATTTGTCAACAAAGACCTATCTCCAACATCAATATTTCTGTATATCTTGAGAGATAACATCTTGGAAAATAGCTACTTGCAATACTAGTTGTGAGTGGGTTGTCAATGAGTTTTTAGGTACTGGGAGGAAGCTGTAACTTTCTGTGCCTTTTATCTGGGGTTATATGAGTGCTAGAGCTATGATTCCGGCTTTCAAACAGCATTAGAAGAGAGAAATGGTAGGATTGATGTACTTATCTCATAAAATCATAGGAGTAAAGTGATATTTGGGTATTAACTGATAATTACTGATATTACTGATAATTGATATTTGGGCTGACAGGGGAACTGTCAAATACTGACCAGTTCTGAGGTAGGATAGGAAAAAGCTGGGAATATTGTGCCATGAAGATGTAAGCCTGGCCAGAATAGAGAAGACTTGATCCAGACCATCATGCTGTAATTTCAGGAGAGAAATGGAATGGAAATTGCACATGCAGTAAGGGTTTTAAGGCACTGACTATTTGAAGTAAATTTCTGTTTAAATTCGTCTCTTTTTGTTCAACGGGGACAAGATCAGGCCATTAAGAACATTGGATAATTTCTAATAATAGTTGATGGCTAATTTTAACATATTAAAAATTTGTGATTCTACTGAAGTATAGAACTTTGAACACTAATCATGCTGCTTTGTCAAAACATTGCAATTTCACTGCCTTTGATTTAAATGTAGCTCCCTAAAGCTCAGCTACATAAGTGAGTCATGAATTTAAATGGCACAGATTAAAGTCTAACCAAAAACATTCATCATCAATCTTATCTGCCCTTTATAATGTAGCTATATGTAATACAACATGGCTGCTACTTTCAACAGGGGATACCCACACGTAAGGGGATTAATTGTAGTAAAACTATGGTGAGTGTCTTACTGAATGCCCTTGTACTTGAAAAGCATGTGTTTTTTTTTTTTAAATATCTGTAATTGCAGCTCCCATGTTTTCTGTTCTCACATCCAGAAGGGACACTTTGCTTCTACGCTTCTACCTAACACACTCCACATATTTTACTAAAAAGCATCTTTCAGAACTACGTAGGTTACATATAGCGAGCAAAGAATGCAAACAAGTGTTTTTTAAAATTTTTTTCCCCAAATGGGTGGAAAATCTACTGAACATCAGAAATTATATATTTATTTTTATTTGGGTGCACATAGTTCCTATAATAGTATTCTTCCATCTCCATTCTGTAGGGATCTCTTTGATCAGATCTTCCACTAACTTAAAATTGATGGGTGGCCATGTGTTGCATGGTTTTGTCCAGGCATAACAGTTGCCTATTATATGTGTAAATATATGTGTGTTCCATGTTTATTTACGTAAAATTACATGTATGCGTGTAAGTATGTATATAACTATGTTGCAGAATCCAGCCTTGTAAAGATTTCAGAAACATACTGCCAAGATATTGAATGTGAGGAAAGATATTTGGGAGCCTTGTAGGGATGCTTATCAACAGCCTTATACTTGCAGTTCTTCCTTGCACAATGCATGATCTCCTCCTGAGCTAGACAGTCTCCAGGCCCTGCATCTGCCACGGGCTAACTGAGTTGCAATAGGTAGAGCTTCAGTTACACCAGGCTGTTAAGTGGACCTTGCAACATGGAAGGAAGTTACTTGCATCTTTATTCCTACCCTTTTTTTTTTTTTTTTTTTGTTATTATTAAATGCTTGCAATGTTACTGAAACACTTATTTATAATTTGTTATCTCACTTCATTCCCCAAGTCTGCTTTTTCATATTTGCACACTGTTTCTTATGTATGATTTATTGTTGAGCTCTGGCCTGTGTTATCTACAATTCATACAGCGAATCATAAGTTTTGTTTCTCTAAATAAGCAGGGATTGTGTCACTTGATTTTCCAGGATTGTTGTCACTCTGCAATTTTCAGCTTGCAGATTACTGTGGTTTTGTCCCTCACCTGCTGCCTTCTTAAGATCCTTAGAAGGTAATTTTTTTCCCAGAAAAGTGATGTCAGCATGTGCCAGTGAGCTTTTTGGGATTTAAGTTGACTCCCATTACCTGTTTTTATTTTGAGACCTCATTTAATTTTTCTCTTCCACCCTCCTTTATCTAGGCTTTTTCTTTCTTAATTTGTGTAATTTTTACAGGTTTAGTTGAATCTTCACAAATATTCTCTGGTTCTCCTCTTTTTTTTTTTTTTTTTCCCCTCCTGAATGTACTCAACTTTAACTAGTATTTTTGACTGGGCAGTTTTTCTCTTGTTAGCCTGAGATACATTCTGCTAGCAAAATGAGCCTAAGAAAATGAAAAATTATTATCATGAAAAAGCATAGTTAAAGCTGGTTGAAAAAAAGTGCAGTCATGAGGAAAGACAAGATAATAATCTGAGTATGTGGCAAAGACAGAAGATTCACTGATTCTAGAACAAAACAAGAAAGGTTGAAATCATCTGGAAAATGGCTATAGCTCTCTAAGGCAATCCCCTACTAGGTAAAGATATCAAGATAAACAACTTGAAAACATGCAAGAAAAAACCTGCTGTGCTTTTTCACTTCAAGACACAAAACATATTACTGTAGAGTATCCAACTGTTGTTTTGTTTTGAATGATAATTTCCTTTTCTACTTCTGTTATGGCTCATATCCTCTATAACATAGATATAACTTGTACAACTTTCTCCCACTCACGTAGACAATGAAGAAAGGAATGTGATAAAACGCAAAGCTCAGAGATACCATAGGAGGTAACTTGAGATGAACCCACAACTAAGGAAGCAGTCAGGAAGCCAATGAAGCAATGTGATTAGCACAGTGCTCTAAGAAGGAAGAAATACTGAAATACAGCTAGAGACATACGTGGTGTTTACTTGGCCTGAAGTAAGGTTTGTGCTTTATGATGATTACTTTTTTTTTTTTTTTTAATTAAATAATAGGAAAGAGAGAGCATTAGCTTTCCATGAAGCAGGTAATTCAGTAAAGGAAATGTAGCTAAGTGTAATGCTGGGAAATATCATGTGGAATGAATGTAAAATTAAAAACTAGAAACGGGAAGATATCTAGTGGAGTGGAATGAGTTATTTAGTTAAAGCATCACTTTAGCAGCAATTTGTTTAACGCTTTTATTTGCATTAGAGGAAGGGTTGAATGAAAAATAGGATGACTTTATGAAAGACACATCCTAGTGCACCTATGAACAGGACAACTATGCTGTAAAGTCAAAGCCATAGCCAGTATCATTGATATTATTCACAGCTCCAGAACACCTACATTAGTGACCAGAAGTCGGCTGAGATTCTTTTCAGGGTAGCCACCAAGTTACCTTTGTGCCTGCAGTGTTGCATGAGACCTGTGTTTCTGGTTTACCTTTTGTATCCTTACAGCCAGGATCTTCAGGGCCAGGAGGCAACGGAAGACTAAAAGATATGCCTTTATTTTGTTTGAGTAGGTCCTGCTTTGGTATGTCTATGCTCATTCATGTGACCATTGCACTCTTGTAGAGCCAGTACCAGGCTGCCTGATGCTACTGAACTCAACATTTCATTGCCCTGATAACAGAGTTGCTGTGGATGGTTGTGCCTGGAAAAGGCAGGAGAAGGAAGGGAGCTCTCTGAGGCACATGCTCTGTCCGGCACAAGGGACAGGCTGGGCTGTCAACCTGCTGCTGTGTGGAGAGTGTGCAACATTGCAGAGGTGATAGATAAGCTGTCTGCTGTTATATCTATGTTGTACATACGGTCAAGCGAAAAACAGAAGTGCAATGCTGCTGGCTGAGAAAAAGCCAGGTTAAAGGTGCTACAAATCTCTCATGAAGTACATGATATAAAAAAAAAAATGTATATATCAGTTACTAGCACAAATTATTATTGTACTATGTCCCATTCCACACTTAAGAATGTTAAGAACCTCTAGGAAACAAGTTATTGTCTAGAGAAACTAAGAAGCAAATCCTTAAGTTAGATGATTAAGGCATTGCTTTCTTGAAGGAAGAAAAAATCTCACAGATCTCTCTTCATAGTGCCCGATGAGAGAAGCAGTGGCTCAAGAACTGATGGGTTACTGTTATGAGAAGTCACCTTTTGTCTGAGTTTAGGCCTTTGAATCATCCTTTACCTCTATGATTAAAATAATCTCTTTAATTTAGTAGCAGGCCAAAGCTTTGTCTATCTAGCCTTACATCAAAGGCTTGAAAGGTAAACACACCATAACTTTTTGAATTTTGAATTGCTTTTGAACTCAGAATTATCTCTAGAACATCCTCCAAACAGTAGCAGTAGAAAAAGATCAAATGGTTTTTCTCCTGATTATGTAAATAGTACAGATTGAGACTGTCTTTCATTTTGTGCTTCTATGTGAAACACATACTTTTACCATGAACAGTTCCTCTTACTCCATTTTTTCTTATTTGAACAGGTACATATTACTTGCTGTTCATCTCATTTATTATAAGAATTTTTCCTACAGAGGGGAGACTTGGTCCTGCAAGTCTCACTGCTAGAATGAAAGAAGATGCAAAGATCACAACATTCAGATTCTATTCAAGATTGAAGTGGTTCTCTTTGTTTTTGCATCTACACTTCCATTTACATTGCAAACTCAATTTTTATTGTCATCCAAGAAATGGCATAGCAATCAGAAATTAATGTGTCAACAAAATGAAGTGATCTCAATACAAAGCTTCTGCTTGCTCAAAACACTTATTATGCTTTCAGTTTATAGAAATAATCCAACAAGCTCAATAAAAAACACTGAACTATGAGATGAATAGAACATCTTACTGCGACCATTTTCAAATGCTCTGGGCTGTCACAGTTTTTAATATCCTGTCCTGACTCTAAGTAGAAATCGAGTTTATCTCTTTTGAAAACTCGAAGGATTTTACTTAGAATTCTACTTCACTTTAAGCAAAATAAAAAAAAAAAACCCCACTTTTTTCCTGTCACCTCTCTGAAATCACGCTAGGATTATCTGTGGCCTATGTCCCCCATTACTTTATTGTAAAGCAATTTTACCATGAAACTTAAGCCAGAGATATGCAAGCAATAGGCTTAAGTTTGACTTATACAGAAATCTTATTACAGATATGAGAAAGGACATGTCTGCATTGTGTTAAGGAGCATCATAGATATCTGTAATTTTTGTAAACTGTTATAATGCAGATAAAGTTTCACAGGGTACTGGCAGACAAAAGACAAAAATACACGGGTTGTATATGGATTACTTATATGATAAACTTTTTTTTTTTATGAGGAATTTACAAGAAAAAAAAAAAAAAAAGATATCTGGTAAGAAAATAACCCAGAACTGTATCCCAAAACATCTTATATTGTTAATACTATTTATTATGGCATAATTTCATCATATCATATAAAACTTGTGTTTTGTAGTGTTATCACCTTCTCAGAAAGATCTGAAGTGTGTCAAATATACATAGTGATCTGACCATAGATACATGAGAATTTCATGTTTATATTTAATTTCATATTCATAGGGTGTAATTTCATGCCCAGTTGATTATCTTTTTAACTAGATGTATTCACAGCTAGTTATACTAGCTTGCTCAAAATCTCAGAGAATGGCCAAGTTTCACAAACTTCCTTTTAATTAAAGTCTACATTTATCTCTGCATAAGGCACTGATGTTCATACAGTTCATTGCATCAGTAATGAAATACAAGAAACTTAATTCTTACTCCATAAATAATTTCTTTCTACTTCTTTTTAAGATTCTGGGGAATTGCAAAAGAACATTCCTGGACCTTCATTTGTTAGTGCTTGACCCCAACTATCTTGTTAGAGGACTTGCAGCCTTCTGACTATAGAAAGAGCTCTAAGTTTTTAAACAGCAATTTCCCCCCCCCAATGCAATTTTCTTCTTCTTTAAGATACTACATCAACTTCATTTCTCTAGGATGTAGCTAATCTTTCAATATAGAAATACTTGGGAGGTATCTTAGTCTTCTAGTGCAAACCAGAGTGGATTGTAAGTTTATAAACTTCTCCCGCTATAAAATAGACGGATACTTTTTATAGAGTGTCATTTACTCTCTCACAATAAAGATAACAGTGTCTGTCTTCTCTCTCCCTCCGAAATACTTTCTTTTTCAAAGTCATGTGTTCAACAGCCACCGTATTACCACCCCACAAATTTGATTGCAAAAGGAATGAACGGTTTTGTCATATATGTTACTATCAATTTTCTTCCTCTTGATTGCAAGATTGCTGAAACATTCTTCTAACCTCTAGAGAAGAGAAATAATTAAAGTTAAGTAATTGTGCATCAAGAGTTCACAAACCTGCTGAGGTTTTGCAAAATTAGCATTGATTGGCTTATTTATTTTTTTATGGAGTTGTTAATATATTGGCAGCATGAGGATTTGCAACAAACTGCTACTGAAATTTTGATTAATTGTGACTTTGGCTTAAAAAGTGAAAGTGGTGAAGTAAACAGGAGTTGCAAACTTCTTCTGCAAGGATAGGATTAGTGATAGTAAGTTAGAAACACGTCTTTAACTTAAAAGTAACATTCATGTCTTCTGCTTAAATACATAGAATAGGAATTTAACCCAGAAAAGATACCCAGTTACTTGTAGACCCAGAGCTAAGCAAATACTGAACAGCACACAGTAAGAAATTCCATTAAAAATTATAGTGCTATGTTCTGTAGTGTTTTGTTCATAAAACTAGAGATTGTCTCTGAGCTCCAGTTTCCATTCTGCAGTCTGTCAGCCCAACATGAACTATCAAACTAACATTTTGAATTAGGAATATTTAAATTACAAGTGATTATATGATTAACAAGCCCCATGTTGAGAAGGTTTACTTTCAAGAAAAAGGTGTCCACATTGTCATTAAAATAAGAAGAAAACTATATATTTTTCTTAGCTTAACTTCCATAATTTGTATGCACACTGCAGCTGGATAATAGAAGACACCTGCACATGATTTACTCTGTATATTTGAAATATCATAATATGATTGAAAGTATAGTAATAATAATGGAGTGGCAAAGTGTTTAGCTGCAGCAAATGAGGACAAGCCCAAACATAGCAGCTGTGGGCATAAAAACAAAAGAAGAAAATTTGCTTACCATTAGAAGGTCACAGGTAGACTGGGATCTCCAGCAGGAGATCTTTCTCTACTGTCAACCCTTAAATGATGTCTGGGAAGGGGTGGATCCTGCCTTCACCAACTCCAGCCACTCAGGTACATTGCATGCACCTGAGCTCCCCTGGCTTGGCCCCGCCTTCCTACCAGGTGCTCAGTCGCTGCTTCAAGCCACAATTTAGCATTTTCACTACAATAGTTTAGCTCATTTTCATGTATTCATACAGATTTGATGAGATATATTCAATGTACCACTTAAAACTATGGATTCATGCAAGAAAAATGTGGGTTGTTTTTTTTCTGTTTGATTGTTTGTTTTACTACTTCTGTGTATTACCTGTCATGCTGATTAGCATTTTGGCAGATTCTGTCTTGGTTCATTTAAAACCTACATTTGTAACTACAGACATGTGGAAGTTCTAATTCATTAAAATTCAATAAAGTACTTTAGAAAGTTTTGATGTATTTAATAGCCTGTTATTTCTTCCTGTACTAGATGTTAGTGTTTTATCTATATTGATTACCCATATTAAACCACAGAGACATAAAAGACAACCATAAAAAATCTTCCTACATTCACGAGAAGGAGAAATACAAGGCTGATCAAAAACAATCTAGTCTTCCGCTAAAGGGTACACAACCAAAACCTGTTGCTTAATGTGTTCAAATATGAAATTACAGAGGTGTCTTTCTTGAAGATTTAATCACTGGTTTAAATCTTGTTGGCTGTTTTCTACCATCAATCTTTACTCTGAGAAATTTGTATAAGCCATTTCCTTAGGTCTCAGGCTTGCAGTGAGAGACATCTCTGAAGATTTTATGGGTGGTAATCAAAGCAACTCATCAGAAAAAAGAAAAAAATCCAGCTTGAGTGTAATATACCAAGAAAATTTCATACACATTCCTTGTCAGCCAGGAGAATTTGGGAAACATGGCTAGGTGAATGGGGTAGAGTCACTCTCCCATAAATTTGGCATATGGATATCTATAGTGTTCAGCTAATGAAGGTCTCCTTGTTTATTCCCACCAATTCCATATTGACTCTATGCCTTTCTTTCTTCCTAGCAGCAGTGATGAAATATTCTTCAGGAATTTTCTAATTTTTGCTTTATAAAGCAAGAAGCTTTTCACAAGAAATAAATACAAAATCTTTACCTTCTCTATTACAAAACGACAAGAAGCATTGCTTTCCAACTGTGACTGAAACAGGCAGTAAGTAGAATTGTCTTGAACAGCAAACAAATCTCACCACATTTTTAGAAAGGAAAAAAAAATAGAGATTTTTGATGCCACAAATTTAATTCCAGTACATTGGTTTTACTTCTAGGTTGAAGCTCAGAATGTCTGGAACTCTGGAATGTTGCTATGAAAGAGGCTATCACACTTAAAATGTTTTTCCTGAATGTGTGTGAGTAGCATTTATACCTTCTAAATCTGGGCCCAGATTCTTGGCCCAGAATCTATGCTTGGGGAAATATCTGAGGAATTAATCAGATCACTGCCTTCAGTATGAGAAGTTTTCTTGTTTCGCTATTATTTCTTTATAACCCTGCATTAATTCTAAGAAAACTTGCCAGAGTACTTTGCATCATTTAATGTCAACAAAAAATTGACAGTCCTCCCTTGCAGAAACAGTCTGGTATCTAGGAACATGCTACCAAGATCCCTCCTGCTCTCCAATGTGAATAATGTCATGTTGGACTTGGCATCCTAAGGGGAAAGGTTGCCTTTATGCCCTTCATCAAACACCTGGTGGAACAAGGCTCTCTACAGACTGCCAGGTAGACTGTAGCTTGGATTTTGTTAGCATAGGTGTCTTTTTTCCATGACAAAGTGAGAAGAGTATAGTCATACTGGAATGCAAATGGGTACATGCAGCTTCTTCAGCTCTGTGATACTGACACCATTCTACCTTCTATTAATAAAGACTTGAAGAAAATATTGCATAGTCTCTCAAGGGGAAAATAATACATTTTAGCCAGCAAGCTGGTGTCAAGAGAACTAAACAAAGATTACTCTGGCTCCCACATGAAGATAATAGAACTCAATATTCAGTACACTGGTAAGATAGTTTCCACCCATTGCTATGGATTTGAATCAGAGTTTTCCTATATATATATATATATATATATTTATATATATTTACATATATTTAATCTGGATCATTCCACTTTTTCTCAAAACAGATTAAACTGCTTTTATTAAGGGAGAGAAAAAAAATTAAAATGGCGCTTTATCCATTTCCCGTGGGCTTACTTTCTGCCTCTTGGGAAATAGGTTACTTTGCAGTTTAAGCAAATATTATTAAGGAATTCGAAGAATAGATGGACATCAATATTTTTATTCATAATACCAAAAATATATCATTATTGCTATTTTTTTTTCTATCAAGAGGAATGAAAATAAAATAGTTCCACCTTGAGCTATGCCTGGGTATTGCAGATAACTGATAACCTTCATGGTGTTTGAGAACATTTGAAAATTAAAAAAATTATCTTGGAATTTGTGATGGCTTAGAATTTGTGATGGCAAAGGTTATATGCATTAAAAGGGAATAAAAGTAAGGTACTGTTGTTTATTGCAATTTCACACCAGAGAAGCACGCTGCAGAACTTATCATTTCTTCCAGCTGTCAGACAAATCTTTTTTATTCCACACTTATGGCAACTTTCAGCCTTGATTCTACAAAGACAGATGCAAGCATCATATACTTTCTTGCATTCAACAGTATTCCCCATAATGACCAAAGCTATGCTTATAAGTCTGAGCAAGAGGCCTTTGCATGCAATTTAGGCTTTTATTTCCTTCTCCAAATAAGAATTTATGTGTCTGACAATTTGTACAATTCATAGTAGTGGAAAAACATAACTACAGAATGTTCAGTGTCTCCTGTGGTGCTGGATACTGCAGTGCTGCAGAAGCACAACATCAGTGAGTATCCTCATGGAGAAATAATGTCATTAAATCAGTCTTTGTTTATAGGCTTGCTTTTTTGTTTTACTTGCATTACAGTTTTTAAATTCTGGCTTCTTGCTAGGCATCCACTTAAATTGCCATATTTTTTACTCCTATCATAAAAACCTGAAAATGCAAAAAAAGCAGGAAATATTTTGAGGAAATACTTCTGTATTTGTCCTACAACATTCATATACTTCTTTTCTTTACAGGCATCAATTTTTTTTCTTACTTTTCTTTGCAGACTTGGCAGTTTACATTCTTTTAAATCCTTAGTGATCTTGATTTTTTCATTACTTCTTATTTTTGCTTGTACTGCCTTTTGTAATTATGGCTCTTCTCTAAAAATTATATTGGACAGCCTAACTTATATTTTCTCCATTTCATACACACTGAATGTGACACTGAATGATTCTTTTTATTATCTCATATCCCAAGCACATAAAGACTTGAATCCTTAATTGAATTCTGAAGGGCTGAGCTACTGCAAAAGTTTGCTATCTCTCATGTCTTTATGTGGAGTCTCAGGACACATGGAGAATCTCAATAAAGCTTTCCTTCCTGGAGTAAGATTATGATTCTCTTTCAGGAGAAAAAGTAAGATGAGTGCTATGAAAGCACCAGAATTCAAAGACAAAAACTTCAACAGTGTTTTAATGCATGAATTGTAAGTCAGCCTGTCTAATGTCTCAGCACTCATCAAAGAGATGGGGTGCCCATCCTCAGTTTCTCCACAGAAAATCTCCTCACCTCTGATTACTGACAGCATTTGCTTGGTCCTGTCTCTTCTGCAAGGTGTGAGCATTTGGCTTGAAGGAGAACGTTGTCAATTTGAAATAGATACCATATGTTCAGGCTTTGAGTTAACATGAATCCTATGTGAATTTATATAGTTCTTGCATTGTGATTCTGTATATAATCACAACCATATTTATTACAATGATTTTTCCATTAGTTTTCACGTCTATATAACAATGTACAGAATTTAACAATAGAACCTGAACAACAAGGTGTACCTAATCCCAGAATTAGGCACAATGTGCAGCTTCATAAATCTAAAGTTTTGAGCGGTAGGAATGATGACAGTCATTGTAAAGCTCGCCAAATAAGCTTTCTGTGTTCATTATCTTTGGCTTAAAATCTCCATTTTTCTTCTCTTCCTTTTCCTTAACAGAAAACCAGAAAGTCACTTTCTGGTTATAGCCCATCGTTTTTCCTCTTTGCTTTATGTTTTCTTCTGCTGTACCTACTGCCTCACTATTTTTCAGTTAACTCTGCAGTAGAGTGAGTCATTGGCCAAGGACAACTACTGCCTAATACTGCAAGAGCAAGTAAGGAAAATAAAGGCAGAGAAGAAATTTTCCAATTTATTTCCTAGCAGTGATTCAGACCTTTATTAATGTTTTCACTGATTATACTCTCTTGCTCAGCATTTACACTAACAAAAATTATTGCAGTCAGTAATGTGCGGGACATAACTACTAATGAATGATTTATTGTGTATATCAGCTACTTAATTAGAATTAATTATTCATAGACTTTCCTGATGAAAGACCTCATTATTACAATGTAGGTTGTCAGTGCTTTCTGAAATACCTTGCCTAATGGGGCTGTGGAAATTGCTTGTGATTTTAGTCTAGCAAAATCAGGGATTAGAGAGAAGCCCTGAAATGTGCTCTGGCAGAAAGTTCTCAGTGGCCTACAACAGGCAACCAGCAGTCTGCACAATGCCTGGCTCTGCACAGGGGCACAAGGTGTCAAGTGAGGCTGTGAGAAATGCAGCACGTTTCCTTTGTGGTTGTGGCAGAACCTCTGCAAGTATGACACAGGGCTGAAAGCTGGGGAAGACAGAATAAGGTGTTCCTTGGAATTTCCAGTTAATTTTTAAAAGGAACCACTTATTTCAGAATTGAGTTTCTCTATTTCAGACGAAAAGAAATATCTGAAACATGGTGGGACGAAATTAAGCTTACTCAAAATAGGTATTTCCTCTGCCACGTGCTGCTTCTGTCACTGTTTTATTAGATAATTTTTTAATTAATTAGATAATTAATAGAAAAGATACTGTTCACATTGTATATTCAAGCCTTTACTGTCTGACTGCTAAGAGGACATAGAATTAACAAAGTCTGCGTAACCAAAGCTCAAGGCCTTTATCTTTATCAATGTGCTTAAACCCAATCCAGAGAGAAAGACATGTTGATAACTAAAAATGAGATCACTGATGTGTTCTTGCTTTCTTGTTCATAGTGGTACCTGCAGTTCCTTGTGTTTACTTTTGATCAACAGAAAGGCAACCAGGAGCCCTCTTTTGTATATTTTAGACAGCATTTCCCAGTGGCACTTGCTATGATATCTATTGTGTCACACCATAAAGGAACAAATCAAGTTGGTTTGTTAGTTGATATGTCTTATCTAGGACAGAAAGACAGAGAGAATGAAAGCAGGCTGGGAACATGGCCTCTTACAGAAGTGAATTTCTGCAGTGAAGCGTAAGGTCTAACTCCTTATTTTGTCTTGATGGTCTTTTGTGGCTGCATCTTTCGTAGGAATTATGCCAATAAAATTGGATCTGGTCTGATCCCTTAGATATTTTAAATCCATTTACGAGCTGCCTAGAACTATCTGAGCCAGGGTAAACTAGCACCTATCTATATGTTCTTGGATACAATGCTGAATTTACCTAACTGATGCTGTTGATTAACCGGAGTCACCAGGAGAGACCTCAGTCTGCCTAAGCAGTAAATGATCTGAAATTATTTCTGTGTAGTGGCTGATGATGGCTGTTAAGTCAAGGTGTTTAAGTTTCTCACTTAGAATACATAAGGGTGAGGTCCACTGAGCTGTTCAGGCTGGACTTAATCTGCAATAGTTGCAGTACTTGGCACATAACCAGAAACATTTTGTAAGAACCAAGTCATAAAAGGGTGCTCAGGTGATTACTAGAATGCTGGCTATTAAGTTAGTGCTACTGAGTTTGTACTTCTCATATGACAATGCAAGTGTCCCATTTCTAATGGGAGAAGAAGGAAGGAAGGAAGAGAATTGTAAAAGAAGGAGAAAGAAAGGGAAATGGAGCAATATCCTTTCCTCCTGTATAGAACATGAGCTACTTTCTGTAGTTAGCATCGCTCCTCTGATGAAGTATTTAAACAATTCTGAACATTCTCTGAAAATCAGTACAAAGTAGCAGTGCTTAAAATAGCACGCCATTATTAATTCTGAAATTGTTTCAGTCCCCTTTTCCTCCCACTCCACACGTCACATAGACATAGCTACTGTTATTTTTATGCTTAGCTCCCAGTCTATCTGAAAATGAACAGTGATGATTGCTTATACAAAGGAACTGGTAAAAAAAAAAACAAAACATACATTATTGAGTTCTTCCGTTAGATGCACAGATCTATAGCATATATGGGGAAGTGAGTTCCTGAACCCTGAGCTCAAACTGGTTGAACTGCAGGTAATAGCAGCCCTTTAGCTTGTTAAATATTTGCAAAGTTAAATACCGATTTAGCAAATTTCCTCCAACTTGATTGCATGAAATGGTTGCATTTGCATCAAACCGCTTTTCTCAGAAGTAAATGTAGAGCTATGGTCTCAGCACTTGCTTGAGACTGTCAAATAATTGCAGTCACCTTGTCAAAACAAGAAATTGTTTTAACCTAGAAACTCCAATGCTGTGATGCTTCTGTGTGCGCTGCTAACACAGATCTGGGGGGCCTCAGATATTGCTGGCTTAATGCAATACTCCAGGATTTTAGTTCCATTATGCACACCCTAATCAAAAGAGTTGATGAAGAGAGGGTGTGATAGAACCGCCACTCCTTCCTGTTTATTTTCTGGGACACATACCCTCCTGTGGCAGAAGGTATGTATTGCATCACTACCGCAAGATAAATGACAGGAGAGCTTCCAGAGACCTATGTCAATTCCAAAGCTGAATTCAGTAGCACAGAAATGCTCTAACAGATATCTACGGGAGGACTGGCTACCAAAGCATGGCAAGAAATTGCTCGATAAGTTTCCTGCATCTTTCAGTGATTGCCAGTGGAGTTGAATTCAGCATGGAATTAGGCCTTATGGGTGATTGCTTTTCCCCAGGTTTTTTTGAATGATCATCTGGTACAGTGCTAATGCTCAGCCAAAACAACCTGTAGCTTCCTATAGGAAAAAAGTAGTTGTGCTTATGCCTGTGATCAGAATTAATTTCACTTACCGCATGAGTCAAATATGAATCACGATGGATATGAGCATAATGACTGATTATCTTCTACATAATTATTTGCCCTATCTGAAAGCCCTGTGTATATATTTGGCTATATTTTTTAATTTGTCAATACATTTTTATCTATCATTACATTTTTGAACCACAATTTTTTTTTCATTAGAGGATATGATAGCATTCTTACTATCTTTCTTCTAAATTTGTAACATTCTTTTTGCAGTCTGAGCAAAATGCTAGAGCTGTTGTAAGGGATTGAGGCCCAGCTTGGGTCTCAGCAAGCATGGGAATGGGTATTATGATGTCCAAGTTACAAATTATTTCAGCCACCACTTTGAATATTCAACTTGCACTGAATTTCATGAATGCATTCCTTCTAAGGGTGTTGGGAAAACAATGCAGTCATATTTGAATTATGAAAGAAACAGTAGGTGAAAAATAATGTGGTCAGCAGGCCTGGAGAGGATAAGACAAGTATAAATATGATGCTTTGTACTGTTGTTTTGCAAAATTAATATAGTTGTCAGTGAAGAAAGCTTTGTCTTGGCATTCTTAAAGCATGGCAATGGCATTTTCATTTAACTCTCAAGGAATAACGCTTCACTGGATAAATTTCTTCTACTTCCTCTATAAATTTCAAAATTCAGCTTCCCGTTATTGAAGAATTCAGATTTTGCTGTTTACAACATTACTAATATATGACTTCGAAATATGTCTGAAAACTTAAATTAATTACTCCTTACCTTAAATTAATACTCAGTAAGAACAGAACAATTTCAGCTTTTGTGCTGTTCCAGGACTCACTGACCACAGTGCCCTGTTTTTCCACAGAATGATGATATAATGATGGCAATCACAGGCTGGTATTAAGGTGACTAAGATTTTATGAAATCATAGTCCATCTTCTCTGTTTGGGTTCCTCTCTTTTGACATATCACACACATCACAGGCTGTTCAGGCCATTGTTTCTTTTATCTCCTCCTGTACTGATACCAACCCCTCCTGAGAGGTTTTCATCTTGATTTTAGGACCTAAATGACCATTGGGCTTCAGTTACTCATATCCCATGGTGTCTTTTAGCAAGCTACCTCCCAATCTTATTTTCAACAGAGTACTGTCAAGTTAAAATAATGTGAAGCTGCACCTGGGTAGTGCTCCCTGGGCTATCTTTGAGCAAACTGGCATATGCTTATGTTGTAGGGCAACCTTCTCTGAATTTCTTGCACAAGCCACAGATAGGAAGACACAGGGAGAAAATAACCCTTGCCTCTCAACTGGGCTCTGGGCGTGTTTTGCATTGTGCAGTTGTATGACTTTGAAGAGCTAGTTTAGGAAACACTGCTATTCTGTCCAGTGCTGCAGATCATCCATATTTTTCTGCTGTAGAGCATGTCTTCCTGTCTTGAATCAGATCTTTCCCTGCAAGCAAGCTTTCACCTGAATTTTATTATCATTCCTTAACACTTGGTTTATCAGTACCAGATTCCACAGCTTGTATTAGTCTTCCAGCAAATAAGATGAATTCCTGAACCTAGGATTACTCAAAAACATTTTCTAGATTTGCTGTTTTCTAACTCATCTAGCCTGGCTGAATAGTTCATATTTGTTGTTTCTAGATGTGAAAACCTACCTTTGACTGTGTAAAAACTGACTTTTGAGGATTTTTTTCTTTTAAATTATTTGTTTGATGAGTTTTGTTGCTTCATAAGATTTGTTAGCTGTTTCATAATCTTTTTACAATAGATTTTATACTCTAATTCTGATTTGTAGTCATCCTTTGCCATGTGACAGTATGTCAGATACCTTACAGAACTGTGGGAATTATATTGGATTAGTTACTTTAATCAAAACTTATGGTCTTCAAGGATGCAATTAGACTTGCTTGACAAAACTTATTAGTTTCCCATAAAGCCATGTTGACATTAGTTAGATTTCTATAACATTTAATTAGTTGAATCTCACACTACCTTTTCCATGATTTCATCCAGGACTGATGTCATTCAAAATTATGCTCTTTTTGAATCTTTTTCTGTTTTGCAAACACTTTGCAAACCAATTACAGATAGTGCATTTGTATACAGTAGTTGGGCAGTTAAGAACGCACTAATTAGTATATTACAGCAGTGGTGCTTATTATTTATGATGCCATAATCAGAGAATGCAATTAAGTTATTGTAGAGTTGCTATGGTTTCTAAAGGAGGTACAGTGCAGACTAATTACTTCAAGATGCCAGATGGTGATGAATAATTCCTGAGCAAATGCCCTATCACCTCTGCCTCTCCTATGTTTGCATAGTAAACAAAACATTGATAAAATGAAGAATGAGAACGCAGTGATTTCCTTTTATAGGTCTCCACAGATTTCTATTTGCCCTCAACATATTTACATTCTTCAGTCTATTGTTTAATTCTCTCCCATCTGTGCAAAGATCCTAATGAACGAACTGCAAACATAAGAGTTTAAAAAAACCCTCTGCTGCTGGACACATTAAATGCAAATGCTACTTCTGCTGTATACCAGAAATTTTTGTATTTTGTATCATGGTCATCCCTTAGATGTGATGGATAGAAAGATGTCTGATCCTGTCTGCACTACAAATAAGCTGTAAGAGAAATTGTAAATGTTGTCAACACCCTGGGTTTCACTTTGTGCTAGAAAATCACCACTTTGTGATTAATGGGGACGGCCTACAGAATAATGTTGATAAACATAGGACTTAAAGCTTGACATACAGGATGCTCCATAAATAATTTGGGTTAAAAAAAAACAACTGCAAAGCTTAAGGACAGCAAAGACTAAGACTACTCTGTCTTATAGACAAGGCTTTCTTGTATTCCTGTTGCTGTTTGTCATGGTTTTATGATTTTTGGTCATCAGTATTCCACACCATAACATCATGTAATGCACTGGGGGTGGGGTTTGATATCTGCCGAATGTTCGTCCGACGGAGAAGAACTGCATTTCCCAAGGAGGCTTTGCGGTCAGCAAGGGGATATAACTCCATGCAAGGTCACCTGATCCTTCTTCTTCGCCTGCGCTTCGCTGTCTGCGCTTCGCTATCTGCGCTTCGCTGCCTGCGCTTCGCCATCTGCACTTTGCCGTCTGTACTTCAGTCACTCAACTGGACTGCACTTCTCACCCCAGCATTGTGGTGAGGTCTATACAATTCAAACAGATTCTCTCTCTCTCTCTCATTGTATTTTACTAATACTATATTTAGTAAAATCATTTGTTCCACCTCAGATTAGTGCTGTTGTTTTCAAGTATTTTGGGGTCCCCTGCTTCCCCTTTCCCAGAGGCGCGGATCCGCAGATCCCTCTGCCCTGCTGGTCACGGAACTGGGCCGGACCAGCCCATAAACCGTTGACATTTTTGGTGGAGAATGCGGGCAACAGTTGCTTTCTAGCTGTTTAGACTCTCTGCTCTCGGAGAGTTCCGTTGGGAAAGCTTATCTGTTTTGCCACTACTCTCTGAAAACGTGACCTTGGGAACTCCAGGCGGACTGCCAGTATCGTAGGATATTTGTAAACTCTGAGCTTTACTATCTTGCCTCTGTAAAAAAAAGAAAAAAAAAAAAAAAAAAAAATGCTTTCTGTAGTGAAACTGACTCTTAAAGGGCTGCACGCTGCTGCCTCTTCTTTCCTAATGCTCAAAACATACTGGGCATTAATTAAGCTGGCCACCTTGCTCTATGGAGCAATCGGCATATACAATCAATTGAAAACATGGGTGGAAATATGGACCTGGCACGTTCGTACAATGTGGCTTACAATTCCGGAGACAGCTGTCAATTTTACAGGACTGGGATTTTTTAAGGTTTCCAGTCTCACCTTTCAGCCTGTAATGCAGTTTTTGAATGAACACCTAGTCGCATTACTAATCTCCCTGAATGTATTGCTCATCATTTCGCTCAGTATTAGTATTTATTATATTTTGAGCATGTCCTCCCCAAAACCAGAGAATACTGAGTGGCAGGGAGTGTGGAGAGGTCTGGGAAAGACTTTAGACAGATGGAAATCTTCAGTCTCATGGAACTTTACTCCAGAACACCTGAAAGACCCCGAGAGTCTAAACAGCTATTTAAGGCAGGAATGTTGCGGCTTGGGCAGTTCTGAGGAGGCCACCGAAGGGAAAGGAGAATCAAGCCAATTTGCAGAGGTAAAGGCTGTCCAACTGGCCTTAGATGTCGCTGAACGGGAGAGGTGGCCAATGCTCTATCTCTACACTGATTCATGGATGGTAGCAAATGCCTTATGGGGGTGGTTACAGCAGTGGGAGCAAAATAATTGGCAAAGAAAGGGCAAGCCTATTTGGGCTGCTGACCTATGGAAAGATATTGCTACCCGAACAAAAAATATGGTTATAAAGGTGCGTCATGTAGATGCTCATGTGCCCAAGAGTAGAGCTACAGAAGATCAGCGAAATAACCATCAGGTAGACCAAGCTGCCAGAATTGAGGTGGCTCAAATAGACCTGGACTGGCAGAACAAGGGTGAGTTATTTTTAGCTCGGTGGGCCCATGAGACCTCAGGTCATCAAGGGAGAGACGCAACATACAAATGGGCCAGAAACCGAGGGGTGGACTTAACTATGGATGCCATTGTACAAATCATTCATGACTGTGATACATGCGCCACAATTAAACAAGCTAAGAGGATGAAACCTCTCTGGGAGGAAGGGCGATGGCAAAAGTACAAATATGGGGAGGCATGGCAGGTTGATTATATCACTTTGCCACGATCTCGCAATGGTAAGCATTATGTGCTCACCATGGTGGAGGCAACAACCGGGTGGCTCGAAACATATGCAGTACCCCATGCTACCGCCCGAAACACCATATTAGGTCTGGAGAGGCAAATCCTGTGGCGACATGGCACCCCGGAAAGAATTGAGTCAGATAATGGGACTCATTTTAAAAATTCACTTGTGGATACTTGGGCCAGAGAACATGGCATCGAGTGGATTTATCATATCCCCTATCATGCACCAGCCTCTGGTAAGATCGAACGCTACAACGGGTTGTTAAAAACCATGTTGAAAGCAATGGGTGGCGGAACATTTAAGCACTGGGAGAAGCATTTGGCAGAAGCCACCTGGCTGGTTAACACCAGAGGATCAATCAGTCGAGATGGTCCTACCCAATCCAGTTCCCTACATATTGTAGAGGGAGATAAGGTCCCTGTAGTACATGTAAAGAACATGTTAGGAAAAGCAGTTTGGGTTTTTCCTGCTTCTGGGAAGGGCAAACCTCTTCGCGGAACTGTCTTTGCCCAGGGACCTGGGTCCACCTGGTGGGTGATGCAGAAAAACGGGGATGTTCAGTGTGTACCACAAGGGAATTTGATGTTGGGGGAGTGCAGTCTGTAATCCCATGTGTTAAGCATGATGTAGTGATGTAGAATAAGGGGTGGAATGTCATGGTTTTATGATTTTTGGTCATCAGTATTCCACACCATAACATCATGTAATGCACTGGGGGTGGGGTTTGATATCTGCCGAATGTTCGTCCGACGGAGAAGAACTGCATTTCCCAAGGAGGCTTTGCGGTCAGCAAGGGGATATAACTCCATGCAAGGTCACCTGATCCTTCTTCTTCGCCTGCGCTTCGCTGTCTGCGCTTCGCTATCTGCGCTTCGCTGCCTGCGCTTCGCCATCTGCACTTTGCCGTCTGTACTTCAGTCACTCAACTGGACTGCACTTCTCACCCCAGCATTGTGGTGAGGTCTATACAATTCAAACAGATTCTCTCTCTCTCTCTCATTGTATTTTACTAATACTATATTTAGTAAAATCATTTGTTCCACCTCAGATTAGTGCTGTTGTTTTCAAGTATTTTGGGGTCCCCTGCTTCCCCTTTCCCAGAGGCGCGGATCCGCAGATCCCTCCGCCCTGCTGGTCACGGAACTGGGCCGGACCAGCCCATAAACCGTTGACACTGTTTTCTTTTTCAGAGATCAATAGGTTAGTCAGGTCTCTGCAAAATCTTTTGTTATACAGCCCAAGAGAAAAATAAATAGATCAACTCCAGGTTTTGATATTCTATAGTGAATATAAATAAACTATAAATTTTACCACTGGGGGAAAAAGAAAAAACAGAAAAAATACAAGACCAGATGTTTTTGGTGCTAGGAAAAATCCTTTGGGTAGCAGGTTGGGTTTAGGTAATCACTCTTAAGGGTAATCCTACAAGTTCAACAGAGGCAAACAGTAGAGGGGACAACTTGCTCAGCAGCCTGTGCATTCTGCATTAGGAGCCTGTGGAGCTTTTGGGGACAGGATCCAAGATCATCAGTAACACCAAGTGAAGCAAGCCATACCCACCCATGGAATTAAGGTAAGTGCAACCTACGGAGAGGGGAAGGATGGAAGCTGGCTACTTCTGGCAGCAAGAGGAAGGCTCTGGCCCTGCCTAAAGCTTGCAGCTACAGAACAAGTGCACTGCCCTCCAAGCTGAAAAGGAGTCAAAAGTGCCTTCAACCAAATTATCTTGTCCATCTCTGGCTCAGAGAAAAAAGTCCTAACAGAGAAAATAAAGCGCAAGAATGACAGAAAGAAGGATCTGGAAATAAAGTAAATTGAGAATAAGGTATAAAATCAATTTAGAAACAAAAAGGAGTGTAACTCTTCTGACACAGGTAGTGTAGACAATCTACAGTCAGTAATGAAGATGACTGGTGGACTGGGATGCTGATCCACCCACTGAGATGCCATATGGAGCTCCCCAGCAAAACGCTGAACTTAGGTTTGTGTCCAAAAGAAATTGGCAAGACTGATGAACTTGCAGCCCAGGGAAGGAAAAGGTAGAAAAAATAGTAACTGTGTGAAATTTATAGTTAGTGTTAACTAGTGTTAACTAATAGCTTTATAATTGTAGGTAAAAATTATGCAAAATCATAACTAAATCAGTAGTAGTAAAATGCTTATTAGCTTAATTATATTAATGATTAGGTAACTATTTTCTTTGAAATATATTATATAATCAGTAAATACTTAAGTGCTTCAGTTTTACAACAATTGTATTTCAGAACTGCAGGCTTGAGGGGTGAATTAGACATATGAAGTAACAACGTCCAAAGGAAAACAAATTAGCAAAACATAAATACCAACTGCTATTTCCAGTGTTGGCCCTAGGTACAAATATACCTGTCTGCACCGTTAGACTGATTAAATTAACTTCTCTTTTAAATATTTAAACAGTATGAATTGCAGTCATTACTTCAGTTAAAAAAAAAAAAAAAATTTGAAAATATCCTGTAATTTCTCATCCCTGCATAAATTTTGGTCTTTGCTTAATTCCAGCAAAGGAAATAACAGTGAAAAAACCCTGATCAAATGAAATACAATCCTTCTTCCCCATAAGTACTGGCATCTTGGAAACGCTGAAGGCAGATTACTTTCTTAACTCAACAAACTGCAAAAGAGACACTGTTTTCAGTAAATTCACTTCAGGAATATCTGTGTTTCTCAAGATAACACATTCAGCTGTGCTGTCAGTTTGAGTATATAATTCTAGTATAATAAAATTATATCATTATGAGAATCAGAGAGGTGTGAAATCATTTATTTGCGTTATGCAATCCATTGATCGTGAAACAGCAGATTGCATAACTTGAAAGGATGTTAGGAAACAGTAAGTCTGTGATCTACTTTGTTCCAGTCAGAGGAACTCAGTACTTTTCATATGTAGTTAACAAACAAGGACTTTACTGAACAGAAACAACAATCACTGAAAGATTACAAGCTAGAAAATTTATTTTTATTTTGCTATAAAAGAACAACTAGTGTAAAATCCACCAAGGAATCGGAGCAGGGAAGGAAAGTTAGCAAAGTGGGGAGCCTAGGACAGGAAGCAAAACCAGTAGTGGCTCAGAGAAATAGAAAATAAATAAATAAATAAAATCAAAATCAATACTGAAGGAGCTTTGCTCAATATGCAAATGTTTCCATCCTGACTACTCCATTTGCTATCAATGTTGAATTGAACCAAAAAGTATTTAGAAAACTGGTTATTACTGTTTTCTCTTAATAGAATCATTTACATAATAGTTTCCTTTAATTTCATATATAGCTAATTTTTCTCATTTATTTTCTAGTCGGCGTTATTCAAAAGCTAGAGGAAAATTTTTAAGCTGGGTGAGGTTTGACAGAGAAAGAGAGGTGCAAGGACAGCAAATATGGTACTAAGTCAGCAGCACTAACATATATGCAAATATTGTCAAATATTTGAACAAAAGCCAAAGAAGTTGTGATATACACATGAAACATGTTAATACCACATGCTCTAAGGTATTACTGGCATCACTGAATTTTACATTGCACATGCATTTTCAGTAATATGGTCATGATTTTTATGTAAACTATATCAACTTACTATATTCCAAATTTCATAAGTCTGAAAACAATCATTGTGGTTCATTTTCACGTGCACCATATTATGCAGTGACTGAATAGAAGTGTAATCAGACATACACCAATTTGTAATCTTTTTCACCTTTAATGCTTTCTTAAAATATTCTCTATAGTCATGGGTTTAGTTTTCATGAGAAGTGACATCCAGAGAATACACAGGTATCAGAAAATTTATAGGTCTCAGAAAAGTAAAAGAACCTGAATTAAATGTGCAAATCATGGTAATGCAGAGCTAATAAAAACTTAGAAAGGCATTCTTTGATTATTTGCTTTTTTTTTTTTCTTTGCTTCAAATTTGACAGATTGATAGTTGTCAAAAGTTAATATATTAAGTTCAAAAAATACTCTTAGAATTCCTGACACGAACCTTATCCCATCTGTTCACGTAAATGGTAACTCATTTCTGTCCTGCACCCTGTATGAACCCCTGTTGCACTTCGGTGTCAAGCTGCTTGAGGGAGGGAG
Source organism: Tetrao urogallus (assembly GCF_951394365.1). Taxonomy (NCBI): domain Eukaryota; kingdom Metazoa; phylum Chordata; class Aves; order Galliformes; family Phasianidae; genus Tetrao; species Tetrao urogallus. The sequence goes on along the minus strand of NC_136817.1, from coordinate 48,185,823 downwards.
TAGAAAAGGCCTCCTTCTGCCACTTCTTGCCACTGTGTACTTCAATCCGGTAGGCTGCTGCTATTTTTAAAGGAGAAAAGGATTGAAACAGCAAAAATAAAATTTGGTAGGAGGTCTAGAGCTCAATTGCTTTCGTCAGGAAAGAATGGGATGGTGATTTGAAAGTTAACAGCAGGCACCATTTCTAGTCAAAGCTGTATGTGATCCCAGACTTACTGGCTTTGAAATACTCTGCTTCCTATCAATAAGACTTACTTCCCTCAGTAGGAGTCAAGAGCCTCAACATTATGTTAGGTCTAGGGCATGGCACAGCACATGTGGTTGCTTTACTGAAGATCAGAGTGTTTCTTCTCTTGCCTGTAGATATCCATATTGTATTTATAACCACTTCATAAATCCCGTCTGCCACTGTATCAGGCACCATGAGAATTCTGAGAATGATCTGTATTGAACTGGTCCATAATGAAATATAAAATTGCTGTCATCAAAATGCCAGGTAGGATAGTTCAGCCCCTGCAGACTATAGGTGCTGCAGTGCCCAATGTCTGTTAAGAACACTCAAAGCCCAAATGCTTCAAGCGCTGACTTTTTGGCTGGCTTTTTACAGCTCTAACAAGGAGTAGGCAAAGGGGATAACTGATGGAAAACAATCATCTCACAGAAACATTAAGTTAATTTACAAAATATTACCAAGACACTCACATACTACTGTAACAGGAATACAGAGAAAACTGTCAGTGGAAATCCTTGTAATCTGAATTAGCGGATACGAGATTATGGCATCTCTTCTTACTAAAGTGCATAACTTTTTTTTTTTTTTTTTTTTTTTTTTTTTTTTAAACCAGATTTAGTCACCAGCTTGCCTAAGCAGATGTACTCCATATTCTCAAGAGGGTTGACAAGTCTTGTATGCCTCTCGGTGCAATGCCCCGATGGACAGGCTCAGCAACCCTTGCATATTTCCACATTTTCTTTGAATGTGACAGTGATTGGTGTTCTTAAGCAAAGGAGTGTAAAAAAGATATTTAAAACATGACTGGACACAATCCTGGGCACAACTACTAATATAGAAGAATTGCATGAAGATTTCAGCTTCCATGAAAAATGAGATTTCTCTCCATGTTGATGCAGGGCAAGGTTGGAAAACATCAAAGGATGCAATAACAGGATCAAGATCAGAGAGGAAAAGAAATGTACGCATGTTGAAATAGTAAAATAATTACCTACTATAAAGATTTTAGAGACCCTGACTCATGAATTTTTGAATGTTTAGGGAGTATGGTTTGTGACTGAGATCTAAGTGAGCTTAAAAAAAAAAAAAATAATCTGATATCTGTGCTATACTTAAACTACTAAAATGCTTCACTTATTTAGAAGGAAAGCTCACCTCCCAGGTATCACTCTTATCCAGGCTTTGTTGCTGAAAATAAAGAAAATAATCTGACCCCAAAAATATAAGAAGCAGAAAAAATTGTGGAGGAAACACCACAGATTATCTGTCCTGAAGAAGAAATGACAGCAGAACAGTAGAAAAGGCATTTTGAATCCAACAAATGCAGGTCTTTGGAGATTACCTAACAATGGGATTCTAGAATTTGTGCATGACTGTGAAAATTCTCTGTGGTATCAGCCATCCCAGGTGCCTGTTTTATCAGGGATCATTATGCTGCTCAGTGTTCCAGGAGTGGTTCTGGACAATGAAATATCTTTGCATTCAAAGATGTGATATTTAGTCACTAGGCATTTAGCTGCCTGGCATAAAGGCCACTATTTATGTTCAAAAGCGTGTGCCTGTTGTGTTATTAACTGGAGACTATAGGTGAACTTCTAAACGAATTTTACAGCAGTGCAGTCAGTATCTTGGGCTTGATGTCAGACTGGTCTGAAATCCACTGAGCTTATTTAGACTGTCACTGAACCTTGGCAAAGACTTGATTTGAAATCTTGCATTTGTGAATACATTGTTCAAATGTAAGACTGTAATAAAGTGTGCATGCATTTGAATTTACCTCTGATGAATATAGACCACAAAGGAAATAAAAGTCACTTATATACGAGTGCTCAGCTGAAGGATTCATCCTTTGGGAACTGTTGTAATTCAGCATTCTTCTCAACTCCATGGAGGAAAGAAATAAGAAATAGAAAACAGTTACAGAAAGTCAAATCAAACCATAAGATCTTCTAATTAGGAAAACAATTTATAGATTAAAGAATCTAACACTCACATGAATAATCTTGTAACTAAAAGGTGACACTGCCACATGGTTAATAATAACGTTGTGTGCTGGATGCACAGAAAGGCTCTGGTGGATGCACTGTGCACAGCTGTCTCCATGCTTGGACAATGATACCTCCTGCTGTCGCAGTGCTGAATGCTATTACTGCCCCTCAGTCCTGGCAGAGATAAAGGTAGAGACAGTTATAGATAGAAATAAACATTTACTTTCATTTCCAAACAGTTATAATTTAAATTTAAAAAAAACAAAAACAACAACAAGTAAAATGAAATCCTGATTTCTTTGTAGAGATTTCACCAGGAAACCTATAGATAAATTCACATATAATTTAACATTTACTGGAGAAGAAAGCATTACAATTTTGCTATTGGTTTCTTTGCCACAACCTCTACCTGTTGGATCTTATTTTGGATTTCAGGTGAGAGAAAGCAGATGGATGCTGTGCCAGGAATTCCCGAGGCTGTAAAACCCAGGGACTGTTTTGGCATTGAGGGTTCCTGTGGAGACACACAGTCTCCGCCTTTCCTTTGCAGTCTGGTTAATGAGCCTGTAAATTGAATTAGCTCAATCTAAGCACTGAAAATCTTAGCTGAAGTGAAAAAAAAAAACCAAGATTAGAATAGCATACTTGTTTTGGTGCCACTAGTTTCCTGAGGAATGCAACAAGACAAATATAATGATAATAACAGGACAAAAGCATATGTGACTGAGGATGTGTGATTCATTATAAAACCACTATCAACCATTATCAAACCTCTGCATTAAACTGTTCAGATATCAGAATGCTGGGTGCTCAACTCAGAAGTTGGTGTTTTGCTGGTTCTAAGGAGATTCAGGGTAACTAAAGGAGGCATCTTATTTTTCTTTCCCCTCTCCCTCCCCTCAGTACCATACTACATGCATAACCTTCTAATAAGGCTTGACAACTTTTTTTTTAATTTTTTTTTTTTAATATCAGATAAGGGGCCCAAAGAAAAGGCTGCAAAGTAGAATTGTGAAGAACTGGATTTACACGGTTTCAGCAGTGTACTGAACTTCGGGGAAAGAATGGGTAACACTATATGATTTATTAGCAAGGGGTTTTGAAGTTATCAAAGCTGAAAAAGCCATCTGTCCTCCCAAGCTTTTCTTTCCTCTGTATATCCAGAAGTACCTGTTTTAATGTTAGCAAACAGAAAAGGAAGGGCCCCCCCTTCTGACAGTGTTCCTGATCCTATATACACCTCCTTGGGCTGCCCTCTGCCAGTCCTACACATGTTAGGGTCCTGTAGCTCCCCCCAAGCATTCCTGTGACCGTGTGCAAACCACCTCCTGTCCCTCATTTACACAGGCTAAGCTCCTCCTTCGTCAGCGTAAAGCAGCAATTTCGTTCTGCAGAAGCATGATTTCACTAGTTGCCACAGAGGAGCACTTGTAGATGTTATTTCCTTTTAGCCTGGGTCATACTGGGTGAGATGATCCCAGTTTGGTGGCTGAGATGTGCAGAGCCTGAATGATTCAGTGACTCATGCCTCTTATGATTTGCCTAGCCATTAAGCAATCCAATACTCACATCCTTTACTGCCTCTCTCTGCTCACCTCCAGGCACATTCATTGCTTAGTGAGGTGGAGAAATCACACCAGTCCAATCTGGGTAAGGTATGGTCCTTCTGCGTCCTGGCCTTATAAGGAATCACCTTTGGGAAATCACAGCTAATAAATCTCCTCCGGGCTAAACACGATGAAGCTGATGTGATACTGCTATGCTGACCATATGAAACACTATTATTTGTTTTCCATCCAGGTTTCAGTACATTTGTACATACATAAATGTTTCCTTCACTGATATTGATAGTGACCACATCTTCAATTAAGGACAGCACAACAGTCCAGGCACTGAGCTTATCAACTAGAAGCCAGAGAGAAAAATCACAGAGTAGGCAGATCATCTTTCTCATACAGAGTTAGTTTGCTGTTACATATGTAAACAGTAGTGTACTCAGCTGAAGATAAAAAACATAGCTTCAAGAGATTTTGGAGTCTCTTCCACTCCCTCCTCCCCAACCCCCAACAATGATGTGGAGAAATGGATAGCAAACAACATGTAAGGATTTATCAAATTTTGAATAAAAGAAGTCCACAGAAAGATTCTAGTGATACCATTTGCTAGTAATAATGTACCTAAATGAAAGTCCTTTATCTTATTTTCATCACTTCTACTCCCACATGCAAAGTAAAAGCTAAGCTGCATTGTTATATGTTATTACCTCTGGACTATCTGCTGTCTACAATCACAATAATGATGTAATTTTCTAAGGAGAAAAAAAAAACAACCAACGATAGGAGGAAAACACTGAAGAGGATTTTCTCCTCTGAAAGCCAGAGATGAAAACAAAGACTCTAAATTAATAGTTGTATTTTTTGAGCCAAAAACATGAAATCTCATAAATGCTACCTAATGGAAATTCTGAGGGAGGCATGCCTCAGGTATCTCAGATATAGGATTTTGGCAGATACTTGCCTGCTCAGCAACAATTTCCATACAGTCTGCAAGCAGTAGCATATTACATATCACTGCAGAAGAATAAATCTGGTTAAGAGAGAGTTGATAGCACTGGTTCTCTCCAAGGTAGAGTCCAAACCCACATATTACCAGTTTAAAGCCAATTGGTATAAACCAACTTGAAAAACATTTTCACAACGCAAGAATAAAATTTTAAAAACCTGAAGCCTACTCTCAGTACTTGTAAGTCCCTTTCATTTCTTTAAAAGCATCTCAGAGTAAAACCAGCAAAACTATGTAATTAAATCTTTATTGTCTCCAAGGACCTTTTAAGAGAGCATTTAAGTAAGGTCACTCACTAATGAAATGCTGACAGATCAAGGTAGAACTCAGTAGCTGTTTAGAAGAACGTAGCAACGTGAGGAGAAGACCACCATGTCCAATTAGGATCACAGGGAAAGTTATTGATGCAGAATGCAACAACTTAGCTGGAATTTGTACAAAATACTGAAAGCACAGGTGCCTACTTTATAAAAACGGCTAAAAGGTCTTGTATCTGGTATACATATGCATGTAAGTATTTAAGAGTCAAAAGATGATAGAAGTGTGCTAGAATTATATTTAAAATTTATAGCTGATATTACCCAGAGATACTGTCTGCGAACAAAGCAACCCTGAAAAGCTTACTTAGGCTACTTAACAAACCGTAGTTTCAGGAGGAGTAGTTCTAAACTGAGTTTTACTAGCGTTAGTTATTTACTCCCATTTTACTCTAACATAACTGAACACTGGATTCATAGTTCCAATACTTGTGTTACATTCATTTTTCTGCAACAGACCCAGTGCATAGTTCATGTTCCTACTGGAAGCTAAGAGAAATAAATGTATAAAATTATGAGGCATCTCAGGACAGGGTTCCAGTATTTCTGATGCTGGTGAGGCTGTTTCACATGGAGCTCTGAGAATGGAAATGACCGTGAAGCTATAATATTGATTATACTAGGGAACAACATGACAGAACAACTACCTCTTATTTCACATGCTTCTAGACTCTCTTTAACTTATGGATTGTAAAAAAAATAATAATACATAAGGAAAAAATACAACCGCTCTTTTCTCCACACAGTTGTAAGTCTAACTTTTTGCATAATGTGATTCATTCTTGAATAATTTGGCTCACCTGACCTAATTGCAGTAATTTAAAGGGTATGTACTTAGGTTAAATTAGTAAGATAGCGTTTTGCTACTCTCATGTAGGAAAGATGCAGAGGATTGCATGCTGCCTATAAGAGCATGGAAGATTCTCAGAAGTCTGTCTGGGAGCAGATATCAGTCTTTTAGGCTGAACTGTTTAGCACCTCTCCACTGGGCTTCCTTGGGGGCAATTTCCTGAACTGTATGTTAAGAAGTATGTCAATAATTAACAAAACCACCATGTTCTTTATTCCTTTCAACTTACTGATAAAATTGTAAGTGGTTAAGATTGAGGATTTTACTGGAAATGATGTTACTTAGTACCAACATCAAGCTAACGGACTGGTCTGGTTCCTTGTCACTCATTCCTTCTCTGGAGCCCAAGAATGGATGCAGTGTGTACACAACTGTAGTACCTATAGTATGTAAACCTCTAAGACAATGGATAGAACAGCAGTAACAATAAAGCAGCAAGGTCATAGACTGCAGCAAATGTGGACTTTTTCAAAAGCAACATCTGTTGGCACAGAAAAAAACCAAACCAAACCAAACCAAGGACATAATCTGCTTACCTTCAAAAGGCCTCAGGGATGCAGGGATTTCCAACAAGATATCCTTGGCTCCACTGCCTACTCTTAAATAAGGTCTGGGAAGGGATGTATCCTGGCTTCACCCCTTCTGGTGACACAGGTGAATTGCATGCACCTGAGCTCCCCTGGCTTGGTCCTGTCTTCCTAACAGGTGTTCCATGACTGTTTCAAGCCCTGACTTAGCATTTCCACTACACAGTGATTCTCTGTTCAGGATAAATCTCTAATTTTCTCCATATGTTTTGTGTTTACATATACTGACCATCCCACCCCAATGCCCAAATATTAAAATCAAACCAAGAAGAAAAAAAACAAACAATAGCCAAATGTTTCAAGAAGATTCATTGTTACGAGAAGGAAATATATCATTAGTGTCAAATCTTGTGACTTTATTAATTTTTTTTTTTAAAGAAATAACTGAATGAAGGTAACTTTGTTGAGAGAAGCTAGGAAATGAGAAGCACAAATATATAAATTGTCAGAATGCATCACCAGTGGATAAGCAGGGTTAGTGTCAGCATTCATTACAGGAGTGAACAAATTTAATTATACAGGAGGGACAGATGCTTAGTCAAATTCTATCCTTTTTATTTGTTGATATCTTGTTCCACAGATGGTACAAATGTGCATTTCAGTTCTTTGAACTCTCAGATGTCTTGTGTCACGAATATAATCACTTTAGAGTCTGTAATCTGTTTCCTGCTGGCTATGTGTACTTGCCCTGAAAAGTCACATTTACTCAGAGAAGATACACAGCTTGGAATGTCAAGATGAAACCTTGTGTGTACATACCTCTGTCAAGGGGCATTCTCCACTGTGCTTTCCTGCTTTCTTGTAGAGAAAATCCTGCATACAGTTGGTTTTTGTTCTCATAACCAGACACAAACATGTTTTCCAGTGAATAATTGGATTGCCATGAAACTAAGTGACAAGCCAATTTCCTACTAGCAGAGAACAAGTTATTAACAGTATTTGAAGTATTTTTAAAATGTTGTACAAATTAATTCTATATTTCTTCAATGCTACATTAACTTTTTAAATCACTTAGATATTATCAAATCTTCCACTTTTTCTTTGTCTGGAATTAGAATAAAGTGGTTTCAATGTTAAAAAATATACAGCATCATTTAGAGGAGATTAAAAATATTATAAATATATTTTGCGAAATGTTTCTGTTGTAGAAGCTCAGATTTCTTTACTTGTGGCAATTCATTGCAAAGCACTTATATTTTATTTAATTAAAAAAAAAAAAGAATAGTAAGAAGAAGATAATTTCAGCAGATTTCTAAGAGGAGATTACACTGGTAATCATATAATACCATGATACAGCCTGTTTTGGCATAGGCAACAGGCTCAATGTCTTATTTAGGTACCTTCTGGCCCTATTTGGGTAATTACATAAAAGATATTTTGAAACAGCCATTCTGCTACGAAATACTAATAATTCGAAGTCAGTTTTTAGTAATAACGGACAATATTTGCTATCAAATCTCCTGTGGGCAAGCAGCTATATTACAATGAGTATCAATCCACCCCCTAAAATGAATTTCAGAAGGTATCTGCATGCAATATTAGTACTGACCATTTTTATTCTCTGAAAGATGAATAAAAGTTAGTTTTAACTTCAATAACTTATTATTTTTACTTATTTTTTTTCTGTGTTAGTAGTATTAGTTGATAATGTAGCAAACTAATGTAGTTGATAGCACAGTTGATAATACAGCGAAATAGGTACAGCTGTTAATATAGTGACATTTCCTTTTTGAAAGAAATATGGCAACTACTAATGCTAGAAAGTGCCACTAATAAATTGTGTTCCTGTTTCACAGGTGAAAAATAAGAAATTTCATATTTTCTTCTGAAGAAATGTGATTTTGGGCAGAAGTGCAGCATGTAATGTCTCTTGTTCAAAAGAAAGCTGCAATAACTGCCATCTAATTGCTGAATGATTGGAGCTCACATTTCCAAAATCTTGTCCAGAAAGCCTCCTCAGATGCCTGAAGCTCTGCAGCTGCTCATGTATTATCATTCTGGAATAGCTGAGCATCTAGGGACTCATTTCTTGCCTATACCTGTCTGAGGGGCTCAGGCTTCAGGATGCCATTCATTATTCATGAGGCTAGAGAGAAAATGAAGCTTAGAGAGTGCATAGGGAGCATTTGCCAGGAAACTGGGAAAGGAGTGTTATTTTTGATGCTGCTCTAGGTGATTATATGCATTTTACTTCAGATGGAGAAAATGAAAGTAAAGCACTGTAAGTATGGATCTCCATGCTTTGTGTTCATATATTTTACTACATTTATGGATCTCCATGCTTTGTGTTCATATGTTTTACTACATTATATTGAATAGACATCCAGAAACTTGAAGTTTCTATAGCATTTATACTACATATATATACCTGTAGTAGGGTGCTCAATATTGCTCCAAGCTCTGCTTATGACTTGTTGTGGTGACAGAATTTGCTCACCTTACTGTGGTCCTTCATTTCTTTGTTTGCCGCTTGTTGCCCCAATTAATTAGTTTTCTCCTATTCGTTTGTTCACGTTCCCTTGGTGAAGCCCTTTGAGAAAAACAAGAAAATAGAGCCATGGTAACCGTGTGATAACAGCAGTGGCTTAGTTCCATTTAATATCACTGTGTTATTCTGTAGAAAATTGTGACTAATTCTCTTCTGCTCTGTTAGCCTGTGAGAAGGCCAGCATCACAGAACACTGAGTCATGGCTCTCTTCCTAATTGCTGTAAACTTACACAAAAAGAAAATTTTGGTGACTGAGGTATGGCTGGTAGGTGAATCAAGCGTAGCAATGAAAGGTGTTCCCATCACCAACTCCTCTTCAGTGTTGAGGATGACAATTTTCACTTCAGGTGTAATGTGCATGAACAGCCATGCATCTACAGATCTTGTGGAAAACTCTTCCTTTTTGCTTTCTTCAGCAAACAAAAATTGCATTTACACAAATTCCTGGAATGTCTTTGTCTGGGTTCGTCATGTACAGTTCTGACTTTTTATTCAAATAATACAATTTCTCCCTTTCTTCCTTAGTGCTAAAAACTACACAATGGCTCTTTAATATTTAATTGATGATATCATTTTACAGGTTTTAGTTTAAAGGTAACCATAGCACAAACACATTCATTATTAAGTGCTGAATAGCAGTGTAGGTTCTTGGGAATCCTCTCTGGCTTAATATGAGAATCCTCATCAGAAGAAAACAGCACTGGTATTGTTGTTAAGCGTGACAAACTGGCAGACCCAATGGACACCACGCTGGAACAATGCAAACTGCTTATATCAGTGGAAGAGACCATGTTTAAGGGTGAGATGAAGGCGGAAAATGAGAGGCTGTCAAGGAAAGTGCGGTTCCGTGTGGCATCCTCACACAGTGGCCGGGTGCTGAAGGAGGTCTATGCTGATGGGGAAGCCACCGACTCACTGGACTCTGAATACACCAGCAGCTCAGAGACTGACCAGACCAGCCGGCTGAGTGAGGTGGAGGGCCAGCAGAATGGGCATGGTGGCTCTGAGTGCGATGAAAATGAAAATGAGCAGGATGACTTACTCATTTTAGTCCGAGCCACGAAAGAGAAGGGTTTTGGTACAAAGCGAGTCAACATTCTCAGCAAAAATGGCACAGTCAGAGGTGTTAAGCACAAAGTCAGTGCTGGACAAGCCCTCTTTGACAACTTGTCAAAAATATTTCAGGTAAGTGATGCAGTTCAGCTGGCTGCAAGCCCAGTATCTGTCTTTTTCAGCTCCTCACATGATTATTTTCCTTTGTCCAGAGCTCTCTCATTGATGATTTTTCAGACTCTGAATTCAGTTCTGCCTCATCTCCCTTGCAGTCCACTGGCTGCTCTTGCATGCAAAGGCTCATTGCTCTGTGAAGTTTTTCTTTCAAAACTGACCTAAAATGTGATGACTAGTACTGGGTATGCTGTGTTTCCCATGTCAGAATCAGATAAGAAATGGAAGAATTAACAAGAGATCTGCACAGCTGATCTGTATGGAGACGCGTTGTGTTTCCACTCCTGTTATATTAATTGTAATGAGTTTGCAATATAAATATGTATACTTGTAAATTCCATTGTGTTTAATCTGCAAAGTAGATCCAATTAGATGCAGGATGGCAGCAATGACTGTTTTCCCACATGAAAATTTCAGAGGAATGAAATCTTAGTTGGAGGTCTCTTTCATTTACGTCTGCTTTCCACTGAAGAATATTTGTATTTGAAACGGTATATGCAACATTGACCCCATAGCTAGAGAAAGACAGATCTCATAAAAAAAAGTTTGAGATAAAGTTCTGAAAATGTAACTTCACATATATAAACTATGTAGATATAATATTCAGGTCTTTAAGTCTTTAATATTCAGTCAGGAAAACAACAGGTATGGAAACAAACTCTAAAGTTTGTTATAACCCAGGATTACACTGCTTGATTTGAATTGCCTGTAGTTTACTTCAGTGCATCATTCTTAAAAAAAGTATGCAGTTTTAAAACACAAAGAGTTTGATAATAGTAATTATTGCTCTTTAGTGTTAAAATGAAACATTCTAAAAGTTCTTTGTTACTTTGAAATTCTCATTTCATAATACTTTAGGAATGGCTGCTGACTGACACTGTCTTGCTACTGTATATGAACTTACCCCCTGTGCTGTACTTAGTATTTTTGTCCATGATGATGTTTCTTTGAGAGATGGCTGTTTCAAGGATGGAATAGCTGTAATGCCTGTGTTTATCACAGAGCAGTCACATAGCTTGCTTTCCCTATACATATTCATTGGAGACTTTCCCTACTCTTACAGAATTTTAACAAACTCAATGAGGACTTCTCTAATTAAGTCTGAGTTAAGAAGTCTTAACTGGTGCATGTCTCTTTTCCAGCCCTGATTCTAAATCCCATTCCATGTTGTTTTGCTACAAAGTATACTATCTCACCTCACTACCAGCCTCATTACCACATAAATTCTTCCTTCTACTGCATCACTAACACCAAGCTAAGAAATTTGAATCAACAAAACAAACAAATAGAATCATCTGTAGGCATTTACATCTCAATTAGCATCTCTCTTGTCTTGCTGTTTCTATCTCCAGTTCTAGACTCAGAGGTTTTGGGACTGAAGTTAATATATTTGGATAGCAATAAAGTTTTACTCCTAGGAAATCAGCACTATTTCTATGAGATATTTTGCCAGAAGAAAGGAAGGCTTTAAAGTAGTCATAGCTATCTGATAGCTTCAGAAAATGATACATAGTAAAGTCAACCATAGCTGTCCATAATAAGAACTGGTAAAATAATAACTTAAAAAATGATAAGGATTTTTAATTTGTAGTATTTTACAATATAAGAAACTGGGAAAATTAACCTAGATGGAAATTAACAACTGTTCTTCATACAGCAGTTAAATAGATTTAAGAAATCTGTGCTAGAAGCACTGCAAAAGCAATAATAATACAGATTACTATTGTAAAGCAAATGAGGACAATGTATGAGAAGTACAGCTTCTTGCTTAGGCAGATCTAGGTGCCTGATTCCTAGAACTGTGTAATCTTACCTCAAGCACCTGCTGGATCAAAGAGATATATTCAATGATGCAGAGAGCATCAAGATTTAAGGCTTTGTCACAAACAAGTTCCTGTTTCCCTACAGATAAATTTTAAAGTGTACTGAAAATGATTGTTTGCATATCTTTTAAGTTATATTGTGAACTAATTTTCTGTGCTACGTGGTAAGCACAGAGAAGAGCAAAACAAAGTTTGTCTTTGGCGCTGGTTGAAAATGACCTGATTTTGATGTGAAATAAGATCATACTCCATCTAATTTCAAATGAGTACAACTTTTAGGATGATGTTGTAGGATAACTTTTCATTTTCTGCAAGTATGTTCCAGACAATTGATTTTCCAGTAATACCACATAAAGAGCAACAGGAGTTCTCCATCCAAAGATTCAATAAGATAGAAACATCTATGTTAGAAGATATAAACAAACAAACAAACAAAACCCTCTTAATCTGGGCACTTTCATACATTTTTTCTTGATTGTGAGGCCATCTGTTACATTCCACTTCTCTTGGGCAAGCAGCACTTAACATGTAAAAGTAGGTAAGATGTATATGGAATTTCTTAACCATGTGAAAAATTTGTCTCTGCCCCTCTGTTGATTCAGCAGTAGATCATCTCATTATACATGTCTCAGAGTCAAAGCAGATACTTGGAATCTCATGGTATACTCATCTTGACAGTCCAGAACCCCAAGTACTGATAATTTCTTGAATACAAGCACTTAGTATTTAATGGATGATTTATTAACTAAAATGTGCATGGAAGAAGGCAAATACTGAACATGAGTGTTCTGTGACCATGAAGTAGTGGGTTTTTATGGAGCTTTTCTGCAGCATCATTATTATGATCCTTCAAATTACATCTGGAAGTCCCTCCACTATCCTATTATCCAAAATCCCCAAGTATTTATGTTGTAGTGGAAAAGCACTTCAGACAACAAATTCCTTTTTATCCCTAGATTAACTGAGCTTTGTTAAGTCATTCAGTCAAGACCTTAGATGTCTGATATTCAGAAAAAATTATAGCATATCTGTGATAAAAGCACTTGTGTATTTTTAATATTCCATGGAATAGTTGTATTTTACAATATTTTTTCCCACAATTGCTAACCACGCTCTTTCTACAGAATTAGCTCAGACATCACTTCCCCACAACAGTCTTATCCAAAAAGATTCGTATCTTCTGGAGTTCTTGGGAATGTGAGTAGTATGAAATATGTAATACAGGAAATATTTATAGGAAGAAATTTTGTTATTATTTTTTGATACAACTCTGTTCTCAGTAAGAATGTCTACTGCCAAGTAGATGTGCATCCTCAGCTATGTATTTCTGCAACCACGTGCTGAGCACTTCCATCACCAGCACAACCAGGGACCTGATTTCTGCTGTACCATAAGATGACAAACAAGGTCCAACAACTGTCTTGTGTCCTTGTCAGTGAGATGTCTCCATGGTACAAGGCAGAACAGCATGCATGTGGGTTGTCAACTCAGTTCCAAGGCAGGCCATACTAAGAGCAGAAAGGTGAGAAGAAACCAGCCCAAATCACCTTCTGGGAAGCACAGTTTTTGCGGCAATCTCTCCAGCTTTTTCAGTGCAGGGGCAGATGCTACAAGGAGAACATTCCTGTGGCAGCCATCTTTCAAATGTGCAAGGTCACTGCAGCTCCCCAGTATACATCCTATCTTATCCACAGCTCAGCCCATCCCAACACCAAGTCCAGCCCATACCATTCCACAGTCATGCCCATGTGTCATCTACATACACCTCATGTGGGACCTGAGGGGCAGCTCATTCTCACAGGCTGCTGTGATTGAACAGTTGGAAACATTTTACCCACAAGAAACACACACAGTTCAAAAAACTGAGTAATGGAAAGGAACAAGAGCTCTTGGCCTCCCTGGTCACACACACACACTCTCAAAATAAGTGAAATTATCTCCTGCTGAAACATTAAAACTGACAGCTCCCGCAGCTCTGGAGCTGGGGGTCTGACCTGCTAGTAGCTCCTCTTCTCTGCATATCTAAAACAATTGTCATACATCAACACATTACTTTTTTTTTTTTTTTTTTAAATATTTAACTTACTTCTGAGAACATAAAATATGGTGCATGACGGATGAATCCTGTGTTATCCTGTAGAAAAGTAGAACAAATTATTCTTGTTTCCTTGAAATAAATGGCAAGCAAAAATCCTTGAGTTCCCTGGCACTACTAAGTAGGCAATGATCATTTCATGCCAGAGCTGTTTTCCCACCCAGTGTGTGTAGTGATGGAACTCAGCCAAAGTCTTCACACAGGTCCCCCTCATTTTCACGTTTCAGCATGGGTCTCTTTCTCTAATCTCATGCTTATACACTTCACTGGCCTTCCAGCATACTCTGAAAGGTTTCTTTCTGCTAAATTAGCTACAGATCTCATGCTCAGGCTGGGCTGCTGATGTCTATTATGAAAGGGCAGGCCTAGTTAACAAACCTGATTAATGCCTTTGTGAATACTGCATCAGAAGGGATGTGGGAGAAGAGAGACATAATGTGTTTGGTTAAGTTGCACTGGAACTTTGGTTAAGTTTGCACTAGATATTTTCCAGTGCAGTATCTCAGGCAGAGCTAATATTTAAGGTTTCAAAGTGCAAGTCAATATATTCAGTGAGATAAAACTCACTAATACTTGGAGAAAGAAATTGGAAAGAGTTAAGAATCAGGTGGAAGTTTGTAATGAGAATGAGAGCTTCTGAATTGGTTAGACTTGTAATCCTCTCTCTTTACTTGTTAGTGACCTGGAACAATGAATACACTGCAGGACACGCATAACTTACAAAACTAGAAGGGCTGCCTAACACCGAATCACAGACAAAATAAAATGAAAGACAGCAGCAAATGCAACAATCTTCCAAAGAAGGCAGATGTTGCAAAATTGCTACAGTTGAGAAAGTTACGTTTAAAAAAAAAGTGATTACAAGAGCTGGTTTCTGCACAGCCACTGTCTAAAAAGTGTCAGAATAGCAGAATAATAAAGAAAAGTCCATTAAGATCATCTAGCCCAACTATCAACACATCTCCACCATGCCCACTAACCATGTCCCTCAGTGCCACACATCTTCATGTTTCTTGAACACCTCCAGAGATGATGACTCCACTACTTCCCTGGCAGCCTGTTTCAGTGTATTACTACTCCTTCTGAGAAGAAATCTTTCCTAAAATCCAACTTGAACCTTCCCCGGTGCAACTTAAGGCCATTACTAGATGTTCAGGCCTGAGCATTTCTAACTGGAGCCTGGAATTGGTCAGTACTTACAATACTAGTATTTATTTTTGTCATGTTCTCCTTTAAATCAGTAATAAAACACTGAACTCAGATAAAACTTAGTAGGCTGTTAATGATATTTTAGTATTTGCTATTATTGGACTTGAAAAATGCATATTTGACTTAAGATTTAGAATGATGAGTAATCAGACTATAAACTACATAAACCTCTGGAAGTGATGTATAGGCTGTGAGTCCAAAAAGATTAAGCTGACTGTTTTTAGAAAAAAATGTAGGTAAGAGGAGTCTTGATTTTCCAATATACTCAGTATTAGGAAGCTAAGCAAAAAATCCGTAGTTATATTTGTCACCCCTTCAAGACAGACTCAGTAACTGAAAAAAAAAAAAAAAAAAATAGCTAGGCTTTTATGCTAACAGTCTGATTAGCTCATCCCAGATGTCAATCTGACCTGCCAGCACACTGTGAGATCTCAAAATTACCCTTGCTCTGAAGCGTTGTGATCCTTCCCTGAGACAGATTGAATGACACTCCCCAGCACAATCTGTGAACAACCTTGATGTTTGGGTCTCAAGCATAACCAGGTTCTTCCAGGAACAGGATGCAGACAGCAGTGAGAAGATCGTTCTGCACTCTGCAACTTGTTTTTGAGAAAGCAGCTTCTAACAATGGATGGATACCAAACAGAGTTACCACAGGCTGACCCCAGTCTGAGGGCCCACAGCCCCAGCAGATTGTGCAGCCCACTGCAAAAAGCTAGAGGTACTGCTGTGTGAAGCATACGCCACGTGGCTACTTTCCCAGAGCGATTTATTAATAAGCCTCATCCCCTGGCCTTTTTCTTAAAGGAAAGAGCAAAGAAGTTAAGCTTATGCTCTGCAGTGAAAAATGTATTGATGGGATACGTATATGTAATACTAGAGCAAATTATGACTTCAAGTATAGATTAAAAAACTCCAAAATGAAAAAAAAAAAAAAAAAAAAAAGGCTTATGAAGAAAGACCTCATCCAAAATTGATTTTCCAAACCACCTTCTCTGAAAGGCAGTAGAAGTCTTTTATTAAATGAAAATTTGACTAATGATCTGCCTTGGCCATGCCTCTGCATCTCATCATTGACAGGACCTGACAGCTCCCTCCTACACACCCTGTGTGAACCACAAAACAGGCTTTCCCTTGCCTGGCTCACCTGCAGGTCTCCATGCAGTAGGTGTCCTCTGAGCATGCGCAGTGAATCTGATCCTACACAAAAATGCACATAAGCAGATGCTGCTTTGTTATGGAATATGTCTGCAGGAGGCAGTGGTGGGAGGCAGCTCCAAGCAAGGCTGTCACAAGACAGGCAGCATGAATAAGTTAGTAGGACAGGAGTGGGGGGCAGGCATGCTGACTCTCATCTTGCCACCCCAAATACTATAGTTCAGCATCATGCTTAATTCCCATTTCTTTATTCTTCCCACTTAAGCATTATACTGTGATGACATTTGTTTAACATGGAAGCAGAAGAGCCTGTAGCTTGTTAGGGACCAGAGGCAGAGATGAGATCGAATGTATGTAGACATGATTCCAAAGACTGCAAAAACAAATGTTCTGCCACTTCTCTGTATGCCTTCTTTTTGAGAGAACAAACCAGTGTGCTTGCTCTCTGGCAGTGAACATGAATGCCAAACGGAATGTGATGCCTCCTGACTGTACTGTGCAAGATTCCTAAGCATGCTGGCCTTGGGAAATTCTCTGAAATGAAGAGTCATAAGCTGATACACTTAAGGTGAAAACGCCATATATGCTTCCCATCCTCTTGATTTTAGTTACCTGAGTGATCCTATTATGCTTAATTACCAGTATCAGTTTTGTACATTCACTGCTGATGGTTGAGTGCAAATTAATTACCTCACAATCAGATACTTAAGGGTCTCCATTGCACCTAAGTATCTCAGGTGAGGTATATTTTAGTTATATTTGCAATCAAGGAAGGAAATATTTTGCTACATTGGCCCAATTTGTCACTAGTTTATACAATCACACAGCTGTGCAACTGCAAAAATATGATAAAGAGGACAGAACTAATCTTTTTTTTTCCCAGAAATATTAGTTTTAAAGAGTGAGGAATTTTATTTACTTTGGTGGTGTGGTTCTGCAATCACATACTAAAGATTCCATTTTATGCCACAAAAAGCATTGCACTTATTAGCAAATTAATTATACTACAATTCCCTGTAGTTCAGTGAACCTAGAATTGCTTCAGTTTTTCATTAAGGTTTGCAAAAGTGATATTTGCAAAATCTAGTTAGACAAACAAATGTGTGCCATATAAATGCTCTGTTACAGTGACACAGAAAAACAGCATTTTAACAGTTGCCCTAAAAGACATTTCAGGAGTCACCTGCTGCTGATTCAATTGTCATGTAGGTGTCATTAATGACCACCTTCTTCCTTAAGGGAGAAGAAATGAAGTCATGCATTATTTAAATACAATGTTTGCTGGACAGTTCTAGTATGTCAACAGCCTGCTCTGACATTAGTCTGGTACTGCTGACAGTTCATTATACACTTCACCAGCACAAGGTACACTATTAGAGGTCTGGAAAAACTAAATGGTTAAAGAGATGCTGCTTTTTCTGCCTGGAGTTTTAATATGTGACTGCTAAGTTTGACAACCCATAAATTTTTAGCTTAAGTGCAATAAAATGTGCTTTAGAATGTAATTTGTCAGAGAGAAGAATATTACTTTCATGCATGAAGAAACATCAAACTAAATTGTAAAAAGCACAAAAGTAAAATCTTACTAAAAATCTCCTAAACCTTATAATGTAAACAGTAATTAGGGCAGCATCCTCAGGCTGGTAATTTGGAAAACAGGTAGGAGAAAAAAAATACAGCTTTTCAGCCAAAGTGGCAGACCTCTGCACACTTGTATTCTGGAGAGCCTGTCACAGCATGTCTTCATGCCTTCCATGATATAAAGCAACAGAAATGGTCACAGATGAGCAGCTGGAGTCAGTGAGGTAGAGACTCATTTCACACATGACAAGAAAGATGACAGAAAAGCCATCTGCATTGCTAGTACAGATTTTGGAAAATAATTTTAACAAACCTAGTACAATTTTTCTTTGTAAGGATATCTAGAGACAGCATCCATCAGTAATGTCAAAACAGTACGTCTTCTGTAACCCCCCACAGTAACACTGCATGCAAACTTGCTCACTGTCCCCTCATCACAAATTAAAATGGGAAAACTTACTGGCCAATATTCCTACAAAGTTAAAGCTAAGTACAATGTTTTCTCTTGCAGTGGCAAATCGCTCAATGCTGGCAAAGAAATATCTTTTATAGGGTTGAAGACTGGTACAAGATTTAAAGACATTAAGAATAGACAAGAGTCATGCAATATTACTTAGTAAATACCTATTTCCTTGAGCAACTTCTGTGGTGAAGAAAGAGGTCTGTTTCTACACCTGCAGTACAGCCTTTAAAATAAGATGTTCTTTTCCTGCTTGGCTGCTCACATCCCAAATGACAAAGACTCTCCCTTCTGGCCATACAGACAGCTGTGAAACATTTTGTTCAAGTGCAAAATATCACAAGAGACAGACTGACAGTGACAACGAGAAGTTTTAACCATTAGCAGTAGAGTTCCTTCCATGTATAGCAGGTCTTAAAGGCTGTTTCTGGAGAACATCCCTTACCAGGTGTGGGCCAGTGCCCTTAATATCTCCAAACACACACTGGCAAAAGTCCAATTGCTAAATCCTACAGTAGTCCAAAAATATAACCAACAGCCTCTCCAAGTCATAAACTTAGACATTCATGATGATTAAAAAAAAAAAGACACCTCCTAAACTATTTGTTCAGAAAATAGATTGTTCAAATGCCTGCAAGATTTTGCAGTGGTGGTGATGGATTTGTATCTGCTGGATGGTCAGGCTTTTAACAACTTCCTTAGTGCATAATGTTCTCATAAATATTCATGCTCAATATTTATTCTCATAAACATTTCTCATAAATATTTCAGCTCAATATTCGCAGCTGCACACAGGTGACAATGTCTTTTTTTTGTTGCCACTGACTAGAAACAGTATAGCCATGTAGTGTCTTCCACCAGATAATTTCATCCACAGTAGCTCTAGCAGTTTGCCTTTTGAAGTAATAACAGACAGTGATGTTAGAATAAGTGTTGTTACTGATATAGAATCATAGATCGCTCTGGTTGGAAAAGATCTTGAAGATCAAGTCCAACCATGACCTAACCAAACTACCCTAACAATACAGATTTGATGCAGGAGATTGATTAATAGCTATGCAAAGGGAAAATTGAAGCATTGCTCCAAAGGTAAACTATCACAGCAACTTCATTTACATTAATATTCTTTGTCCACAATACATTTATTATTGAAGGAATATTACTGTAGGAGATGAGTAATAATAACAACTTACATTTAAAAAAATACACATTGCCCAAGTTCTGATTCAGACCAGAGCATTAAGCTGCTCATATTGTCCCTACTAAATAGGAAAAAAAAAAGAGTTATTCCAACTGCTGAAGTGATACATATACATTATAACTATATCAGTAGACATTTTGTCTAACAGGTGGAGGAATTAGTAGGAAGCATACAACCTGTCACATTCTGATTTTCAGACATTTTATCTATCTGGTTAAAAATGCCAAAAAATCCTACAGCTTCGGTTTTTCTAGCAACAATGTCTGTAATTGCGCACTACTGAGATGATTCTTTTTTGCTCACACAGTAGTGGTGGATGAGTCATGATGTCCCTTTTTGTATATCTAAGCTGGCAATGACAGTACAGGTTATTCCAGGGCAGAGCTAGTTTATGTATGCTATCTAGGAGCTGCTCCTTTGTCTGCATGAAGGTCTCCAGCTCTACATTTCTTTTAGGAATCCATCAGATTAGAAAAGGAATAAAGCACCACACACATGCAATGCAGATGTATCTTCAATATAAAGTAAGATCTTGGGTGTTTAACTAGCAATTAATTACTCAGAATTTGAAGCATCAAAGCTCTAGATATTAAGTAACATGAGATATCTGAGAGTTTCAATTTTGTTAAGTAATTTAGGACCCCCATCACTCAATACTAATACAGAATTAAGTGCTATAACATGAAGGGTTTCCTTTTCACCACTTCCACATATTGAATGATATGGCTCCATTGCTTTAGGGTAAGGCAGAGTCAGTGCTCTGTCAAGGCTTTTCTTAGGCAGTGGACAGCTCAACTTCGCTCTTTGTTTCACTCAAAACACAGTGGTGGTACAGTGCTCTGCATGCATCTAAAAAAATTGCATTTTTCTTAACCATGCAGAAAAGAGATAACATCAACTTGTTAAAGGTTAGCTTGTTTTATCTCAGCCAAGATGAGTAGAATTTTCAGGTAGAAGTTTTATAGAGCCATGGGAAAGAAAAAAAAAATAAAAATCACACCATGTTCCACTTAAGTGCCAGATGTCTGGAAAAGAAAAGGAAGCATACAAGGAGACTGATGGTCTCCCAGTTTTGCTCAATATTTCTTATGAGTTTCAGAATCTCAGTGCATCTCCTTCTAGTTGCCATTCATAAGAATAAAACAATAAACTCTGACAGAAATCTTAATATCTGTCAGATTAAAAAACTCCAGGGCATATTCCAAATCAAAATTAGACTTCATTTGAAAATCTTTCCTCTGATTTATATTTAGGCTGGAAAAGACCTTCAAGCACCAAGTTCAATGCTTTACTGAACAGAAAGGTAAATTAAAAAGAATGGATTATGATTGAGTTTTTTCCTGCTGCTAATTGCGGGTTAGAAGTGGTACCTTAATCCATTTATGCTATTCTGTTCTTTTGCTGATGTCTGAGAGAGACGAAATAGTTCTGTTTTGTAAGACAGACTGACCGCAGGCATAATTAAGTCACAATGTAAATTTCCAGCTGATTAAATCCAAATGACAGGAGCTTTCTTTCATGACAGTTTGTACTCGTGCATTATCTTTATCACTAGGAAATTTACCAGTTGCAGCACTGGTACAAATAAGATACAGGTCATGGCCTATTCTTTTGTTTTGTATGTGTTTTTTTTTTTTTCTTTTCTTTTTTGCGGTATAGTGAAGAAACTCTATTCATCTTATGAAGCATATTGTGGCAAAGACAACAGAGGTATGTCACATCATGAATGGGATCCCAGCTACCAACCAGTTTGTTCTCCAGTGAGCAGCTTGATGAATTCCATCTGTAAGCAGCTCAATAGACTGGAGTTCACCTGCATAGGCCAGCAATACCTTTTAACTTGATGAACTGTAGCTGATGTTTGGAAACTGCAGAGGGGATCAATGTGTGAGCTCACTGCAACTCTGTTTAAGTGTAAAATAACTATCAGAGATCAATATAAATTATTATTATTTACATGCCTCTTCAACATATAAGATTACTCAAGAAATATTTTAGAAAAGACTGAAGGATTAATGAAAGACTGGAGAAAGTATAAAGAATAATTATTTCTTAAAACAGAAATCAATCTGACCAAGAAGGACAGTGTAGCAACCTTTTCCTTTAAAATTCATGTGCCTGCAAACAAAAATAGTTTCCCAAAGTTGCTGCCAATTTAAAAAGAAATGGGCCAGAGCAGACACTAGTTTTCATAATAGCCACTTGCTGCTGATCAACACAATCCTGCAGCATGAAGTGTTCCACTGAGGGAAGCAGCAGTGATTATAGGCAGATGGGAGCAGCATGCTCAAACAGCTCTCATTCAGAGCCATGCCGTTTGCTAACTTTTTCACATGATTTGAGGAATCAAACAGCTTTATCTTTATCTGGCAGCCCTCAGCAAGCCCTGGTTTACTTCACTACTGGCTAAAACCATACTTAAAAGATATTCTCAAGTAGGACACAAGCTTTCCAATAATCCTACCTGGATAGGCAACTCAAGATATCTTGAACAGTGTGGTAAATAAGGACAAGTAAGAGCTGTCTTATGACTGAAGAAGATAGGATTTGGTCCCTGAAACTGAGCATGCTGTTTAAGACAAACGTATTGTGCTTTTCTGTAGTAATTCAGTGTGACATTATGATAAATTATATACAAGTCAATCTTAGAACTTGTCAATTAGGAGTCAATTGGACTCTTACCAGAGTCCAAGTACTAGGATACAATGTTTCTACTCCAGAAAAGAAAAAGTATTCGAAAAATCCTACTCATATTAATAGAAAGGAAGACCAAAATAAAACCTAGTATGTGAGCTGACAGTAATTTAGCATGCAAGAAAAGCAATTAGTAATTTATTAGGTACTTCATACACGTATTCAGACATAAGCAAATAAGTATAGATAAAGTCCTGTTTTTGGGTAATTGGCCAGATACTGAATACTAGTCAGAGCTCTTTCAAGTTGACCTACATGCTCTTTTATTTGAAACCCACCTTCTTTTTTAGGCTTGAACTAGAAAACAGAAAGACCCAGAAAAAAACGTATATAAAATTAAAGCTTGATTGAGAAAATCCATTCTATTCTATTGAATATCCTCTCTCATTTTATCCTGTTTCTCAGTGTTACCAGCAATAAAGAGAGAGGTAAAATAAATGCTGAACAAATGTTTAATAACAGTTCTCCTCCATACAGCTACACATAACCAAGCAGTAACTGAACTGTTAAGCAATAGGAAATTAAACAGTAGAGATATCATCAAGAACAAAGCCTCACTCTTAGATTTCCAGGACTTGAAAATAATGTCAGTATTAAATGTACAAGTCTGAACAATTTACATGATCCATCTGCTGTTCGTTGTTTCAGTCCTCTGGCCTCCCTCACTACCTACAGAAGCAGCTTTATGTAGGCAGATGCTATGCAGCTCCAGTCATACATTTTTAATTTACTGATGGCAATATTTCTTCAAGTAACATGTAGTAGACTTCCCCCTCCCCCCCCCCTCTTAAATTAGTTAGTTATATTTGCAAGGTAATTTGGAGAAGTAGCAAAGATCTTCTAGTTTGTCTGTTCTCTGTTGTGTTAATAGACACAGAAAACTTGGAAGAATTATATGCTACAAACCTATCATCTTTGTTTGCCTATTTTATTTGGCTTTCCATTTTTCCAGATACTTAAATGTGTCTTTTCTCATGTACAAAGTACACTGCATAAACTGCCACAGACACATTCTGTCTTTAGAGCAGCAGGTAAACTGCTGCAAGTGATCAATGTAGAAAATCAGATCTTTTGCTTTATTATTACTGTAATACACAAATTCTCAGAAAGATCACTTGAAAGCTCTGCATAGATCAGACATGCTACAGGAGTTAATGTGACTTTAAATACAGTGAATGTTCAGACCCATAAACAGACACATAGTTCATACAGTAAAATAACATTACATTGTTTTGTAATCATTGAGCCTGGGTATAGCTGAATTCACTTCTAGACCCAGACTTTGTCAACATTTTACATTTAAGGAATTACATGCACAAAAATCAAACAAGATGGGACCTTAGCAAGGCTAAGAAAAGCCTAAAACTACTAATCTAAGAGGTGATCATAGGGAAGCTAACAAAGTCTAGAACAAGCAATCAGTCACTTACCAAGGATCTGAATTAGAAAAGCACCTTGATATCAAGGTGTAAAAGATCTTCATGCAGGCATAACCACAAAAAGCATTCCTGCTAAGGGAAAATCCTATTATACAGCCAGCTACCATACAAGAGAACTTTATAGAATAGCCTGGAGTTGAAACGGACCACAATGATCATCTGGTTTCAACCCTCCTGCACAAACAGGACCACCAGTAGTCCAAAGAGGAGCCTTGGGTTGCTCACTATTTATAGGTTAAGATAATTGCTTTGCATGCTTAATTGGTCCTCAGCTGTCAAACCAGGTGTCTGCTATCAATTGTTTCAGCCCTCAAATTTGAGGCAGATTTGTGGCTGTTAATCTGTTTTAGAAAGAATGTTATCAGCAGTGTTGCTCACTGTCAACATGTACAAGACTTGTCTGTAAGGACAGGTCAAAGGAGAAAGTTGAAGGAAGGAAGGTGGTGATGAGCATCAGGGCTGGTGATCTGCCACAGACAAATTAAATAGTTCATAAAAAATCTCAGGTGCTAGCTATGCATATAGCTAGAATATATCAGATAGAAAGGAGAGGAATGTTTGATTGCTAGGGTTTGGAAGGTTTTCAGGAATGGCTTTGAAGGTACTCTACAATAGTTTTAAATTCCCTATGTTGACAGAGCTAAGATGGTTAGGTACATGCATTTGCATGGGTTCAGAGAATTCCTAACAGTCCTACCAGAAAAGGAAGAAATGCTCTGAATTCATCCCATTTCAGGAATAAACTGTGACTGATAAAAAACTTTGAGGGTTTTGACTGTCTCATTCTAGCCCAGCTTACGGCATTGGTTTGCACCAGAAAGGCAAACAGATCATTCACAGACGGATTCTGCTACAGTTAACAGGACTTGTTTTAGAGAGGGAGATTAGAGATTCTTGTTGGGATATCTGAAGAAACTGAGCCTGCCCATTTTGTTGCCCACACAAGTCTTAAGACAGATACGTATTTCTTCTATTTATTCTGTTGTGAGTTCCCTACTAGGCTCCTGTTACACTTTGGCTAATTCAGCATTTGCTCCATCTGAAGGGTAACGAGGAGCCACTACCTGCTCCTGAGCTGGCATCAGGGAAATCTCTAGCAGTCAGTTATTCTTTCAGCCTGCAGCATAGGTTTGTAATTTTGACCTTACGCAAATCTTATGCAAAAATAAGGACTTCATTTAAATCACTGCCTCAATAGCTGCCAGAAATGTCAAGCGTAGCAGTGATGTACTATCTCTAGAGAATAAACCAGAAAGTGAGGAGCAGGAAAAAGAAGGCTTCTGTGTGCTGGCAGTCTTGAAGAAAATGCAAATCTCTTCTGCAGGCCTGAAGAAAATGGGATGATAAACTTCTCAGAGATGGCTTTGACCTGGAAGAGGGGGAAAGAGCAATTACGCTTGTTGGAAAAGAAGGGAAGCTTTGGATGCAGGCTGATCAATTCTTTGAAGTTAAGAGAAAGGAATAGGAAAAACACAAGTTTTCTGTCAGAGGTTAGAGAAAGTCTGGCAATGAGATATGAATGGGAGGAAATAAGGCATTCTCACATTGTGCTGCAGCAGCACCTGTTGGTGTCCAACATAAAAAAAAAAACCTTTTGATTCTTTGGATTACAACTTAAACATATCCACATTTCAGACACCTTTACGATTAATTCTCTTCCTAATTCTATTGCAGCCTGAAGAACAGTCTCTAGCATAATTTTTCACTAGGGCTTCGATCCAGATGTCAAGGGAATTCAAAGTTTTGCAATTTTTTTCCATTTTCCACCTTTGAATTTTTCTGAATTTCTTCTCCTTTGTGTCTGACTGACACAGCCTTCTTCTTAAGACATGCTATGCAAATTTAATAAGCATTTCTAAGTAATACGTTTATATGCAAAGACCCAAGAAGCAAATCAGAGAGTTTATATCTCCTGTAACACTGCAACATGGTTTTGCAGAAGTATAGATTTTGTTTTCCTGATCCACCAGTGATTACACCAAAGAGTTGTTTATAATGACACTCAGACTGTTCAGCTGAATGCCATTTATCAGACATAGCAGGTAATCAGATGTTACTAAAATTAGCTTATAGCTCTCTTACCACCATTGCATCTGCAGAAAGCAAACGTTTCCCTGTTTGTATGCTGGTTTCATAGTATACTGCAGTAAATCTTTCAACGTAGAATAGGCACATAGGTGAACATGACATGTCCCACTGCCAAAAAAAAATTATTTTTAGGACCCATGCTGATGCTTGCATCATATGTTCTGTGTAGGTTAATGTAGACATCAAGCATCTTCAGGTTAAACATTCTGAAAAACATCAGTGAGAAATAAGAAATATTTTCTCAGAAACAGTATGTCCCTACTGAAAGTTAATTTTTCTACAAGGTAAAGCTCTCAGAGATTAGTATTGCTCATTATCTTAAAAAATATTTTGCAAATACTATATAAATAACATAATCGCAGCACTCTTCCTCTTGTATAGGAAATCTTGGTACTCCAGAATGAATTGATCAAGGAAGAGGAGAGTAAAGAAGAACTAAAACAGATGAACAGGCTGTTTGATGAGCAGTATCAGAGCAATTTTGAACTTTCTTAACTCTCCTATTCCCAGATCAGTTCATTTCATGACATTAAGTTATTGAACACACAGGTGAAATTGCTCTCATCCTGCCATTGAAGACTGAGAAGCTCTCAGTGAAGATGAAGATAAATATCAGGAAAATCAAGTGTACCTTCCGTGTGCATTGAGGCCATTTCTCTAACCCGACGAGCTAACATTATATCTGGTAGTATAAATACACCGAGAAACTGTCATGGAACTTCACTCAAGTAAATCTTCATGGATGTGTGCTGAAGAAAATGATAACCCAAGAGCGAGAATATAATTCTATGAAATCAACATTCCAAACATTCTTAGTGACAGATAATTTTCATTTATGTATTATGTTCTAAGAAATATTGCAGTTTCACTAACTTTATAAATTAGAAGCCCTGTGGATTGATCTAAAAACTCCAGATGTGCTCCAAATCAGTTTATGATTGATATAAAATAATCACCTTTTCTATTACTTTCAGTGGTTGATATGCTGTTATCTAAAGCAATGGGTCAACACCCAAATCCTGAATTGTCTGCTACATAATTCAGGAAACACTTGGCTCTGGAGACATACTTTGCACGTAAGATTATCATAAGGATGGAAGATAGAATGTCAGGTTTCAATTACCTGATCAATCAATCCAAAAAAAAGAAGTATGTTTCTGCAACTTGTTGAAAGTTGGTTTGGATTTTTCTTGACAGCTGCCTTAGAACAGAGCATGGAGTTTTAGGCTGAAAATGACAAAGAACTGAATCTTTACCCCTGAAAAGTAATTATGTGCTGTTTTTGCACAGTGAATGTGCTAATTGAAAATCTTCTGAAATTATGTTTTCTTGCTACTGCTGTTAATAGAATTGCACCATCATGATTTTTGTCAGGTTTTCCCCCTGTTGATGCAATCATGAAGATTTTTTTTTTTAACTAGTGGAAGTTTCAAAGTTATTGGTAGTCTAGGTCTCTATAGGCCAACTGTTAAAAGATTACTTGTGTGACAACATGCCTGGCTCTAATGTTTTATTGCTATTTGTCTTGTGCATTCTAACGTTGTATTTTCACAGTGCCTTTGTAAGGGCATCTTTGGAAAGATAAATAAAGATGAGGTCTACCAGCTTGATGAAATCTGGAAGGTATAGGAAGAAGGTAAAGATAGAAACACTCACCTAGAGTAAACAGTTCAACTGTTACCTACTTAAAACTTTCCATATGACAAAATACTTAAAAATAGTTTCAATGTGTTCAATGTGTTACTGGGCAACCTAGGTACAATTTGTCTGGCTTCAGTCTTCTTCCTCCAACAACGGAAACAAGTACTGCATGATGTTAGATGAGAATGTTAAACATTGTTACCAAAGACTCTTTTGCAAACAACTAGTGCTTCCCTCAAACTGCTGAGGACAAAGGTATCTCCAGCTGCTCTTTCTTCTTTCTCTTCAGCCTTTGTGGGCAATAATGCAACACTTCTCTTTTCTTGTAATCCCATCTAAGGTTTGATGAGCCAGCAGTGTGTGCAGGTGGCCAAGAAGGCCGATGGGATCCTGGGGTGCATGAAAAGGAGTCTGACCAGCAGGTCAAGAGAGGTGATACTCCCCCCCTGCTCTGCCCTGGTCAGGTGTCACCTGGAGTACTATATCCAGTTCTGGGCTGCCTGGTACAAACAAACAAACAAACAAACAAACAAACAAACAAACAAAGATCTCCTGGAGAGAGCCCAGCGAATGGCCACAAAGAT
This sequence comes from Tetrao urogallus, assembly GCF_951394365.1. Lineage (NCBI taxonomy): Eukaryota > Metazoa > Chordata > Aves > Galliformes > Phasianidae > Tetrao > Tetrao urogallus. The sequence continues at coordinate 48,157,598 of NC_136817.1, read as the reverse complement.
GAGAAAGGGCCTGGAGCATCTTCCCTATGAGGGAAGACTGAGCGAACTGGGTCTATTCAGCCTTGAGAAAAGAAGACAGAGAGGTGATCTTATTAATGCTTATAAATATCTTAAGTGTGGGATTCAAAGAAACATGTGGTCTGTGGGGACAGGACAAGGAGAAAGGACAGTAAAATGGAGAACAGGGAGTTCTGCACCAATATGTAAAGGAACTTCTTCACAGTCAGGGTGATGGAACAGGCTGCCTAGGTGGATTCTCCTCTGGAGATATTCAAAACCAGCCTGGACTCCTACCAGTGCAGCCTGTTGTTAGGTGCCTGCTTTGCAGGGAGGTTGGAGGTCCCTTCCAGCCCCTACAATTCTGATTCTGTGATTTCCAAAAATGTCTTCCCAAAATGCTTCTCTTCTTCCCCAGGAGTGATTTCTCAGAGATGTTGAGTTGGTAGTTATAAAGAGAGAGAAGTAGAAAGTAAGAGAGAGAAAGAGAGAAACCAGCACTGCATCACAGTGTTGGTTTGTTCCCTGCCTTCTTCTTCCCTTTCCCTTTCCCTCTCTCTGCCCTCTCCCCCTAAACTGCCCCCCCCCCCCCCCCCCCCCGAAAATTGCAAGCTAGATTAGAGTTACCCATGGAAATTAATTTTTTTGCTTATGATTTTAAAGGTTTCATTTCGTCTTTTCTTCTGCAGAAAAGAATAAATACACTAATAAAAGAATACTGGTAGGCTTCTGAAAGTCTGATAAACAAAATGCAATTAGGCATGGATGGATATTGATTTTCTTTTTTCCTACTGATCAGAACACTCTATCATACTTTGACCTGGCTGACTTCTCTAGCATTACTATGCTTTGCTATCTAGGGACTGCGCTCTGTCCCAAGCCAGCACTTTGCCGGTAGAGCATTTGGTAGAACCCATGAACCCAAGGGCATAACCTGTTCTGTTATCTAAAGTGGGGTCACTGAGAGCACCTTGCAGCATGGCTTCATGGGTGTGTGCAGGATGAACGATAACAGGAACATTGGATAGTGAGCTCAACTGCAGTCTTTGTACTTCATGAACCCTTCATGAATCCTTCATAAATTCCATGAATATCTGAAGCATTCCAAAGAGCAAGGATTGGCAGTGTTGTGTCCTCTATTCCATTGCTTTAGTACTGCAATTTTTTCTGATTCCAAATGAAAATTCTTTGACATCTCCTGAACAGCAGTCCAGGTTGAAGGGCATTTTGGAAAGCTTGCAGTGATACAAACAAGCCACAATGTTATGTTCTATCACTTGAGGAACAAAAAGTGTCACAACGTTCATTTATTTGGAGTTAGAGGATAGACAGATTTACCTCATCCCCCCTCTCCCCCCCACCTTTTTTTTTTCTTAGTACTCAGTCAAGTGACTTGAATGCTGATAATAATGTTAATAAAAAAACTTTCTTTTTTTTTTTTTTTCATAAAATGACACCTAACAGTATTACTAGTTTCGTTGTTTTCATCAGATGTCCACAAAACTAATACACAGTCTCAGAAGTAAAAATTAATTACATGCATACATAAAGAAACAATAACTGTTCCTTCTGTGTAATGAAATTCTGTATCTATTTTACTTTGCAACTGATGAACAATTTTAAATATGCCAGCTGTACTATTTTACAGTCTTCAGTATATGATGGAGGTATAGGTAAGAGAGATAAGAGCTGTCCAAGAGCTAGGAAGTCAGAGTTCGTGTTCTTTTTGGATCACTGCCCTTCTCGGTGACCAGATCCTCAGTTATCTCATCCCATGAAACTGAAACAGAAATAAATATTCATGCCCTGTGCTGGAATACACAATCAAGTGGAAGAACAGGTTTTTTTTAATATAGCTCATGGAAATAGTTATGTTCCTAGGTCTGCTGTTTGTGGGATGGAGAGTTTCACGAAGTAGGCAGGCAAAAGGCAGAAAAGTAGTTTTGCTACCTTAAAAGCTGAGAAAACCTGTGATTTGACAACTTTCATGGAGACAACAAAACTACTGTCTCAACCTGGGACTGTTACATATATCTAGTTTAGGGGTGTGTTGCACTCAACAATTTTGTAAATTTGTATTGACAGACCATCTTGCTGACGGTTATGGATGGTAACTGGAGAGAAACTTTTTTATTGTCATAATGGAAAAGGTTCACAGACTCCAAGTCCTACATTTATGGTCCATGAAAGTATCAAATTAGATAAGAAAAGTGCACTATTAAAGTGGTGCATTGAAAAAAAGATCAGTATATGCTTTGACCTCGAGTGTTTGATTTTAGCACTGCTGCAGAAAACTAGTCTTTATTGTGACCTACAAAAATGCATAGATTTCTATACTTAATGAAGTTCAGCTTCTGAATTTTCCCAATTGTTGATATAGAGCCAGGTCCTTGGAGACAATGCAAACAGAACTAACAGCTTTAATGTAATAAAGTACTTTAGAGAGTGCTTGAATTTAAAATTAAGTGCATTCTGTGCTTTGGAATGTGAGAGCCTTTGGAGGGCTTGAACTACAAACAATGAAAAGGAACAGAATGTGATTTTGTAGTGCACACTGTGGCAGTTTGCAATTCTTTCTGTATTTGTAAACAAACCTTACCTGTCAAGGAAAGTTATGTTACTTTGGAACATGAGATTTGTTCATTGTGAGAGGCCTTCTGGTCTGGGAACCAATTCTTTCTGAAAAATGCCATTAAATCCTGTATTCAAAATAGGCAATCAAAAAGAGCAGACCAAAGAGGCTACTTCGCCACTCCATTAGCATAGCGTGACGTTGGATAGTTTTCTCTGCAACATTGACTTTAAGTCTCCAGCCACCTCATTCAAAGACTGTTATACATATTCACCTAGACCACGTCATACTGAAATGTGTGCTTTTCATTAAACACTATGCATTTCGAGATATGATGTTCTAACGAAGTATAATAAAAAACAGAAACATTTTGATGATTTTTAGAATTTAAAATCATATTTCCAGTATACATAGTTTCAACAGCCAATAGTAAGAGCTTTTCAATCCTGCAGGAATTAAATGCTCAGAATGATTTTTTTTTTTTTTTTTCAGAATTTCATCAACAATGAAGTCATAGCTGATTTAGTCCCTTCTATTTCTGAGTGTAAAGAGAAAACAAAATGTTCAAATAATGATCAGAAAATTTGTTAGATTGTAATTCTTCTTGCCAGTTGGATAGTGATTCTAATTCAAGCTATAAATTACGCAATACCAAATATGAATTGAGCAACTTAATTTAAAACTTGTAAATATGCAAGCATATGTTCAGAATATATAAGTAGGCACATACATACATACATACAAAATTTTATGCATACATCTTTTTTGGTTGCACAGTGTTTTCTTTAGACTTTGAATACTACATTTATTCACTGACACATCTCTGGAGCAGGGTTTAGAATGCACTCTAGGTTTCTTCCTCAACTACCTTAATGGATAGGAGATACTTTGCCAGTCTGATAGTATCTAATTACAAAGCCAAGAGGTGCATATTTCAGTAGAACACTCTGAGATGTTGAAAGATGATATTCTGAGACAGAGAAGGGCATATCAGCCATTGATTTAGGTCAAAGAAACAATTCACTGCAGCATGAATAATGTTAGTTGAATGTTATATTTGAATATAGTAAAAGCCTTTAAAAATCTCATATATAATAAAGGTTAGCATTGAAATTTAGCTTTTGCCAGAATATTACTGTAGTCCATTAATCCTAACAGAAAAACATTCTGTTTTTGCTAGAATACAGTTGCTCCTATAATGCAAAACACAATTTTTTTTTGTTGTTGTTTGCTTGTTTGTTTGCTAGTTTGTTTTTCATATGTTATTGGAAGCAAGTACATTAAAAGTGCAAATCAGGTGACACCAGCATTGAAATTAATTCTTTATGAGCATGAATGTAAATAGATATTCTTTTCACACCAATGAGAGTAAAACATGCATTCAGAACTGTCCAGAGGGAGAATTAGAAAGGTTTATTATTTACTACATTTCTTTTCACTGTTTTCTTTTATGTCATATTTTTAATATTATTATTTATACATTTAGTTGTATGATTCTTACTTTCCCATTATGACAATTTGTGCTTTTCTTTGTTTTTTTTTTGTTTTTGTTTTTTAATTTCCTTCCCTCCTTCCTTCCTTCCCTCCTTCCTTCCCTCCTTCCTTCCTTCCTTCCTTCCTTCCTTCCTTCCTTCCTTCCTTCCTTCCTTCCTTCCTTCCTTCCTTCCTTCCTTCCTTCCTTCCTTCCTTCCTTCCTTCCTTCCTTCCTTCCTTCCTTCCTTCCTTCCTTCCTTCCTTCCTTCCTTCCTTCCTTCCTTCCTTCCTTCCTTCCTTCCTTCCTTCCTTCCTTCCTTCCTTCCTTCCTTCCTTCCTTCCTTCCTTCCTTCCTTCCTTCCTTCCTTCCTTCCTTCCTTCCTTCCTTCCTTCCTCCCTCCCTCCGTTCCTTCCTTCCTTCCTTCCCTTCCTTCCCTTCCTTCCCTTCCTTCCCTTCCTTTCCTTCCTTTCCTTCCTTTCTTTCCTTTCTTTCCTTTCTTTCCTTTCTCTCTCTCTCTTTCTCTCTTAATGAAAAAGGGCAGCTCTTCCTGAGTCACTGAGAATAGCATCTGTGCCAAGAATGCTGTTGTTGCTTTCTGCTGGATGGTCCCAAGCAAAATACAAGCTGTTCATACTGATACAATAAAACAGACAGTGACTTTGAATGCTTGTGTGGAAGTTGATAGCACTGTGCTGATAACCTGTGAGCTGTAAATGATGTAGAATACTGTTGATAAAACATTTTTTTTTCCCTCTGAAGCCTTCAATCCCTTGATAGTATTTCTACATGGATACCTTCTTTGGAATATGTTCTTTGGCTTGTGTGTTTGGAAATTTCTGAATTTGACACAAAAGTTGCCCCCTCTGACCAGAGGATTTTCACAGCCTTCAGGTTTCAGTGAGAATCTCACAGGTGTGAGAAAACAGTCAGTGTATGTATGTCACTCCAAACCTTTTGGTTTATGCATCTGTCCAACTCCCACAGCCTAAAGAAAGTTTTATCCTGGTCATTAACCAGAGAATTATCTTCTTTTTAAATACAGCTAAAATTTTCTGTGCAAGTATGAGTCATATAGGATTATTTTAACTTGGATTCTTTACAATAAATTGTAAATATTCATGCCATTCATTTTTTTAGTTTATTTTTGCTTCAGTTCCAGCCTAGGAATGAAAAGCAGAGTGTTATAATATCATTCTGCTGATTTACTTTCAAGAGCATATTCTATCAAATAAATATTACAGGCTGCAACTACTGAAATGGGTAACAAAATACAAATGAACATAGATTATCATTAAGAAAGTAACTCGTAAATCTCTCTAATTTTCTTTGCCTCTCTTTTTACAGCGTGGTTCAGGAAAGGTGACAGGAATGAGTTTTCCTGATATGATAAAGTCCTGCCTAGGAAAAGTTTTGCATGTTTATAGCACAGAAAACAAGATGTTTATTAAAATTTTCCTAAATGATTATTTATTTAATGCCCTTGTATTTCTTTGCAGTGAAAACTAGGGTTTTTCTTCACTGTTCCACACTGGGGAAAAATAAAGGGATAAGCATAAAAGTGACTCTGTGTACACACCTTCCACTTGATATCTTTCCAGATCACTTTACAACTTTCCATTTTTTCCATGTCTTCAACTGCTTATTTGTATTCTGCAGGGACACCACAGCCCCGATGGTTTGCTAGATAATGACAGTCTGTAGCTACCCTGTCAGCCCTGCTGTCTGGGAACAAACAGCACTAGAGATTACCGCTATGGAGGAGCATGAATTTCCAACCCTTTGAATAGCTTTGCACTCCAAAATGAATTTTTACTCAAAAGAGTGAGAGCATATGAAAATACCTTTTGAAAGAATACTGTAAGACCTCCTTTTGGTTACTTCTGAAAAGGATGAACTGTGCATTCCTGTGACCTACTGACTAATTTTTGATGTTCTATGTGGAGTACTTGTCCTTTAAGCAGAGGAAAAGCTAATTCTCTCACTTGGAATGTGTGAATAATATGTTGAAGAAGAGTCAGTTCTGCAGGAGAGATATAACAGATTTTAGCTAGAAAATAGGATAGTGAAAAGTAGTTTTCTATTTATAAATTTCTTTCCTAAAGGAAATTAATGCTGACCTATCATAACAAGCCTCTTTTTTGAGATGGGAGATGGGAAATAGGTAAACTACAGACAGAGTCATAGAATTATTAAAGTTGGAAAAGACCTCTAAGATCATCTAGTACAACTGTCCACCTATTCCCAAAATTGCCCACTAAATTGCATATGGTGGCAGTTATAATTCTAGTGATCTATAAGTGATCTGGAAAATTCATATCCCTGCAGCATTTACATTCGTCAAATATCTTCATTGATGAAAGGAACAATGAACTATAAAAATTATTTTAAGTAACTGTGGAAAAATGTCAAGCCTGCATTGTAACTTACTATGCCCAATGGAATTGAACACTGAATATGCATAAGAAGCACTTTCTTTAGTGCTGGTTGGATTTTATAGTGTTTTGACTGGATACCTCACTAAAAATTAGGGATATATCTGTCACTTCTGCAATTATGATTTAGTTCAGCATAGAGAGACCTAAAATAGGTCAGTGTTGACTCAAGTTTGTTACGAAGTTTCTAGCTCCTTCAAGCTCTTTTCCTTGCCTAAAGGAGACTGTTAATACCTGAACTAGCAGCTCAGATTTAGCATGGCATTAGCAGATCAGTTTGTACAAACAAACAGGACTCACAGTTTTAACAGAATCAGACAGTTCTAAAAACAGTGTTTCTGTTGCATCTTTGAAGAATTTGTGCTTTTGCAAATGAAAATAAACTAACTCAAAGCATCTTTCAGGTTGGGGAATGTGAGTGAATCTGTGCATGCCACAACAGCAAAAGGGCTATTACTTATTAACATCTGGAATCTCATCAGGATCTAAAATATGTCTATTTATTGACAATATTGACAACCTCATGTTGATAAACAGTTTAATTTTTTTTGTGCTTAAATAATATTTGTAATGATATTCCTCAATATTCGCATGCTATTACAGCAGTCAGGGAAATAGACTGTTAATGTTTCATGAACTGCAATGGGAACTAATTTTATTTCTTTCCAGGTGTCTACAGTGCCAGAATTTGGCCGCATAGTAATTTATACCACCAGCCTTCGTGTGGTGAGGACCACTTTTGAAAGATGCGAACTGGTTAGAAAGATATTTCAAAACCACAGAGTTAAATTTGAAGAAAAAAATATTGCTCTGAACAGCGATTATGGAAAAGAACTTGATGAGAGATGCAGGAGGGTGTGTGAAGCCCCATCCCTCCCAGTTGTGTTTATCGATGGCCATTACCTTGGGGTAAGTAAAGCATGAATCAATGAAGTCTATAAGAACAAATGTAAATTGTTACGTTATTAGTGACATTGTTTGCAGTGTTGGAGTGTTAGGAACTCTGGTATACACTAGTAGGTTCCATGCAAAGACAGGACAGCTGGTGAGAGGAAGGGAGGGGAGTAAGATCTAGTAATTTCATCTGAGCTATCCTGTGTTTCTTAAAAAAAAACAAAAAAACTTATTTTGTAATTGAAACCATGAAAATCTATAGAAATTGACTTTTTTTCTTCATGAGAAAGATGGCTGACCCAAGAAAATTAATACACATTGCATGATTATTTCATTTAGTAATATCTGCAATGAATATGAGCCTGTCTAGAGGCTTAGGGCTTAAGAGCTTAAGCATGCACTATGTGGTGTATCAAGAAACTATAATCAGCCAAACATTGTTTTAAATACAGAATTGATTAATACCTAAAATCTAGCTCTAAAAAGAGAAAAAAACTGCCCAAGGCTGCTCTGTTGCAGGAGTAGAAAACTATAATTAAAATTTGTACTTTGTGGCAAGGAAACCACCATTTTGTTCAGACCTGTTCTTTAGAAATGTTTTCCAGAAACTGAGAAGAATCAGAGTTTTAAAGCAAAAAGAAAAACACAAAAAAACACTCTGTAAAGTGACACACACAAAAAAAGAAAAATAGCCCGGGAGCTTAGAAAAGGTATTTGTCTCAAGTGGTAAAGAAGTAGCAATTAGCACCAACAGTGAGTCTATGATTTGCAGAGGCAAACTGTATTTAAACACAGCAAGGCTGGTTTGTTGGTATTATAAAAGATTTAAGTAATGAAATAAAATGCAATCAACAAACAGCACATAATTGATGTTGAGGACGCAAAAAACACTCAGGCACCCTTTATTCCTTTTTCTGGGACACTGGGTTTCCGCCAAACTCTCAGTGCTCTACCTTTCCATGAGCAGCTCACTTCTCCAGACAGCTGCAGAACCTGCAGAATGGGCAACGTGCAAGTGGGCACCAGCAGACAGAGAATTTCAGTTCACAGTAGTGACTGCTTTTATCCAAGTTCTGAGACAGACAGCTCTCCATGGCACTGCTACTTTCAAGAGGAGCTTAAAATTCATCAGGATTTGGACTAAGCTTTGCACATCTAATTGGCATGTTAAATATATAAATAAATTAATCCACATGAGCTATGACGAAGTTCAAGAATATCTTGCTCCGGTCCGTTCATCAGAAGATATAATTTAAAATACTGAAATGTACTGAATAAATTATTTGCTCAGCCTGATTACAGTCATTTTTGTATGATGGATGGCCCATTAATTCACTTTTTTTTTTTTTTTTTTTAGAATAGCAAGGGAAAATTGTTTTTAATGGAGAAGCAACAGTATAGCAAGCAATATAATTTTTTTCAAACTAAGTATTTTGTGGAATATCTTACATAGGTGTAGAAATGAGAAATGAAGGAAAGTAAATGAGGGAACCAGTTGTATAAGCGAGAGATGTATCTGGCTGTCAAACTACCTGCTGGCACCAGCAAGTAAAAAATGAAGAAAGAATTCTGGCTTAGAAAACATCCATTAGGATATGCAAATTCTATTCATATTGTTTAAGGAAAGAAAAAATATCTGTTAATCTAATAAAAAAGAAAAGAGGACAAAATCAAATCAATGAGGAAGAGATATAATTTGCAGTCCAGTTTGCATGCTGGGAGGGTTACGGTTATTTAGCCATTCTTCCAGGATGTGGAAGCAGTCACTCCAGCTAGGCCAGGCTGGACATGGCTCTGGGTATCCTGATCTAGCACTAGCTATCCTCAATTGTCCCAGGGGAGTTTGACTAAATGGCCTTTAAGGATCCCTTCCAAAAAGATTTTGATTCCATGATTCTGTCTGCTGCCTTGTAGGCGGGGTGGGTATTCGCAGGGCAGCACTGTGCTGTCCTTGTGTTTCAGTAAAGTGTAATTGAGAGCTCAGTACATAATTTAGTCTTGTTGGTGACTGTGGATATTCCTGTAACACCTTTTTGTGACAATTATCTTCTGCAGTACAAATGTACACAGAAATCCAGAAGCCTGGTGTGTTTGTAAATTAATCTTTTTTTTTTTTTTTTTTTTTACCCTCTCTCTCTTTAATTTTGAATATTTATTTCCTAATAAATCCTTTCCTGAAGGAGATTGTATGTAGTAATACAAAAGAGGATCTATATTGAACTAGGCACCTTTCAATGAATCATAAGGGTAAAAAGCATCCTCATTAAAGTATGAACAGTTTTGAAAGGCAACAAGATTATTTTTAATGAGATAAATGTAACAAAAGCACTGGAACAAAGCTTATGAGCATGTGACAAAGAACACGGTATTTGAGTTGCTCAGAAAGCTTGATGGGGCTGTGATGTAATGCAAGCTGTGCGGATAAATCGTCACAGGGCTGTGGAATTTATCATGCCTGCACAAGGAGAATGAAACAAACCAGCTTCTTGGGTAGAAAAAAATAAAAACTGTATTTAGTCCCTAGCAAGGGAAGTCCTGTTTGCTGCAGTACTGCAGGTTTATTAATCTTTTTTTTTTTTCTCAAGATCGAATCATTGTATATGTTGATACATGCTCTCTAAAGATCAGTGTTTCAGCAAAATGCAGGGTCTTTCTTTCTGCAGCACGCTCTTTACCATCTGATCCAATTCCCCCCACACCCTTCACCAGGGTCTGTCTCCATCTGAAATGGAATTATGCCATCTGCTGGGATATCAAAGCAGAGTGAAAAATGATTTCCAGAAAGCAGAAAGCAACACGGAAAAAAAAACCACTGGAGCATTCATTTACTCTTTCACAAAGGCACCCAAGATTGCTAAACATTTATGTTATGTAAAGCTCCCCCCCCCCCCCCCCCCCCCACTGGAAAAGGGACAAAAATAAAGAAAATAGAGTCAGTCCTAATAAACATATTTGCTCACTGCTTCATAATTTTAAAACATAATTAATTCATTTATTTTTCTCTTTAAATATATGACTAAATGCCAATACTTAGCTATCATTTGAAACTACTCTAAATGTTTTCAAATATGTACACTTATGATAATTATTTTTGCAAAGAAATAACTTCCTACTTAGTTTCCTCAGCTGAAATCAATCTACTATGGTGTGAGATTTTCAGTAAAAATATTTTCATTATTTATTACTATTTTGTAAGACTGATGAAGCCATTTTTGTAATTGTTTTTAGAAAATACCTGTGTAAACTATAATTTGTTATTCAGATAATAACACTTTCCTTTTTGCTTCTTTCCAGTGCCTATTTATGATTAGTAGCTCTCAACTGCATTCATGTTTTACTATAGTAAACATATTTCCTGGCTTTTCCTTGGAGGGGTAGATGTGAACGGCTCTGTGGCAGTAAAGCTATGATATGATTGTTGCATTCACTCACATGTTTCTCCTGCTTTGAAATTTCAGGAACTGTGGGATTTAATTGTATGTCCTCTTAATAAGAAATCTGTTAGCTCTTTGCATTTCAAGTATAACATTTCTGGTGCTTATATCACACTGCAGTTACACTTTTCTCAGTTTATTGGCAGATTTCCAGGTGTTTAATCTCATTCCATACATGTTCACAAGAGATACTTGGATTCAGCTGTTCCCTACAAACCACAAAGCGACCAAGATTGGCTTCATGCCCATCCTCATTTACTATTTCTGTGCTGTGCTAATTTTTCCCTGTATGTAAGGAATGATGCAGAAGAGAGTCTACTTCCCCATGTCAGAAGGCATTCTAGTTCTGCCAAACCCATACACAAATAAAGATGCATCCCACGATGAGGAATTATATCAGAATTACATCATGGCAATGGTAACAGGTTACATTCATGATGGATGAGCGTCAGGCTAGTTTAACGACAAGACAGATCTGGTGTAGTAGGTAATTTACTGGGCTTGTCCTAGTTCTGCAATTAGTGGGACCATACCTGAAATATGATGCTAAATACTGGATAATCTCGAAGGAAAACAGAGAAAATAGTTTGAAGAATAAAAATGGCATAGAAAACCATTTGAACGATTTAGCAAAGTCTGCACATAGCATTTATCTATCAAAAAGAAAGCAATCATCTCACTGCAGCCCCTGGGCTGGACCACGCAGATAGGTATTTAAACTAAGAGATGGGGCATTAGCAGGCTGGAGCTTGGAATAATTCCCTGGTTCACAAAACTGAAAGCTCTCCTCCCTTGGCTAAATGTTGTGGCCCTTCTAATTTGTGTTCTTGATGTCCATCTTTAGATGAAAGGCTCTTAACTGTGACACATCCCTTTGTGGTCAATTGCAGACTGACCACAATCTGATAAAAAGAGGCATCACTCTGTGATCAGAAAGCAGCTGTTGGACTTATTTAACAGCTGCTTTAATTAATCCATTAATTACAGACACTGCACATTAGGCTTCACAGATTCAAAGGGTAGATTAACCTCTGCAAAGTATCTTTTATTCAAATTTCACTTGAGGCAGACATTAATCAAGAGGACATACTTAAGCACTTGAAAATGCTGATAGTCATTTGGAAGTATGGTTTTTAATTTTAAAGACATACTAATGAGACTTTCCACTTTGGGAATAACACAGCTGGCTGACTGAATGTCATCTGAAATATAAATCCTTTGAAATATCAATCTATTATAAGAAACCTGTCAGACTTTTAATTACAGGCTTCCCAAACCCAGTCAGTGTCACTGTGCAGTACCATTGAATCACTAAGCAGAAGTCACAAGAATGGTTTCACAAGAAATGATCTCCACCTGCATGAGGGCAAATCAGGGCTTGACCTGCTTAGAGAATTTGCAGTGCTGCAATTATATCTGCAAAGCTGCAAATCTTTAATGTTTCTTCCTTGTGCAGGCAGTGCAAACTCTTCCAAGCCAGTGCAGCATGTTTGAGCCTGAGCTGTGCATAGTTCTCAGCCACAGGCAGAACTGCTGGCCTCTTTCCTGCCTGCTCTGTTCCTTGGAAGATGTGACTGTGGTTGACTCAAAGTAATGGCTAGACTGATCTGTCATATGCAGCCTGCCCCAGAATCCCCTTGCACCTCTCTGCTCACTGATTCACCAAAGGTGAATTTTAGCAGTCTGGGCTAAATTCAGGGACAAGGAAAGAGAAGAAATGCAATGGCATGAACACGTCACTTATGGCCAATTGTCCTCAGCTGTGAATAAGCACTTGTGCTTATTCACACTGAAGAGATGGAAACCTATGCCTCGCCTCGTCTATGCTCTGCTACTAGCTGGCTTCATGACTGTGCCATTCCTTTTGTCCATGACTAGATTTCCTCACCTTTTCTCACTCTCTTCTGAATCACTGATTGAAAGCATCTGAAAGCACTGGTAGTAGTCAGAATTCAGTGTATTTAGTTGTATAACTAATGTGTAAACAGTCAAATACAGCCCTCTAGTTACAGATGGGAAATAAATTAAATTAATTAAAGAAAAAAGGGGAAAAAAAAGTTTTATATCATCTTTAACACCTTCATTTTTTTTTCTCTAAAAATTTATCGTAATTTACTTTCAGAAGGAAATAAGAACTACCTCAGCACTGCCTTTGCTCAGCTCACAGAGCCCTCAGAGGCCGAGTGTATTCATATTGAATTATTATTATTCATTATTCATTGTTGTGTCTGACTTTAATGTCGCTACAGTATTTTCATTACACTTTTTCTCCTGTTATGCATTCAACATATTATATCTTAATTCAATACTCAGCTGCTAGAATACTTGAAATAAAATTTTCTCCTCTCATTTATCTGTATTCTCTGATATGTTGTATATTTGAGTAACTGTAATTTCTGATGTAGTAACTAGACATATTTTTTACTCTGTCAGGAGGCATACTCTGTAAAGTAAAGTGAACACAACCAGAATTTCCAAGCTATGTCACTTTTTATGACGGGGAAATGCAATACAACACTTGGTAACTAACCTCAGACAGTTCTACCACAGCTGCCATTAGGTTGTTCTCTCCTTCTAGCTTTCCTGAGGTTGACCTAGTTACAATATACTTAATGTGAATCAAATTTGTACTCAACTTCCTTATATCTTCAAGACCAAATATTCTAATCATCTCAGGCTTTTCGTGCTGACCTTTTTCTTCTTCTTACTAATAGGGTGCTGAGAAAATTATGCTAATGAATGAATCTGGGGAACTGCAGGATCTCTTAACCAAAATTGAGGTAATTGTATTTCTGCAATTAATCATAGGGAACATACACTGAATATTTACAATTGAAAATGCTTTTCTCAGCTGATTACTTTTCTTCTGTTACAAACTGATGATTCCAAATTGAAATTGATTAGCTAACCAGAAACTCTCAAACAAATGTGTACACACAATTAATACATGTGGAATTATTGTTGTCTGAGAGGATAGCTAGTACTTCTCCCCAGCATTTTTTGTTAGTTTGGAATAATTGTCCCTGTATGCTGTCTACAGGGAGGCCCTATGACATTAGTTCCAAACTCAGTGTAGGTCCTAATATTCACACAGCGAATACAATTAAAAGACAAAAGATGCCAGGCTACAGCAGGCTATGATAACTGCTTACTGAATACAGTAACTACGTTGAATACATAGTTACCTGCTGGGTTTTATAACAAAAAATGGTTTTGCTACAGTTACAAGGGACAGTCATGTTTCTTCATTACTGAAAGAACAGAGAGTGGTTATAGAAACAATGTGTTCCAGAGAGAAATAGTGATTTTTTTAGCCACTAGGATAAAATGTTTCTTTCTTAGCTCTCAAATTCAGCTTTCTGCATGGAAAGATTGTTACTTACAAACATAACAAGTAATAATGAATTTAATTATTGAAATACTAATATTGTATTAAAATTTTAAAATTAATTGCAATGATGAAAGACAAGGGCACACCTGAGATAAAAGTAATTGATAGATTTGCACTAAATTTTTCTAAGCATTGCTTCTAGAGTAAAACAAGTCATTTGTCCAGTAAAGAAGAATGGAGGAAAAAACAAACAAACTAACTGAAAAACCCCTTCCAATACTCCATGCTACTGCATTTCTAGTTGATTTGTCCCCCATAAAAAAATTCCCATATAACTGATTTTTGCTTAATAGACGTATATATTGCATAATCTATTAGTCTTCCTATGACTTCTCCTTATCTATAACAATAATCTAACAGACCAATAAAACATATGGCAAGAAAGAATGATGTAAGTATTTTGCATATCTAGTAAGACCAAAATACGCTGCTTTAGATAAATTTGCACAATAGCTGCTGAGTATGAGCCAAAGAACTGTTGTATCAATAGTATTGCCAGGTGAAGTAGGAACGTACTTCTACATTGCAGTATGAGTTTGGAGCAGAATAATATACCACCACTAAGCAATCACTTAAATTAGCAATACTTTCATCAAGTATAGCTTAAACATGCCTTCAAAATCTCTTTCTGTGTTCTCTGCCAAATAAATAAATAAGTGAAATGAGAAAAAACATTGTTTTACTCATGAATTAGGACACCTGAGCAAACCTAAGACTTGCGTGCAACAATTTTCTCCAAGTATAACATGAGTAATGATGATCTTTCTCTTTTCCACATAAAGCTTCAGTGTTCTAAACCTATAAACATGAAGACACCACTTATTTCCTAAAGCACTGCTTGTCAAAAGCTAGGATTTTTTTTTTAATTTTTATTTATTTATTTATTTATTGTATGATCAGCTCTAACTTTAATAGGAGCATACTCAGCATAAGAATACAGGCGATGAAAGTCATAATATGTTAACATACATTGATATAAAAACCAATCAATTCCAGTACCTAGTAGAATTGATGACTGCAAGAGAGCAATGTATGTGTTCTTTCATTTTGCTAGCTATTTTGGCAACTATGAACATGAGTTACTGAGGTATAATGTGACTGACAGATCTGCAGTGAGCCTCTCTAGCTACTGCATGCATGTTTCTACAAAGGAAAAGGCAGACATACTGTTCTTCTGTGGTGGCATAACTTAGGATGGGGAAATGGAAGTTTCTCAAGATGGGAACAAAAATGTGTTTCTGAGAAGCTGTCCCAAGGCCTCTTTTTCCAAGAGCTTATGATGGTTGACAAAGTAACATTTTGATCTTTCTCACTTTCTTCCTTGAGCAGAGAGTCCATCCTCACGAGTGCCTCTCATGTGGGGGCTTCGGTTTCCTTCCGTGCTCAGTGTGCCATGGGAGCAAGATGTCTGTGTTTCGAAACTGCTTTACGGACTCATTCAAAGCCCTCAAGTGCACAGCTTGCAATGAGAATGGGCTACAGCGCTGCAGAAGCTGTGCAGGTTAAAAAGGGCATCTCCACATGTGCAACTCAATTTTATTGTACTGCAGCAGTTTGTAATATGATTTTTTTTTAAAAAAAGAATTTATCTGTTTATCTAATTCAGTCAATAAAAACCAATTTATAGTATGCTTCTGCTGGTTTGGTCATTGGAACACTTTCAACCTGTGCCTGACTATATAATGAACTCTGTGGTGTTTGTTTCTACATTGATAGATACATTTGTTGTCTACCAAACTTACTGTGCTTACATTTGAGTATGAAGTATTCCCTTCTTCTGTGGATAATCATCAGCTACACCAAACAAATGAGAAGATAACATAGCATTATATATCACATGGAAATTTCTGATACTCAACTTAGCAACAGTTATGGATCAAGGTCTGGTCTAGTGCAACTGTTTTAGAGCACTTGTTCTTTCCAACAGGGTCTGTGGTCAGACAACTCTATCACTGCATAGAACTTCATCATTTTTGGATGATATCCCCAACAGGAACACAAAAGAATTAGGAACAAATTAGGAACAAAGCAGAACGAAACAATTTTCTCCACTTTTCATAGAGTCATAGAATCACCAAGGTTGGAAAAGACCTCCAAGAGCATCCAGTCCTCATATGACGAATATTTCCCACTAAAACATGTCCCTCAATACAACATCTAAACATTTCTTGAACACTTCCAGAGATAGTGACTATACCACCCCCCCAGAAAGCCTGTTCCAGCACCAGATCAGGGAAGTTTTCCTAATGTTCAACCTCCCCAGCACAACTTGAGGTCATTTTCTCTTGACCTTTGCCAGTTACATGGGAGAAGAGGATGATCCCCATCTCGCCCCAACCTTTCTTCAGGTAGTTGTAGGGAGTAATAAGGTCTACCCTGAACCTCCTCTTGTCCAGACTGAATAATCCCAGTTTCCTCAACAGCTCCTTATGCTGCTCTGGACCCCTCCAAATCCACCTTCATACCACTTGCTATAACCAGATGTGGTTGTTGGTGCTAAGAGTTGGACTAACATATGTTTTTGAAAATTTGAATATAAAGGACTAACATGTATTCTATGAGCTACTAATTGTGCAGGCTTGAAAATGCTGTAAGATCCTACTGGTCCTACAGCTTCTACTGTGAGGATCAGAATGAATGTCTTGGTTTTTTACATAACATGAGAGAGATTATATTTTCTATGGACGACATCCACGAATCTTAGAAGCACCTCAGCGATAAAACTGAATTGCAGATGTGTTTAAATTATAAGTGTATGGGAAAGGAATAAAAAACCAGAAAATATGATTCCCTTCTAATATCAATCTGTAACTTCAATTTCTGGCTAATATTGCAGCCCAAAATGGTGTGACTAAGGAATGAAATGTAGCATAAAGCAGAATAGTGATGTCTAGAATCATCATTTCTGTTACACGAAAGCTATTTCTTAAGCTAGTAATATACTATGGCTGTGATGGCTAAGTGTATTCTCAGCAGTGAATACTACACTTCATGTGGCATAAGCAAACATGTTTTTGAAATTAATTTTCAAGAAAATAACAGTGCATTTGTAATTCTATAATTCCAGTTTCCACCCCAGAAAAGACGTATTGCATGATGAGATAGCTCATATCACTGTTCTTCCACTGAAGCATTACAAGGAAACATTACTGTAACTGGTCAGAGCATATCAAATATTTTCAGTGAAACCAAGTTCTTAATTAATCTGGTATAAGGGTTTGAAGATGTTTTCCCAATGTTCTAAGTGATAAGAAAAATCATCTTCTTAAGAATTAGATGAATACACTAAATCTAGTTCATTCCATGAATTACTGCTAAGGGCCAGGCGAGAAACATAGAGAAACTACCCTAGCCTTGACACGGCCCTTCTAGAAGAGATATTTCACTCCTATAAGTTCCTACTATGGTGAAACCTCCTCATTTTTCTATTTTGAAGAAGAAACTATAAAATCAAGAGTTCAAGCACATATATATTTTTTTTTCTCCAGAGAACTTTTAAGGAAAATTAGAAGATAACATAATAAAAACACAGAGCAAATTATGTTCAAAAATAGAGAATTCCCAGGCACTTTATCTTTCAAGAAACCAACGACAAATTTTTACTGGCCTTTTCTCTTCAGCTGTGTTTTCATTATAACACTCTGGGGAAAAAAAAAAAAAATGTTGCAGGAAGATGTTTTTACTTCATGGTTTGCTGTCTTTCCTAGAGTTTTGAGTCTGGCTTCTTCAATTAGCCTGGAAGAACATGATACAATGGAATAACAAGACGACCAAAGCAAACCCAGGAGCCAGAAACAATATTGATAGCAAAAGTTAAGGGAATAGCACTTCCTGTTGTAAGGCATCTGGCATCCAGAAACATGACTTCTAAGCTAGTATGAGATTGGAGAAGGAGTGCATTTCTGTTCTGATTTAAATATGCATAGCTTTGTTACATCCAAAGTTTTGAACAAACGGAGTCAAACTGAGGAAACTTAGAAAGAAATAAAAAAGGTGTTTCAAAGAGAGGGAAAACAAAACAGAGCAAACAAAATAAAAAGTACTGAATGCTATAGATGACATTACCTGGCTAATTTGTGGAAAGGGAACAATTGTCCATTGGACATCAAAGAAAGAAATATCTGGACTACTTTTTACAACAAAACCTAATGCTGATGTGGTAGGGACTAGGAACTGAAGCCATATGTGACATAAGGTCTCTGCCAATGCCTATTCAGTGTTGACACACATTCACTCATGAGCATTCTGACTTGTCTGAGGTGAACAATTAGTCTGAGAATTTACGTGATAATTTGGTGACCAGACAGTGATTTGGAACTTCTTTCAACTTTTCTCCTTATTTGCCTGACGTTGGGCTTCAAGGCTGCAACCGCAGATTTTCACCCACAGGCTTTGACCTACTATCTTACTCATTAATCATAACGATCTGATAATTTTTAAGAGTGGAATGAATGTTCTTTAAGCATTGGCCGTGTCACACTGAGGAAGAAATTCATATTTTAAATTTCAACAGATGACTGCACGTTGAACAAACCTCTATGTAATGTCATCCTATGTAGACTCAGGATGGATTTAATTACAGTAATGCGTAAGTAAATTAGTCACTCTAAGTGATAGGATCACTTAAGCAGAATTTAAAATCTCCTCACTTCATTTTCTTTATGTTGACATGCTTCATAGCGATCATTTCTCACTTGCACTACACTTGCACTAGGAATTCCCAATTTTATTTAATATATCATATTTAATACATATTTGTATTTTTACTATGTTGCAGAGAAACTTTTTTCTCTATTTAAATAAAATCACAATGAGCATTTTTTTGCTGTGGAAAAAATCCATCCATTTTAAGATAAGAAATACTGTTACTGAGAGTCGATTTACATTCAATCACTGGTTATTTCCTTGATGCACCATTTCTGAAGATACATAGACTTCTACCTGCCAGCCATCTACTCTAACAACTTATTTTATATTTATTCTCAATTAGAAGATTTTCTGTGGCAACGTTGCATGGACATGATTGTGCTTTTAATTCCTATCTAAAAGAGTATTAGACATGGAGCTAACATTCTTTCCTATTTCTAACATTTACTAATTCCAAATACATTCCTCTCAAATTTAGGAGAATGATTGTATTGACTTAAACACTTGTTTGATTGGGTCTACCCCATGTTGTCTTTACTAATGAAGCACTGTGCATATCTGACTCACCAAATTAACTTTATTATAGTGCATAGCATATTTGTATCTTTTAAAATAATGAATGTGCCTTGAGATTTTCACTCTGAGTTAATTTGCAGGAACTCATAGTTATGATTGAAAACAACGTGACAGGTCTTGAAACACGAGAAATTTGTTCTGTTACAAGTAAACTCATATTTCAATGGAACACTAGTTTTGACCTCAGTGTCATATGAAAAAGTAATTAAATTCCTGAGACATTTTGGTTTTTATTCATGAAAACAGGGAAATAATTTTACTGAGCTGTGTTTTACAATTTTCATGAGAATATTTATAATGGTGGACTCTAGTTATTTTTTCTATCTACTGCCTTTGTGTTGTATTACATTTAATTTTATACACTTCACTTAGTCTTAGATACATTATTTGACCACAAAAGCATTTGACAGGAAACATTTATGCCCTAAATAATTTAGGAAGGAGAAGAATTTAGTCTGCATATCTTACTTTAAAAAATTTAGAGATTATTGTAATGGTCATTGTAAGCCAACAATGATTTGAAAAGTAGAAGTTATTAGAAATAAATTATTATATTTAATCCTGTTTCTCTTCCTTCTAGTGTTAATTTGCTAAGGGGAGATGAATTAGGAAATAATTGCATTAGAAGGAAAGAGCTGTAAAAAAAAACAAACAAAAAAACCCCCCAAAAAATAAAAAAAAACCTTGCAGCTTAAGCTTCTTCTAATTTATCTACTTTGCTCTGAAAAATGGCTTTAAAATAAGCTCAAAAGATTTATGAAATCCAGTAAGTTCACTGTTCATGAGGAGCCACAATGCAATAAGACATATACTACCTTCCTTGTGTCTCTCTTTGAGGCCTCATTTTTTCCACTGATAGGAGGATTCTCTTTTTTTGAGAACAATTTGACATCAAGCACAAGACGTTATGGATTACTGTCCTGAAATTTGAAAATATACAAATATTTTTCAAGATGATATCCTCTAGTAGCCAAAAAAGGGCTATATTCTGATGTGGAGAAAAATGAAATCTTATTTTATTTCTCATAACACACAGGGATATATGACCCCATAGAAGAGCTGACTACAGTTGTTATTTTTATTATAGATCATGATCTGTTCAAATTAACAAATGAGGATCAGTAAAAAATCTTAAAAAAACCACCATTTAATTGCTAAGATTACCACTTAGAATTTACTCATTAAATTTATAGTATTACATCTGGTAGATGAATCTCTTGTCTGTTAGATACGGGAGGAATTTCTTCTTTAAGACAGAGTGTCACAATGGTCATTTGTGCATTAATTTTCCCTTCTGTGACACCTGGGAATAGTGCACCATAGGAAACAGATGTTATACTTCAAAAAAATCAGCCAAACCTGTGGGATGATAAGTTTATGCTAAATCCTTTGCATCAATAGAGCTGCACTGGCAACCAGTGCTTTTTACTGCCTCAGGAGTCTAGTCAGCAGACAGGGCATAAAATCAGTGCCTTAGTCTGTAATGTCAAAGGTCTCAGTAAAAGTCTTTTTTTATATGTGTGTGTTAAATACAAGCACAAAAAACAATAAACAGTCATTGTAAATACTCACGTATTTGAGGTACTGTAATTATTGCTTTTAACATTACATGCAAACTGATGTTAATTGCAGGCTGATATTTGATAAGTTTTATCTATCATCATGATGATAGGAAAAAAAATTATGTGGATACCATCTAGCAATAGAAATGTACTTTTAAACGGAAGTAGGATGTACCTGCTGTTATTCTATCCATCAATTAAAATCTTGAGAAGATTGGTACAGATACAACAGAAAGTTCAGGCTGTAATCGTTCTTGCTTAGTGTTCTGGGACACCTTTGCTATTCAGGGAGTCCTCTCGTAATATCAGCTGGCACTGCATACATTGCAGCCAGACAAGTGATGTACTATCTCCTTTCTCCGTGTCCCATATTCTTTTAGCAGCCTGGGACACAGTGAGCCCAAATTTGCCAGTCTTACATTCTCTACTAAAAGTTCACATTCTGTGTCAAATAAAAGTTAAAAACAGAATTCTTTCCTGTTTTTATAGCCAATCTTACAGCACATTTTTCATAAGCAGTACGGTTTGAAGAACTCTTTAATATTCTTCTGCATTTATTTTCCAGACCTTTAACTGATCTATTACAGTAATAAGCATGTCCTATTTCAGCCTATGCTTCTTGCAGATTATAGGATGTTCAGTGCCAAATATGTCATACTGCACTTTACAGTTCCCTTCAATACCTCAGTACAGCTACTTACTATGTTATTTATAGACTTGGGATTTAGCCATAAGTCCTGTTGCCCTACCTAGGAGATTTTCTACTACCTGTCTTTGCTGTGGTCTAGAATACTTTGCTATACCCTAACTTGTTTTTAATGTTTGACCCTGAATTCACACAGTTCATCTTTTCTCCTTCAGACAGTTTGTCCATCCTATTTAGTAGAAATAGTCTATTCTACTCTTTCCTACTAAATTTTCAGCTGCTGTCAGGCTTTGTATTAATTTAGCGTGCACTTGCAGAGCAACAGCCTATTGATAGTGATTATTTTTTTTCCCCTTAACTTCACAGTGAGCTTTCTTTTCAAGAGTTTTAGAAAACTCTTTCAAAATGACTTCCCCCCCCAACGTGGAATTCCACATAGATAATATTTGTAATAAAGGAATTCTTGTTAGTAGATCTTAAAGAATTTCATAAACCTTGAAGGTCATCACAGCAGTTCTGAATGGTGAGTCAAATTTAGCAGCCCCATTTTAACATCCCAGCTTGCCTCAGCAGCAGTGAAGCAGATAAAATTGATCTGAATTTCCACAAAAAAGCAATCTTTGCTGATGTGTAGGTTCACATAGATAATTCTGGGCAGAAATTGGAATTTACTAAAAGCTTTATGCACCCTAACATATGCTCTGAAGAACATTCTTCCTTCTTCCTTTTTCTTTTATAAAGTGAATAAAATTTTATTTTCCAAAAGCTTCATATTGGAAAAACTATGACTTTTTTACTTTCCTTATTTTCTTCTTCGTTTCATACTGCTAAGATGCCTGGAAACAATTAAATTGTTAAGAATACTCATAGCATGGCTGATTTAGCTTCTAAAGTCTGTCTGTGTGCAAAAATCATATATGTTAAAAAGTAAATTGAAAATTCAAGCTTTAAGTTCCACTTAAGTTCCAGTTAACACTGAGAAGCAGATAAACTCATTAGAAACTCTCATTAGAAACATACGTCTGCTTGATAGAAGAAAGATTGGTCACATTTTCTTGTTTTTAGAGGTATTTGATTCTTATTATCGCTTCTAACGTTTTCAATGCTCATGACATTGAGGTTTGTTTGTTTGGGTTTTGTTTTGTTTGTTTGTTTGTTTTTGTTTTTTTACACAATAGTGCATAAATATCATATCACATCTACCGAAGTAAGAATTCATGCTTCATACTGAGAGGTCACCACAAGTTTTTGGAAAAATTTGTCAGTTCTGAACCTTATTTTGCTTGGTGATGATTTTTCTCCTGCAAAATGGGCCACAAATATTTTATCTTGCCATTTTGCACAGAGATATAAGAATTGTTAGGCACTGTTCTCTATTGACATAATATTGGAAAATGTCTTCTCCGCAAAGGACAACTACTACCTTAATTGCAAGAGAAAGAGCCAATGATGACACAAAAATAATTTCAGTACTTCATCTAATTGAAGTAAAAACAACACCCTTCCTGGAAGAAGTAGTTCATGTATTTTGCTACTAAATGAATCTACCAAATTGAGATTATTAGCTAAAAATGACTTCTTATTCTTACATACTTTTCTTCTTTATATATGTGTAATCTGTTCAGAATGCAGTTGAAAGGAGATAATGAAAAGCTGAGGTAATATTTACCAGAAGTGATATAACTTGTTGGCTGAAAGAAAACCACAGAGCTAAACACAAAGCTACAGTCCCATTTTCCTTCCTTTGTTTCTGAAGAAAATAATACAAACTCTTGTCCCATTGTCCTCATGAATTTGCTTTCCTAGTCACTTGGTGCCATGTGGCATTTGTCTTTTCAGTTACAGAATTCTCTTAGGTGGACCTGGAGCTGCATTCAGTAGAGACATTCTTTGCACAAGATTTAGGATTTTCCCTGACCTTTGCTGGACAAGGCCAGTTAAAATTCGTCATTAATACCTTCAGTCCTGCATGAGGCACAGTGAAAGTCTGCAGCACTTCAGCAAAGGCTCTGGATGTTCCCTTATGCCACATTCCTGAACTAGCAGGATGTCATGCTATGGTAGCATATTGGACTCAGTAGCACCTACTGCTATCACTGCTGGTGTCCCTCCATGCACAGGCCAAAACTGTGCACACAACTAGGAAAACACACAGATCTTAGGTAATGCTACTGCTATTCATAATGTAAACTTAACTACTCATTATATCAGTAATTTTCTTCCCTTTCTAACGAAGAACCTTCAGATGTTCAAAGAGATCTGAATTTTCCCTTATCAAATTAAATAAAAAGGAATGACTATCTATGTGGTTCAAGCCCAAATTGTGCAGATTCATTACTCAATGAAAAAGAAATTTTATCACATGTAGAGATCATGTCTAATTTGATTTTTGCTGGACATTTTCACATTCCTGCAGGCAAATACTCATCGTGCAACACTGAACACTTTCCCTTTGAAGTACACAACTTGAATTAAATTGTAGCTCTTCACTTGTTCACCAGACCCTTTTCTGTATATTAAATTCATCTCCAGCTTCTACTGTGCCAGTAACCCAGCTAAGACAATTAAATAAGAAAAAAGAATCTGTCCTACATAGCAATTACATTATATAATAGTTATATTCCTAATATTTAGAATAGCAAAAAAATGTATGTTAATTCATCACATTACTAGAATCGCTACCTTCTAGTGAAATTAAGGAACAGATTTTTTCTATCCTTTAGAACTGATTTTTTATTTCAAAGCAGGAAATTCTAATAAATAAAAGTTCCTCTCAGTCAAATTTTAATAAATAAAAGTTCCTCTCAGTAAAAATCAAATGAGAATATTAAATGTACATTGAAACTAATACAAACCCTAAAAATTGTATTTAAGTTGCGTTGTATTTAATTTCACTAAGAAATTCAGATCGAGGATGACGATGTTGTCTCATGTTTTGTATAAAAAAGAAAGAATGTGCTGCCTTGCACTCTAGCACTATGAAGGTCCTCGCTGAAAAATTATAATTTTTTTTTCCCTGTCTTGTAATGCTGGGAACATCCATATGTAAAGAAATTAGTAGCTACAGAAAAAATTTTCTTCTTAATACAACATAATTTAGACATCAGTTTTCTGGGAGGGAGCGAAAGGGCCAAACAGAGAAGTAGCCCTAATCCATTAGTGAGACTGAGAGCCCCTTAGGAGAAAAACAGTGATTATGGCTTTTCAGGGAGCTTGTATAGGAAGTTTAGGGTTATCATCACTATGCTTCAAGTTGCAAACACTGCTGCTTATCACTGAATGAGATTCTCTACAGCAATTAACTCATTAATGCATTTTTAGCATATACTTTTTTGTAGCACAGATCACTTATAAGAAAAAAATAAAAGGTTTGCCACTTTAATAGCTGTAGATAAGACAGAAGACCAGACAGAAATATTACCAAGATGTATTCAAAGTTACCTGATCTGGAGATAGTCATTTCAGGCTCTATTTTTAATTCATTGGAAAAGGTCATGAAATCCTGAAAAATATTGCTGAAAAATGGCAGGCTGCCCATAGTAATCATGCTAAGGATACATGTCCTTCTGATTGAATGCAACAGAAAACGTGGCACAGCAAAATGGACACTGAAGGACTTTTAGAGCTGCCCCAAAGGAACCAATAACAGAAGCAGAGGGACGGAAGTGTTATTTAGTTTAAGGAGAGTAGAAATACCTTTGAGAAACAAAAAACAGCCAAGAGCTGTGAAGTGTCACTTAACGATACATCTATATAAATGATGTAAATAATACAGAGATTGTTGTGAATGAGAAGTATAGTGAGCAGGTCTAAACAGGTAGAGAAACCATTCTTGCTTTGACAATGATGTTTTCCTGTAGATTTTAATGTTCCTGTTGAAAATTTGTTGCTGTTTTTAGTGAACATCTCTTACTCCAAGGAGATTTCTCTCTCCAGTTTAAGCTGCTATGAGCTCATGTCTTAAGTGCATATCACATATCATAAGAGATCAATTAGATGTGTTGACTGAATTTTAATGATTTGGTGGAGGAAATCCTTGTTGCGAGAATTCCTCCTGACCTAAGGCCATAACTCAGATTCCCAAACTGCACAAATATTTATTAACATCATTTGGACCTAAATCCATATATTTTTATTGGATGAAAATATTTCCTGCCTAGATCTTTCACACCTAATATCACATGCAGCCATAACATCTACACTGACAACAGGCCCTGGCCTATTATGTTACCCAGTATATCAATCTGAAATTTGACACAAGGGAACTATGCAGTCTCTGTAATACAACACACATTGGAACTCCCACATCAGCAACTCATGATCTCTGTGGAAAGCAAATAAAATAATGGCTGTCAAAAAAATAAATGCTGATACTGGTATCTCAGCAACTTTGACACATTATATTGCTGGATGTGAACAAGGGCAATTTAGAATGTAATGGAAATTTGGTTGTTTTCAATCCTCAGAAATAACTTGGTATACCAATCAACAATTTTTGAAGCAAAGTCTACTTACTTCTTCCCCTGTAGATACGAGGAATAATATAAATGGGTGGAATAAATAGGGGCATACAAAATATAGTAGATCATTTCACCAATGACATCCTATAATCTTGGATCAAATAGAGAAAGCAACTTCTATATTTTTATTTATTCTTTTATTCAGTGGGTGTTACTGATTTTGGAATTCAGATAATCTTTAGAAAACAATTTGCATCTCACAGGAAAAAGCAAAAAACCTTTGAATTTGTGCCAAAGGTGTTATGAACTTTGAATCTTGTCATGTTAGCCCAGCATCATACAAAATGATGTTCTTTCACAGCACTGGCAATCTAGCTGAAAATGAGGATTCCCCTTTCCTCTTTTATAAGATGAAGGTTGTTCAGAAGAAAAAAAAGGCAGTGTAGGTATTCCATCACAAATTCCATAAAATCAGATTTTTGTAATTTGGAATAGATTATGTAAGCTGAAAGGCTTGCAGAAAGAAAAAACTACCTAAGAAACTCTAGACCTCATAGCTCAGGCTTCTATTTCCTTCTCAGTTCTTTAGCCTTGCTTGACAAATCCAGGATAGACCTACTGAGTGCCTTTAGGGCCTTTTGAAATCCCCAAAGGGGTCAGGAACTCACAGAAGAGGTCCTAAGTGAGGGAGTAAGATAGCTGAAGTGTTTTCCTACAACTGCTCTGAATTATGATTAAAATGGAAAAGAACTTGCCTTTGAAAGAATGGAAACGAATGTCTCCTTTGTATCTGTGCTGCTCCTTCTAAGTACTGAATGCTTAGTTATTTCTGATCAGGAAAGCACATGGTAATGTGGTAGGGAGAATTACAGCCAAAAGCTGCTGTGTTTTGTTTGTGTTTTGAACTGTCACATCACAGTGACAGCTATTTCTGGAAGTGCGATATATGGTATTCGTAATACCACCAATGAGCTGCAGGGATTAGAAGAAATCTCACCAAAGAGAACAATATACTAGGAAACAGTGATAGCACAGTGTTGATGAAAACAACAGAACCAGCATCTGGAGCACAGCAAATAAAAGTGTTCTTACTTTCATTGTAAATGAGAACCCAGCAGAGTAGGTAGAAATCCACATGGGATATGCAATATATTATCAGTGAAATTCTGTCCTGAAAGCATTTTATGGTCAGCAGTTTTACAGGATACCAGGAGTAATTCAAAATGGCTAGGAAGCTCCTTAATGACTGCATTGTTCGCAGGCTGGGCAAAATTTGTAGGCACACTGAGACCAGTGATACAGTGGACACGTCACTATATGGCATCGTAATAGTTTATTGCCATATTATTGCCTTTCCTGACAAAAGAAACAAAAACACCCAGAAGCTGCCTAAACTTGGAGATTGGTTGGAAATATTTTCAGTAATTGTTTCTATCACAGGCAATGCAGCTCTGCAGGCAGACTCAGCCTGCAGCTGTCTTTTATCCCAGTTGCAAAAGAGCCACTGGGATGACCTTGCTTCTTAAGGACTCAACACTAATGCCCTCTAACATAAACTGCAATGCAGGAGGGACAGAGCTGCTTTTCCATAGGCAGAATTCCCTGTTTCCTTTTCCTGTTGCTCAGGAAGTTTGTGTCACTTTGATCGCAAATGAATCACTAAGAACAAAGCATAGAGAGAAGTAATTTCTATTTGAAGAAGAAACAGAATCATTGGAGCTCTTGAAGCCTTCAGAACAGGGTGAGGTTAAAAGGGAAGGGCACAGCAGCCAGCTCTGGAAGAGCACATTGGCATTGTCACAAGAATTTTCTGTTGCCCATTGAAAAGGGCTGTTGCTTTCACCTAGCACAGAGATGATGTTCCTGTTTTGGACAAGGAGATGTCTGGTGAACACCAGCATAAGCAGAGGTCCTTTACTCACAATGAGAGGCCATCTGAGCAATGCCACTCACAAAACCCAGGCTGAGATTAAAGGGACAAGCAGTGAGTGAACACAAAAGGGAGCTACTTATGTTTTCTAGTATCTCTAGAACAGGACATGAAAGAATTTTCTTCAAAGAAATAATCTTCAGCAAGTTAGTCTTTTCCAGCCCACAGCAGCTGGAACAGATTGTCACTGTGGTGTGTCCTCTTCTCATTCATGCAAATACTACTGCTTTTGAGTTGCAAAATACATTTTTAAAATTCCCATAATAATTTGAATGATATAAACAGGTTTGGGAAAGTAAGAGCAGAAACATACTATTGTCTACAACAGCAATTATAGGCAGATAAGATATTCTGAGATGAAACTGTGTCTCAGAATATCTTAAACAGGTTGCAGATGTTAATTACATACACACATATGCAGAAATACTATGTACATACTATTGCTATGGTGTATATATGTGTATGTGTATATAAACAATTATGTTCAGACCATGAACAAGCGCGTGAGCTTGCTTACAGTCTTCCCTTTTATTCTTTGATTTGTATCATTGGCTGTTCATCATGTTTTTATTTAGAGTGTACATTTCTTAGGTTTCTTTGGAATCATCCCTTATGTTTTCTGCAAAATATAATAAAAATATTTACTAACATTATTTTCATATAAGGGTGTCACTTTTCACTGAGGTCTTCCAGCACCTACTGACTGATCGCGATTTGTAAGACAGATTGTTTGATCTCCAGACTTGGTCTGGAAGAGAAACAAACTAGAACGTTGTCTTGATATTGTCTGCATTCTGGGAAGAGGTGGTGGATTATAATGATAATATAATGATAATATAACATTTATATATATTGATAAATCCATATATATAAATGTTATATATATAATCAATCCATTTAATCAATATAATATATATAATGATGATCATGCAGGAAGTTTTCAAGACTGAACTGTCTCTATGTAGAAGATAATTCTAGCCATAAAGAGAAAGCAAGAAAATATACTGAGCACTGATAATGTTATGAACTGCAGATGAAAAGGTAAAATACAATATGCCTGTAGAGAAGCAAAATATATTTTACAATAATTTATACTTTTCTCCTACAACAACAAATCTACTACTAATCTTTTTACTTGGCAGCGATGATAAATTGATATCAGATAAATAACTTTATAACAATTACTCAGCTGAGGGCATGTAGAGATATATGGCTGGGTTATATACAGAAATAAAACCTGTATCAATCCTGAATTTCAAAACCATGTTGTTCATGTTCCTTTACTTTCCATCTTTTATTTTGTTACCAAGCACTGACCATGCACAGTCTTCACACGTGAAATAAAAAACATAAGGTAAACTGTGCTCCTGTAATTCCCACTGAAACATCACTATGTAAAGAAAAGCTACCAGATATAAAACCCACTGATCTTTATAGAATGACTTGGAGGACACTTTGCTTCTAATAGCTTCATCCCTTGCCAGGTTGTTATTCACTTACATTTCTGTCAACATCCTCATCAGTGTATGCCTATGAATTCCATGAAAATTACCATACTATAAACCTTTCTTTTCAATGAAATTTTAATTGCTTGATGCACAGGAACAGAAAGACAATAGAACCAGGATTCTGTATTATTTTGCCCTCTATTCTGAATAATTAAGTCTGCTAGGAGAGAAAATGAGGTAGAACTTGTACAAATGATTTCACATATTTTTCTTTTTTTTCTTTTTTTTCTGAAGACAGCAAGTCAAAGGGCAAGTGAATTTAACCAGGAGAAATGAAGCTGTCTCAGAGAGGCACCTGAAGCAAAACAGATTGCTTGGTCTGGGGTCAAACATCTTGCCTGGCCTTTGCCATCATGGGTAGGATCATTCAAATACTAGGAACTGCTTTAGAAAATAAAGCTTTGCAGTTTTCTTGGCACTGGGAAAGTACTTAAAACCTTCCATTTACTGGGGCAGCCTGAGATCAATATGACAGCCACAATTACTACAGAATAATAGCTAGGTATTTTTGTCTGTTTACGTTACGTTGCCTGGATCATGGGGTAAAAGACAAAGGTAGATTGAAGGTACTTTGAGAAAGGCCTTGGCTTCACCCTAAAGATAATGGCAGTCCAGTGAAGGAAGACCACCAGAGCAAGATTGATGCTGCTGTGCCCAAGCTGGGCAGCGGAGGCAGAAATGAACACTTCCTTGCCCCATACTGAAAGCTCAGCTTGCATTGGCTGAGTCAGTGTATGGTCACATTGAGATCAGCTGGCTATAAGGAAATTTAATTGGCTTCAACAAAACTTGGGAAAAGACAGATGTTGCAGGGCTGGCTGCATTCCCACAACATGATTGTCACCATGTAATTTCCTGCTGGTGTTTTTCACATCCTTGAAAGCCCAATTAACAAACTCAGCTTTGCTTGCAGCAAGCAGAACCAGGAATGCACTGGCTTTCCCTTCGGCTACTGCTTCCTTTTATTTTTCTCTACACCCAGAAAACTGGGTTTACTTTTCAAAGTTTTACTTTTTCTCCCAAGTTAACAGAACTGGAACACAGCACTTTATATCAGCAAGGCTTTAAGAAAAAGCTATTCTATATATTCACATATATGTTTCCCTTATATAACCCTATGCAGTTTAATGATTTCCTTTCAAAAGGACACATATATGATTTCAAATATCTTCTGCCAGGCAGAATGTAATTTCATTGCTTTATCTGACTTTCCCTAAAACCCCCAAGCCATTTTCAAAATATATTCCTTCTTACCCTGTACAGCTTTATGACCATGCTTTTCAAGACTTCAGACCTCTTATTAAGTGCTTCTGCTCCCTTTTCTTCCCAGGATTCCTGTACTAACCTCATATCTACCAAAACCAGCTGTACTACAGCTATCTCCAAACACACAGCACACTTTCAGCTCTCTAAAGATTGTAGTGAAGGGACCACAGATTCTCTGTCCTACACAAGCTTATCTGTATAACCCCACCGCTTTCACATGGATAGAAATGTGATGAACACTGTACCTTTT
The DNA here is from genome assembly GCF_951394365.1 of Tetrao urogallus. Taxonomy (NCBI): domain Eukaryota; kingdom Metazoa; phylum Chordata; class Aves; order Galliformes; family Phasianidae; genus Tetrao; species Tetrao urogallus. The sequence goes on along the minus strand of NC_136817.1, from coordinate 48,126,559 downwards.
AAAGGCCTAGGCTGGCAGGAAATAAAAGTTAGATTCTTTCTTATTGCCAGAGAATAGTCTCCTAGTATTTTCTAACCATTCTCTAAGGCAAGCTGTGCAGCTGAACTTCATGCTGATAGTGGTCTGAAGAAAGAGGGTTATTCTAATTTTATTTAATTGTATCAGCTACATTATCTTTAAATGAGACATCATTTCTTTTCTTTTCAGCATAAACCTTATGTATTGCCACAAATACGACAAAGATACTTTTCCAAGATGGGCTGAGTGACTGGAATGCTCCAGAACATGTTCTCCAATAAGACAAGTCCCATACTGGAAAAGAATTTAATAACTCACATTTTGCATTAACAAGACATGAATATCAGCATTTGCAGAGTGATTACTAATCAATACACTGTCAAAAACAAGATTCTGTGCCAGAGCTGTGGATGACTTGAAAATGCATAGGCACAACACCTGTTTCTTGATCTACAGAAGCCAGAGTTATCAGGGGAGCAGAATGGCTGCTGGTCTTCCAGCAAAGCAAGAGCAAGGCTCCACTACGAAACAGAAGTTCACGCACAAACAAAAAGCGCATACACAAAAAAATGAAAGGGAAATTTGAGTCAAATTTGCTACCTTCCCATAAAACTAGCATAACCAGTAAGGAAAACATTTTATTTTTGATGATCCATCACTATTTGTCAAGGATCAAATCTTATTAAAGCTCCAAACTAAAAATCTATTTTATATTTACATACAGAAACTACTCTATTTAGGAAGTCAGTGAGAGTTGGTGATGTAAAGGTGAAAAATGGACTATATTGTTACATAAAATCGCATGTTGCTTTTGTCTAGTTATACAAAATGATTACATAGACAGGTGTTTTCAGATATCCCCAAATAGTTGGGAACATAGGCATAGATTTTCTTCCATGCAGAAGAAAAAAGAAATGACTCTTTCAATGCATAAAGGACTCTTCCCTGTATTCCCACAGGGCCTCACAGACAAAGCACAGCTCTTGTCCGGGTGTACATATCCACAGCGTTTATAAATGTCAAATGATCTTGAATCATCTTGTTTCACTTAGTTAAAGCCAAATGGGTTGCATTTCACAAATTTATACATCCAGCAGAGACATTTAATCTTGATACAAAGGCATGAAACAGTTACAAACCCATCACTTCTCTCAGATGTTCCCTGTAATGACCGATCATCTTCGTTACTGGAAAAATGCCAGATTTTTCTGGCATGATGTTATGGTCTAGCCATATGTTCTTATTATATCTCTACTATATTAAACATCCTCTTAATACAGAATTTATTTCTGTGGAGGTACTTACAAGCAGTAATAGAGTCACCTCTCAAGTCCCTCTGTTTGGACTGAACAGATTGGGCTTTCAAACCCTTACTAAAACACAATTTCTCTGGCATTTAGAGCATTTGTCTTTCATCAGAGAATTTTCAAAAGGTGTTTTTACTGTGTGGACTCTTAAACTGTACACATTTCCACAGTATAAGTGGAAGTCTCAGCACAGTTAAAAAGAAATCAGTTTCTTTTCCCATACCTTTATTACTAATTTAAGTATCATATGACCATTAACCCTTTTTGCTGCTATATCATATAGGATCTAATGGGATTTTATTAAGAACACAATATCAAGTAGTTTATTCCTTTGAAATCTGCAATGCAACATTATTTAGATATTTTATTTAAATGTTTACTCATATCTATCTGGTCCACTCATGCTAGTAATTTATTCAGCTTTTTTGCCATTGTCCCTGTCACCTACACAGTTTTAAATATGTATTCTACTCATAAAGGCTTATTTCGAACACTTTGACTGCTAATCAGTAAAAGCACTCTGAATTTCGGAGTACAAGCATAAAATAAATAACATTAAAGACAAAAACATATTGTCTGTTAGCACCTTTGCACTTTCCTTAGAATCATAGAGTATTTCAAGTTAGAAGGGACCCATAAGGATCATTGCATCCAACTCCTGGCTCTACACGGAACCACCCAGAAATCCACCCGTATCTTTCTCCTTTGATATCTCCATTTTTCCTTAAACCATGCCTGATACAGCTCGTACTGTAGCTTCTACATTCTGATTAGCTGCATTGTATTTTTCCCTGTAAGTTTCAAAATTTCTTTTTTTAACATAGTTGTTATTTTTAGCCTAATTTTGAACTGCATTTATATCCCATATCCATCTTAGGGATAGATTTATTTATTTATTTTTAAACTAGAACCCTTAGCACCGATTATTTACACACAGCAAATCAACTGCTTGTAAGCTACATTGATTCTATGTTTATTTCCCCCTTCTGCTTTTTTACTTTTTTTTTTTTTTTTTTAATAGTCTGATCTACCATCAATTTGGGGAGACAGAAACACACCAGTTTGTTCCTGCCTGTCTTAGAACTTAAGATGCAATTACTGCAGTTCTACTGATTGCATGAGAACCCTCAAGAATGTAAAGGCTACACAGGTGTCTGGTAAGGCCTACAATATAAAGACAGACAGTCACAGAATCACCAAAGTTGGAAGAAACCTCCAAGATCATCTAGTCCAACTGCTCATCTACCAACAATATTTCCCCACTAACAACAGAGAAACATAAGAGAAAGTCAAGGTAAAATGCAGAATAAACAGCTAAATAACTTTACTTGAATAGATATTTTTCACCTAACAGATTGCTCTTCTTCACCAATGAAAATAAACTCATAACAGCAACCTACACATAGCATTAACAGATTTGCAAACAAACCTTCACAGAGACAAAAACATAATAAACTGTTCCTCTACCTTAACAGATCAAACATAATGCTCTAAATCCTCTCCTTTCTCAAAGCTTGTACCTTAGGCTTTTTTTTTTTTTTTTTTTTTTTTTTTTTTTTTTTTTTTTAAGGTTTCAAAGCTTTACACTTAAATACATTCAACTCTAGCTAGTTACTTTCCAGCTGGGATATCGTTGAGCCTAAGTACTGGCTTTTCTCAGTAGGTACATACAACCTGGTGAAGAGAGGTCATTCCCCAAGAAAAGGGCTGGACTGCTAAGAGCTGCTAAACCCACGTGTTTCTTTTTATATGTGGTGCAGAACAAAATTGCTTTCCCACCCCTCCTGTGCTGTGGGATGAATGTGATAATGTGATCCCTGCAGTCTATAGCTAATTACCAGTTCATTGTTTTCTTTAAACACCTTGAAGCACAGAACCTGTTCCTCTGGTGAAATCAGTCTATTAGTCCTGCAGTATGTCTGTCAGCTCTGCAGCTGTGGAACACAGGACCAAATTTGAACACCCTATATGAACCTTAGAAGCCAATAGTTGTAAAGAGTATTTAAAACACCTACTATGCTGTATTTTTTTTTTTTCTGATACATGATCAATACTTTTGTTTTTTTTTCTCAATTCTTTTCACTTCCTTGTCTTACTGTTCCTTTCCCTCTACTGCAGCCTGAAGGTTCTGTATTTGGTTTTCAGGAGAGGCTGTCTCTCGTGCTGTGCAGAATTGGGCTCTACCTTAAAGAGAAAATATTCATGAAAGGAAACACCCAGAGGTTACTGAGAAGCTTTACTACAGCCTCAGATGCTGCCAACTTTGTCTCAGAATTAGCACAATGGCTGTGTAAAATATGCTAAGTAACTGTGTAATTGAATGCCCTAGATTTTCCACCAGATTAACAGCTGGGATGTGACAAGTATACATGTGTTCCCAGAGATGGTGAAGTCAGTATCTGTGAAAAGTTTATCCTACATGTTACCTTACTAGGACAACAAACATTTCACTACAACACACTTCAACACATTATTTCCATTCCTCCTCCCCTCCCCCCCCCAATATCTGTATCATATATATCTATATTTTTTTTTTTGCTTGTCTCAGAAACTGAGAATTTGGAATTGATTGAGCATATCAAGTATGGAAAAGACTCCTCATTACTCCTTGAGGGACAAAGACCTCAGAGCTAACAGAAGAGAAGCTGAGCAGAAATGATGATAATCAGAGGCCTGGTTAAGTACAGCAGCAGTTAGTAAGATGACCTTCTACGTGCAGAATCTGTTTAATACAAGCCTCTGTGAGTTCATAGATGCATCACTGGATGGAACAAAACCCTTCATGACCCTCAGTTAGGGATGTGCTTTGGGAGCCTCAAGAGATATTGTTTAGAGAGTATATTGCTCAGAAGCTGTACAAACATCTGTCTTTCCTATTTTGTGTCTGTGTTGTTTATTTTGACTTTGTGTCGATGTCACATTTTTTTCTATAGCTCTAGGCTACCTCTGAGCTTCCTTGATGCTCTTGGGGCAGCAGCCTACCAGAATCGAAATGGAAGGCACACACAGCATAGGCAAGGACTGAAGTGACCCTTCCAGTAACCTCCTGGTCCAGGCAACTGCCTACTGTCTCACAGATGAAACAGATCTTGGGATCTTCTGTTAAAGATAAACCGCTCAGAAAATCTGACACAAAGTTGGTTTCACTAATAAACACATGTAAAAAAGAATCATGTGGTAGGAATATTTTATGTTACCTGATCAAGGTATCTTCTGGTTGATTCATGCTACAATTTAGAGGCCCTTAGAAATCTTACTTTGGGATATAAATTATTCCTTTTTCAGTCTGGCCTCTGACAGTTCAGTAGCAGAGAAACATAACTGTAAACTGCTAGGGCTTACTAGAAAAAAAAATACCTACACATTCTCTGTAGTTCCACCTGTTGATCTTGATTCAGTGTCAGATGAGTTTGACTATGTACCAAATTGACTTCTATTAAAAAGGAATTTTCTCATGTCTGTTTTGATTATTTTGTAGATTTATTTTCTTATCAATTTAACTATCAGTATTTTCTTGCTAGAAGCTGTATTTTAATACCAGCTTTGGTGATTTCTGTCCAAAATTCATATCTAATATGTATGCCAGGTTATTTTCTCTAGTGAGGCAAGGAAGTGATATAGTCAGTTACTTTTCTTTGATGATTAACCAATCTTTCATGAACAAGAAAATATTAATTTTGACATAAAACCTATTTTAAGTAGAAAGACAACCTTTCTAATTAGATGTTTAATTTAGCACTTCTTATCTGCCCCAACACAATCCTCTTATCTTTACAGCTAACAGAACTTGAAGGATTACTCTGTAATGAAAATCTTCTGAACCAGGTAAGAAAATTTTCACTGATGCTAAGGGCACAGAAATCTATGGAGGTCCATGAAAATAGGAAATATTTAGAAAGATTGGTGGTTCACTTTTATAATGCTACTTTTTACTCTTAATATGAAGGACAGCACATTTTTACAAACCAGACTGAGACATCGTTAAAATACACGTTTTTGTTTCAGCCTTGACAAAGGTGCTTTCGTAGTTTTCTTATCTGCTTTCAGTACTCATCTTTTGATATAAAAGCATGCTAACGCTGGTATTTGGGTAAAGCTCTGCTGACACAGATTCAGCAGATGGAGCTAGTGTGCTTCTAATCTTTGACAGCCGTGCCTTCCGTGAAAAAGATGAGCACACAAGTATACAGGATTGTCTAGGATCTGTCATGGTCAGCACGGTGAAGATTTTCTTTCAGCTTAATGAAAAAGTAGCAAAAAGTAAAGGGAATTAACTATCCTTTCTTAAGCACTGGTGGCTGTGAAGAGTGCAGCTGTGTGACATGGATGATTTATTTCAGAATAGCAAAAATCTGAGAGGTATATAAAATAGTGTAGATGTCTCCCAAGGTTTTATGATATCCTGTTCTTTCACTGTTCCTGTCACGTAGTAGTACACCACTCATAAAGTGACGTTGAATATTAATTAATTCAGAGAACACGTGGCTGAGTCTTTAGACCTAATGCAACATGTTGGTCATATTGGACAACAGCGAACATGGAGATGTCTCTGTGGAGCTGAAGCCAATTACTTCAAACCTGCATTGATGTGAAGAAAAGATTTCAGTCGTGTTCAGTGATAAGGACATCATGCAGCTATTGGCACTTATAGATATCTTAATGTAGGAAGATGTTAGAACCACCGCTATTGCTAACAGAATAGAAGATGCTTGCCAGTTAGTAACAATTGCCAGTTAGTAAATCCACTTTCAAAACCATGAATTTCCATAGTTAAATCCATGTTTCCTGTCTCCAGATGTACCTTCAACCTTCCCAGCAGGCAAGACACAGATTACAGTGAGGGTCTATCCAGAGTTCATTGTAGATGCCCCAACCCTAGAGGTATTCAATGCCAGGTTGGATGGAGCCCTGGGCAGCCTCATTTAGAGGGTGGCAGCCCTGCCCAGGGCAGGGGATTGGAACTGGATTACCCTTGAGGTCCATTCCAAACCAAGTCATTCTGTGATACGTGTCCATAACAACATTTTCTAATTTTTCCAACCTAATTTTGAAGATCCTTTAATCCAGAGGGTGCTCTTGTGATGGGAGCTGTCACTGAATGAAGGCCCCTAGCTGTTCACACAGCTAGAAGCTGCCCTGTCTCCTTGTATAGGGAAAGAACTTGCCCTATTAACACTCCCTGGTAACTTTATTTCAGGACACTGAGGAGTAGGGAACTATGTGCTATTTTCAAATTTAATATGCAATATTGGCACTATCAGGCTGGACCTTCTCTACAGCTCTTTGGTTCTTACACTGTGATTTATTATAGAGCATTATTAGAGCTGTGTGAGAGTTTCAGAGCTGTCATTGGTCATTGTTACAGCAGCATAACACTGACAAGCAACTGATGGAAAGAGAGGTTTTATTGCTACACTGCTCTCTCCTTGTTGCCCATTTAGGTCTTCAGATTCTGTAAATTAACGACTCCAGACTCTGCTGAATTCATAAGCAAAGTTTCCATGGGTATAAAGCAAGGCATTAGTCTGTCATCTACATGTCTGGTACTGAAAGGACAATTCTGGCTTCTTATAAACTACTTGCTGCAGCAACAACTGTGTCTTAACATACAGTTCTGCGTACACATACATAAAATTAAAGTCCGGGTTTTGAGTTCATGTTGTGATTTCATGACCTAATTTGAATTTGGCTGACTTTAAAAGATTCTTTCCCACAGATTTCTATTTATTGCTAGTATTTCAAGACTTTGTTCCTCATGTCCATAAGACCATGACTATTTTGAATCTCTGTTGAAGTTTACTGATCTCTGATACCAGGAGCGTAGTGTAAGATGTACTTAGGAATGGAACATTCTCATGTCTGATATTCACATACAGTGCATATCCAGCACTAATTACTCATAAAAGTGTTATTTCCTGTAAAGGAGCAAACATTGCAAAGTGTTGATGAATTTTCTTTGTTAGTATAAGTTCCTAGCTATGGCAATGAATCCCAACTGGAAATAAGGATTTTTTACTACTTTTATTATTCAGTATTATCATTATATTACTATTATCATTCAGTATTTCTGAATGACTAGTCCTTGCATTGCTTGTTGTCACAGTCTCTAAAGCAGTACTTGTGCTAGTTGCCTTTTGTAAATTCCTTTAAATTAGTGAATGGAAAGCGATTTATGAAACTTGGGTTTAACATTGCACTTCTATCCACAAAACACTTCGAGCCATCAATCTCATCTGGCTTCACATGTCTCCAGGCTTCTGCACTACTAATGGAGAGTGCCCTGCAAAGGAAGATTCAAAATACGTATGGCGAACGTGCTGTGGTCTCCACATTCTCTCTCCCCATTGTGGCTGAGAGCCTGAGGAGATTATCTTCTACTTCAAGAGACATGATATCTCTCTCACTCACCTCACCACTGCCTCTGAGACAAATTTTGAGCTTGGAGTTAATTGTACAAACTCTCAGAGAAATAACACAGGGGGCCAGATTCTCTCTGCAACCAGCAGGATTAAAAAAAAAAAAAAAAAAAACAAAAAACAAAAAACAAAACAACCAAAACAAACAACACAAAAACGCAACACAGCAAGAAGTGTATTTAGAAACTGATTGAGAGCAGGAGACTAACATCAGCACAGCAGAGATGCACCTGCTTTCCCTTTGCATTTCTTAGTAGAAGGGGTAGCATGCTGTCCTTCCAAGCATAAGGTTAACTTTTGCAATAGGCAGACAACAAGTTACATGAAAGAACTCAATTTTCACCCTCCCTGACTCACAGCACTCACTAATTTCACCACGTATCCAAGCCAAAGTGATAGATTTCTTAAACAATTCCCTGTCTAAAAACTTCCAGAATGGGAATCATGGTCCCAGAAGTAAAGAATCTGCATTCAGACTGAGGCATTGTTAATACACAGATACTGCTAGGGAATAATTAAATAAATAACATACAGAATTATTTTCTGAATTGTAACAATAAAACTAAAAGTACTTTTGGTTCTTTATTACTGTGAATTTACAACTGACACAACCTTTGCAATGAAATATCACCTTGCTAATGCTTTTAAAAACCCATGTGGGCTACCAAAACTGCATTATCCAGTAATCTATGAGGGTTGCTCTGAAAGTAATGCCTCCCTTTTTATTACTTTGGCACACAACATCAGAAGCAGATGTTGGTAGTACTGCGGTAGAGGTTGAACCTTCCCACCAATATTCCATTACGTTTTGTGGCTGTGAGACTGGTGGCAGCAGAGGAGCAGTCTGACAAATGGCATCTGACATGGAAGTGTGCATGAGGCAAAAGAGCACCTCTGAACTCCTCCATGCAGAAATAAGGGCACCATCAACATTCATCAATGCTTGCTGACCATTTATGGAGACAAAATGGTGGATGCAAACACAGTGAGGTGGCAGGTGGTGTGTTTTTGCAATGGTTACAACAGTGTGAAAGACAAACCCATTTTGGATGGCCATAAAATCTTTTAAAAGCATGGCATACAGGTTCCTGTTCATCCCTGGTAAAAATCCATAGCTAGTGAGGATGACAATGTAGAAAAATGGTATTTTGTGGCTGAGAACGTGCTCTATCAAACAGCATTATTTAGCTCTTTGTCTGTGCTGTGCTCTCCACTGAAATTAATAGGAGGCATTACTTCTCATGAAAGCTACTTAGATTATTCCACAAGTATTTATATACATAAAGCATTCCCTTCAAGCATTTATACACATTAATAACAAGTCTTCTCTTTGCTAGGCTTAACAATGATTTTTGTGCAGTGGTTTTCAAAGTGAGGCAATGTTCAGAGCCAGGAGATAGATACTGACAATTATACTATTATCACAGAAATTTTTTAACTGTTAAAATGGTTCCTGACTGCCTTACAGACTCTTAGGCCATCCAGATACCACTTGTGCAGAGATTCCGACACCTAAAACAAAGCTTACTCCTAGAAGACAGGATAAGTGATGTTACACCAAGCTTGGCTCCCTCGTCACTCTGCAGTTATCCAAGTCTTTGTCAGAGGTCTGTGAACACTCTGACACTCCACGTGCCCAGCTCTGGTGATAAAGCCTCATGTGAAAATGCTTCTTTCACTGGATCAACCTTAATTATGTTGAAAAACTCAGCCTCCCTCTAATCCTGTTACAGCTGTACTGTTTTATAGGTCTCCCACCACGAACATTCATTTATTTAAAAAGTCTTATTTCAGAAAACACAAGATTGGGAAGAATTATTGCTGTAGAACTGTGGATGCTATAATTAAACACTGGTTAAGCTACATTGCAGAAATAAAAGAAAAAAAAAGGATATGGATAGAGACTAATGGGACTGCCTAAGTAAGTAGGAACTTCAGTGGGAAAAAAGGCCTAATGTAGAAATTCAAAGCCATCCTTGCTGCCTTACGTTTCACAAAGTCAACTTTACAAAAATGCTTGATAGAATGCATCAGCACTAATGTTGAAAAGCAGATTCAATGGGAAAAAAGAAAACATGCTCAACTTCCCACAGTGCCAGAAGAGCATAATGATGAGAAGGAGGCTGTTTTCATCTGTGGAGTGACAGAAAACGTCTCAGAGGCCCTTGTTGCTTTTTAGAGTCTCAAAAATGGCGTTGATTAAAAAGTAACTATTCTCACTGCCACACTATTGATGAAAATAACACATGGGATGCTCATCTCTCACTTGTGTCACAGCAGATGGTGCCTTGTGTATGATGTGGAGAGGAAGAAGTGTTATAGCACTTATGAACAAAAGATGTTGTAGAATCTGAAGATGAAGACATTGTATGCTGTCACTGATTTATTCATTAGCAAACTCTATGGCACATCTCCTTCAAGCAGAGCATGTAATAAGCTGATAGCAATTGTATGAAAGCCTCTGTATGAAAAAAGGAAGTCCTCCATAGAGAAACATGAAGCTAAATTTCATTTTAGAGTTACTGTACATTTTATCCATCCAGTATTGGATAAATGTCCAGCCATACATAAACTTTCGTTTGTATTTATTCATTGTATTTATTTATTGGGAAGACTTAGATGTATATCTGCAAAAGAGGAATGAGGATTAAAAATATCCTTGAGGGACTGCACAAGTCAGCTTTCAGTCTCAGCTTTTTTCACGTCGCAGAAGTGCATCAGAAGCTGCGAGGTAGCAGAAATTCACATCTCCCTAATTGCCTGTACGAAACCTTTGAAGGGGAAACTAAAAGTACTGCAGAAACATCAGAAGTGTATTGACACAGCAAAGGAAGAACTAGTTGAGAAGATTTTCTTTTCATAATATAAGAACCAGCTTCAGATTTAAGAGATCCCAGGCTTCTTACAGTTTTCTCAGAGATCTCAGTGCTTTTTTCAGTAATAATTCTAGGAAAGGAGAACTTGCTCCTTTTTCCTGTGACCCAAGGAATACTCCAGATACACAGGTAAAGCTTTAGACTTGAAACAACCTACAAAAGCAAAAGCATAACATGAATCATAACTCACTGTTTTCTACAGAAACTTATAACCTGAGCCTTCCAAGTGACTGCAGGCAAATAAGCACATAACTTTGAGCTTACTCTTCAAAGCACACACATTATAACACTGTAACACAACGGAAAGCACAGCAATGACAACATAGTAGCAAAGTCTGAGGCTCCAGCACCTGAGGACTTGCTCAAAGAGAGCAATCATAGACACAGAAATAAAGGAAAGACTCTACTTACCCTTAAAAGGCCCCAAATGCATAGGGAACTCCAGCAAGATATCCTTACTTCCACTGCTAACCCTATGCAAGGCCTGTGAAGGGCTGTATCCTGACTCCACACCTTCTGGTCACTCATGTGCATTACATACACCTGAGATCCCCTGGATTGGCCCTGCCTTCAAACCAGCTGCTCAATCACTGCTTCACCCCATGACAGCATTCCCACTACACCCGGATGTGAACAAATACCCTTAAATACAAATATTAGTAAAACCATTCTGACACTGTGACAAGTCAATGAGAACTTTAGGTCACACTGTTTGATTATAAGCTTTAAACTCATGTTACTGCTAAACATCAGCAAAAAATTCTGCTGTGTGCCAGTCAACCATAAATTGAATAATGACACCAAAATCTCCTAGCAGAAAGTCTGTATATACCATACTGCATCTTCAAAACTGTTTGAATTCTGGTATTGCAGATGGGATGTCTTTCTGTGACTGAGACTGATACCCATTCAGTCTGTCTGTTCAGAATAATCTTATTTTTGGAAGGGGAAAGGGGGAACACTTGAAATAAATGCTTTCAGGATAGCTGTCAGATTATATACATGACCAATGGAATGCTCTTCTTCTTTGAGTATCCTAGATGGAATTAATAATAATAACAATAATCAGGAATTCACCTCATCCCTCTTGAGACCTATTTATTACAGCAGTGATTCTGCAATTGATAAGCTACTCTAAGGATTAAGTGAATCAAAATAGGAAAAGCCTGTTAGAATTTCCTTACATGCATCCTGGAGTTAAGACCCATTACTGCTAGCACACAGAATTACTGAGTCATTGGGAAGACTTTACTGATTTTATTAAGGGCAAGAATTAATGACAGCTACAAAGAACACCAATTCTAGACATAAATGAGCCAGAAAAATTCAAGCCTCCAGTCAGAGAGAGCAGGTATCAATCCATTTTAAAGATATCATCACTGCAGTTATGTACACTTTTTTTTTTTTTTTTTTTTTTTTTTTTTTTTTCTCTCCATATTTATATAGGGGAAAATGTGTACATTTGTAGTTATTTTATTTACATACATACTTTTACTCAAGTATTTTACCCATTGCATCAAGAGTGGATTGCTTTCTAAGTTTGATGGATGGGCAAATAAATGTATTTGAGTTCAGGACTCAATAACTTCACTACTATGTTTTTTTTTGTTCGTTTGTTTTTTTCTGCAAAGGCATAATGAATATTGGTTGTGCTTCCATCCTGGAAAATATTAAAGCAGCAACAACTCCAAGTCAAAGATATCTAATAGTCCTTCATGAAAAATAAATTAATTAATGGAACATGTCCAAATGTGTTGTTAGCTCTAGCTCTGGGAAATGGCTTTTACAGTAGTTTGAAACAAACACATATATCAGTGAAGGGTGAAGACTCAGTATGAATTTCTTTAAGTACTGTTACCCTGAGGGGTTGCTTTAAAAGGCTGTTTTTTATTGTCAAATTTTTGGTCTGTCATTTTTTTAATTTTTGTTCCACATTTTGGCACCTTTTCTTTCTTGTCTTGTCATCCTAAAATAATGATGCTTTTTCTGAGTTTTCCACAGAAGTGAGAGCAGCAAGCAGACATCATGTTAAACTGCAGTATGAAGTACCTGTTGTGTTGTGTGGATGTGGCTGTAGGGCCCAGAGAGTCTTTGGACTAAAGAGACAGCTAATTAACGTGCACAGTGAGTTCCAGCTCTCCTGCCTTAGAGCTATATACTTTTTAGAGGAAAACAGTGCACTTGCTAAAAACAATCTATTTCTGCTTTACTGGCATTTGTGACATACTGAAACGAAACCTGGAGGGTGAATGGAATGAATTAGCACCTGTTTGTTCCTTAGATCATCCTCATGAGTTTGGATGAATTGGTAGGTTTGAAGAATAACAGGGAATATTGTCCTTTCAGTCTTTCAGCTGAGTATCTATTGTGCTGGCAAATTAAAGGGTTGAGCTGATTTTCTCAGGGATATTCAGGTTTCACACAGTCCTCATGGAGACTTCTGCGGCTATCTTATTTGTGCTGTGTTTGGTCCAAACAAATCTTAGAGACATTGAGGAATAAATTCAGAGGTCCATCTGAGCCAAAGGAGTGATTCATCATTAGGTGTGAAATGTTCATGTATGCCACAGAATCACAGAACCACAGAATGGTTGAAGTTGGAAGTGATCTGGTCTAACAGCTCCAGCAGGGACATGAAAGTAGAGTGCCCAGGTCCACATCCAGGTGACTTTGGAAGATATCCAAGGAGACTCCACCACCTCTGGGCAACCTGTGCCAGTGCTGTCAACCACAGAGCACAGAAGTGCTTCCTGATGCTTAGATGAAAGTTTCTGTTCCAGTTTGTGCCTACTGCCTCTTGCCTTGACATTGGGTACCACCACTGCAGAGAGCCTTGCACTTTGCCTTCAAATGTTTACAAACATTGACGAAATGCCCCTGAGCCTCTTCTTTCCAAGGCTTAACATTCCCAGTCTCACATGACAGGTGCTCCAGGATCTTGGTTGCCCTCTGCTGGAATCCCTTCAGTATGCTCACATCATTTTTGCACTGGACGACCCAGAACACAATCCTCTGGTACACCACAGAATCCTGTGTCCTATAAGCAGAAGAACAGCAAAGTTACTTGAACATTTACACTTTCTGAAGCAAATGCAAAAATCCACTAATGCAATGGAAAAAAAATACCAAAGCCTCAACCCCCAAAGTCTCAGTCTTACAAAAGCCCACAGCAAAATGACAAAAATGCAAAACAGTGATACTCAGAAAAATAATTCTTAAATGTAATTAGGAGATTCAGTGCTCTCCACTTGTTTCTTCTAAAAAAATGCAAAACAACAGGATGCTGTCTCAGCTCTGTGGGAACACATTAAACAAGCAAGTGAAACCAGAGGCAGGGGATGGGCTGGTGTCACTTTCTGTGTTCAACATGTGACCCACAGGCAGTGCTGAGAGCTTTCCCTGTCCAAGGAGAGAAGCAGAGGAGGAGCAGGGCTGGTTGCCTTTGATCCTGTTCACTGGGTCTCTGTTGTAATCTCAGCCTCTCCAAGGCCAGACATGCTAATGTCCAACACTAAGGAGTAATGTTTTCAGCACAGTGAATGCAAACATTTGATGTTATCTGACATGTGTCATGCTTCTCACAAAACAATGCAGATCTGAAAGACTTAAAAAGGCTTTATTTTTTATTTATTTCATAAATATTCATGAGAAAGAAGCATTGTTAACTGCTGATATTTTATTTATCCATTTTAATCAGCCCTGTATTTTAAAACTTAAACCATTTTGACTCTACTTAATATTATATAGTTATTGAAATAAAGTAAAAAATGTACTTGGAAACAAACTAGCCCACAGCTTTGGGCTCTAAGATGCTTTAATCTTTTTTTTCTTCTTCCTTACAAAATCAGATGATAAATATGAACTTGATAACTGCTACTTTAGCTGTCAGATTTCTTTTAAGTTTCATTCAGCATTATCAGTGTTTCATCACCCTTGTCTGTGATTAAGAGAGATACCAGCTCTCTCATAACTCAAAAACAGGTCCTTCTGCTTCACAGTAGTTAATACCTTTTTTTTTTCTCCCATAACTAAAATATATTTTCTCTGTTAAAGTTGTAGACTGTACATAGACTTACACAGAGGCTCTATAGAGACTGCCTCGAAAGCTAAGGTTAGAGATAGGAATCTGTAGAATGCTAACTGCACTTGAATACTGGGTTTGCAGCTGGTATAAGGGAATGTAAACAAGCAGTCTTCTGGCAGAAACCAAATATCCTTAGAGGGCTGCAGTCATAGTATGGTGATGAGATGCTTTTTCCTTGGTGCTATTATGCTCAAAATTCAGGTTTTCTCCTTTAAAAATACATCTTATGAATATTTAATATAAACTTTACAAGTAATACCATGTTTCTAATATCTGGTAGGAGAAACTGTAGTAAGATTTACCGAAGACTTGGATAAAATGGAGTCAGTGTGATTGGAGTAAAGGAGGAGAAAGGGTCACCCTTTCCTGAATGCCACTTTTTTTGGAAGGTGCTCTCATAATTTTGCTGCTTTTTTCTAAATGAAGTAAAAAAGTGGAAATAAAGTAGCAGGATAGAAGCAGATATTAAAAATAAATTATTGTTTTACTGTTCTATACACCTGCATTAGAGTATTTTATAGTGCTTATTACTGTAATGTTGCAGTAAATTTAGGTCTGCTCTGTGGGGGCGTTTAATGCATTTCAGTTGAGTCTTCTGTTCTTTTTCTTTTCCCATTAGAGATCCAGTGCTCAAGATAAATCCCTTCATTTTGTTTCCTAGTCAGGTCTTCTTACTCAAGCTGTTTTAAGTGGGAAAGCTTTCTTGAAACTTTGCATCTATTCTGATGGTGGTTAGATATCTGAGAAAGCTGATTGCATCACTGAACTCTTCTGACTCTACATATTTTTTTCTCTCTTGTCTTCATGCCCCCTCTGTGAACTGCCTGGCTGCAGCATTCCCAAGCATGTCCCAGGTGACTTGTAACAGATTTCATGTTGAAACATTAAGAAAAAACCCCAGAAAATTAGAGCACAGTGAAGCACAAATCTCAAGTGTTTTCTGTTGCAACATTACTAAGAGGCAGTACTCAGTAGTCAGCAGAAGCCTCTCAAATTTCTGGAGCAGTAGCTTTCCGTAAAACTGGAATAATGAGAAAAAAATCCACATTAATTCTTCCTGATCTACCTAAGAAATTTGTTCCAATTGCTCTAATACAAATTTTGTGCATAGAATGCAGGAAATTCACTCCAGATCTGTGCTACTGTAGTACCTAGTAAGACTGTAGGAGAAGGCTCATTGCCCAACTGACATTAAAGTGCAGTGCTTTTACAAATCTCATGAGGCAACTGCTCCTAATCCCTAATTATTTCTGTGGATTACCTTGTTACAAGACTATGCTTTCTCAGTAGTGCATGTTTCTGCTTACTCCAGTATTGCAGTCTTTCATCTAATCTCTCAGCATTCATGAGCCAGGAGTGTGCGCTTGTAGCCCAGAAGGCCAAATATATCTTGTGCTACATGGAAAGAGGAGTGGCCAGCAGGGAGAAGGGAGGTGATTGTTCCCCTCTACTTGGCTTTTGTCAAGCCCCTGTACTGTGTCCAGGCCTGGAGCCTCCAGTGCAAGAAGGACTCAGAGTCCAGAGGAGAACCACTAAGATGATCAGAGGGCTGGAGAACCTCTCCTATGAAGAAAGGTTGAGGGGATCTCCAAGCTTGTTTAGCTTGGAGAAGGCTCTGGGGGGACCTCACTGTCACCTTTGAAAACTTTAAGGGAGCGTATAAAGGGAGGAGGGGAACAGATGTTTACAAGTGTGGATTGTGACAGGACAATGGGGAATGATTTAAAACTAAGAAAGGGGAGGTTCTATCTAAAGAATGATCTAATGATGTGTAAAATATAGATGTGTTTGCTTACACTCTTTTCTTCAGCCATTTATTTCAGCCTTCTTCTTAGGTCAACATTTTTTAACCTCTGTCTGAGACCCGCAGACAAGAGTAATTTCTAAATCTGACAGACATCATCAGCTTCATCAGTTTAGTTTTAAGGACCCTTATTACAGACAAATCTACAAGGATATGCTTGTGAAACCCTAGTGTTCCGCTGTTGATATGAGATTAAAAAGCCTGAAAATTCAGGGTGACATTCAGTACTCTGAATGACATGGGTCCCAGTATAATCCAGTCACCAGACTTGATATCTGAGGTCTTCAGTTCAATCCAGAGGTGCAAGAACTTTTTCGACAGAGAAGCTGGCAGTGGAAAATGAGACAGAGGAAAACAGTGTGTTTGAGCAGGATACATGCAGCTCCAATAGTTACCTTCCTGAAATCGTACAAAAACTGATTTTCTGATCTGTATAATCAATAATAATAAATAAGTATACTAAATACCTTTTAAAAGTGCCTTATAGTAAGATCTTGCATTTCTCAAACAAGCTCTGGCTTTTACTTTTACCAGCAATCTTCGTATACAAAAAGCAGAAAACACTCCTGGAAGTTCTAGAGAATAAAACTTGTCAGCAGTATTTAGTTTTTACAAGACACTAGAGATAAACTATGGGAATTTGTTGCCGTTCTAAACAACACATTAAGTCTGAGTATCTCAATTTCAGTCCACTAGAGGTCTGTGAAATCATTTATCAGAAACATTTTTAATCTTTTTTTGCAGCAACCTTGCTGACTCTGATACAGTCAAAATGAAATAAGCTTTTGATCTAGGTCCTATTGTTCTCATTCAAAGAGAAGTCTACAGTCATATAGAGAACTTTTTAATAGACACAGCATTTGGCAGTCCAAGAAACAAGCCTGCCTACTTCTTTATTCTTAGATTTGCATTGGGAATTGCTCTAAGTACTACTGAACTAATATTTTATGTTGGAAAAAAAAAAAAAGCTTTTCTTACAAATTGTCATTTTTTTAATAGGAAGAGAGTACCATGTGGAAAGGAAAGTTCATTAGCATGAAATGCCCACTATATCATAGTTCTTCATTGTGCTAAATTTACATATGAGGAAAAAGAGCCAAGATTCATGGCCTCACATGGCTAATGAGACCTTCCAGAGTGCTGGAAGGACACAGGTGTCTATCTATTAACATGTAGCGCTGACTCTTTGACTTGCTTTCAAATTGCTTGTTAAGTTTCAAGGCTTTAGGTTCCAAATATGCCTGGGGTAATAGCTTTACAATCCTTATTTTCTTCTATACTAACCCATTTCCTTTAATTTCTATCCTAATTACAGTTAGATTAGAGCATATTTTATCCTTAATTTTATTCTGTATTTGTAGTCTCTGCAACTTGGCACATAAAAACAGCTAAAATAATGTTCTAAAAAGCATTAGTGTATTTGCAGTTTTCATAAAAAAGCCACTGTGTGGTGTTAACATTCAAGAGCAGGAGCACAGCATTACAAATCATAAGATAATTGCAGCTATTCAGAGAGATTCAGGTAGGCTCCATACATCCTAATCTTTAATCCCAGTTGCTGTAGTTCAAAGACAGTGATTGTTGAAGGCATAGGCAGCAGTAAAAATGATGGTATTCAAGAATGTCTGAATTAATTTGAATGTATTATTTTCATCTTCACTCAGGATTAAATGTTTCACTTGGTTTCTGTTAATTCTTTGTATTCGGTTTGTATTCAGCATTTGGTTCATTTGTGCATCACTAAATAGTTCCACTGCACAATGATTTTTATGTGCCTTGAAAATATAATTAATGTAAAGCTGAATATCATTGATAAATGGAGGCTACTTATCAGTATTTAGCATATAGGGAAACGCAAAAGGGAATAATGTAATTTGTCTGAAGCAATTAGTTGTCTGAATTAGAGATAAAGGATTAAGGATGAGACATTTAAAGAGCCAAACAGTGAATAAATATATTGAATGTTCCAAAGTACAGACGTAACACTTTTAAGTTGGAAGTGCCTTGTAAAATGATGGATGTCCTTATGCTTTGTATGGACAGACACAGAGTACACAGCACTAAATGATGCCTAGGTGTGATATGCATAATTGCCTTGGAAATTAGTAGACAGGAAACACTGTAATGTGTTAAAGTCTTTAAACAATGATCATTTCAGCGTGTGTTTGCACTAAAGTCTTTGAGTGGAGACCCCCAGCACTGTTATGTTGGAAAACCAATATCTGAAGAGTAGATTCAATTACAGAACAAGTATCTGCACTGAAACAAGAATTCAACTCATTTTCCTTATTTGCATGAAAACATGGGTATAGCCATCATCACTACTATCATGAATAAGTTGTGATATGGTAATAAATAAAACTGCGTTTGAAATAATTGTTCATGAAAGTTTTTTTGTAGAATAGAACATAGAAGATATCGGGATGGCTTTGTAAATTTGTTTCATGGGCAATTTCACAGCCTTTCTCTCCAGTTGAGAATTTGATAATTGATATTGATTGTTTCTAAAGTGAGTGCAGGAATGTGTGTAATGGTATCGCTATGGTCTATTTGCTTTACATGCATTGTAGCTGAGAAAATAAATAAGAGTCTCCATGTTAACAATTATGTCACAGAGAAGATAACTTTTGCATTTCTGGACCATGAGAATATAATATTTAGAAGAGATGAATCCTTGGTGCAGCATATAAATGCTTATTCCCGCTTGAATGTCTGCCTTCAGAGCCAGAGTGCAAGACCTCAGACTGAGCTGTTCTAATCCTTGATTATGGAAGATGAAAAACTAAACTGTAATGTCCCTGAAGCTGTCTCTAGATTTCAACTCCTTTTTTTTAACAGGTAATAAGCACACAATGCTTAGTGTAGACCTACTGTATTGCATGCTGTCTGATGAAGGATAATGTGTCTGTTTTGGCTGGCTGCTACGGCTATCAACCTGATCAAGAGGAAGAAAATATGAACAAAGACATATTTTCTTCTGTCTGCAACATGCACTCTGAGGAGGTCAACAGAAAGATCGTAGATGTCTTCATGCCACTCTATCCTCCTGTGCAGTGCAAGGATTTAACAACTGGGAAGAAAGAGCAGACACGTGCATCCAGCAATACTCCGTGGCTTGTATGTAGAAGCTATGGTAAAAATTAGCTGAGTGCTGTTCTTGTGGAAATGGTGGGCGGGACTTCAGACCAGTAGTATGTATTTATCACACTGCATGTGAAAATGTAGCTTGTTGGCTACAGCTGATTTATTTTGTGTTAGTGACATTGCTCCTAATTTTATCAGGTGGGAAACTGGGAAGAGATTTTGATGAACTTTCTTTAAGCATTTTCTTAAGAGTTGTTTCTAGCTTCCTTATCTCTGGTCAGTCTGACTCTTTTAATTTGATGTTTCAGAGGACTGAAAGCATTTCCACAAAGAAGTATGTTCTATGCAAAGCAATTCTTTCTGACTCTTCTTTGAAACACTAAACTGACATGATGCATTTTAAAAATTGTACCAGAAGCAGATTACACCAAACATAGTAGTGTAATTCTCCAGGTTCTTTCAAGCACCCTTGGCTTTTCTATATCCACCTCTTTCTAGAAAATGAACACATTACATTATTCTAATTGAATATCTGAACAAATTTCTGTTCTTATTCATACTAAGTTCCCAATAGTCTACCTCAAGGTGTGTCCTCAAAGAAACACCTTTTTAACAAAAGCATGTAGCAGCTTACTATTGTATTGATCCCTCAAGAGGAATTTAACTTTTAATTAAGTGAAGCAGAGTATTTACTGTTCCTATATAGCTGATTAATCACGGCTTTGCTAGTTGTATAGAGGAAAGAGGCTAAATTAAATACACCTTTAATGAGTTGATAGGGAATTGACCTCTGCTGTCATCTGGAGGGCAATATGTAAACACAATCACTGAGGGGATTGTTCCAGAGAGGTTAGATAATATCCCTTTAAAGACACCTTAAGCAGTGACAGATTGGTGTTAAGAAATGTAACCCACTTGACTGAATGAGGTTCATGGAAATTGTTGAAGTTACCTCTAGATTATTAAAGATCACATTTGATGAAGCATCCAGTACAGCACAGTTTAGCCCTTAAGAAAGCCCTAAATGATGTTCAGGTCCCCTGACGCTAAAGTCCTTTGTAAAATACATGGTTTATAAGTATCACTTATTTTCCTGAATATCTGTGTTAAGAGTTCAGGCAATAAAAGATGGTCACTTTGTAGAAATATCAGTAAGAGATTTGTAGTCTGCACTGCAGTGAAATCAGTAGCAAAAACAGCAGTTATTTCTGTAGAAATTAAATTTCACCCAAGACCTTCATACTCCATCTCCACTGCAATATAATCTTTGTGTCTGTGTTTCATTCAGAGAACTAACAACCAATTGCTTTGTCATTAAAGTCTTTTTAGTGGTATAAACAGATCTGTGTCTTAGCAAGTAAGTGGCTGGAGAAAAAAAGTGGCTGTATTAGGGTTCTGGCAACTTAAAGACAGGAAGTCAGGAAGTTTCTTGGCCTATCATTCCTCTAGCAAAAAAAAAAAAAAAAAAAAAAAAAAAAAAAAAAGTACTTTGCTGGATGGCTGTTACACATTCTAAATGAATGAGATATAATATTTTACGATGGGGTTTATATTGATAAAAACATTTCAGAAGTATTTAGCTTCTCACAAATAGAACAAATATGAGTTTTATTTTATGAGAAAAAGTTTTGATGGCATTTTTCTTGAATTAGGAAAATATTGTGTTAAAGCAATACTAATAAATGCTTCCTCAACCACTCAATCAGTGGAAGAAATATTACTTCAACCTTTACATTATCTTCTTTCCTCTGGACATTTTGATTAAATGGGTATGTGGTCTTTATTCTCAGGACAGCAAAATTAACCTCAGTGATTAAAGGGTGACTCTGCCCTCCTTTCTGCCTTAGGCGCCACTCTAGTGACACAACTAGAAAGTAATTATCTTGACTCTATGAAAAGGAAGTTAATGAATTGGAAAGTATTATTGGAACATAGCCCTTACTAACTAACATACACATTTACCTACAAAATAATGTCCTTGGAAAACCTGCTGTAATAATGGCAGAGTTTCAAAGGGAATCCCCTTAGATATTTCCTAACTTTTTTTTTTATGTATGCAATTGTACACTGACCTGCAGATACGGAGTCATGAAATCATAAAAAGTAAAATTCCAGAGAAAACTTTCAAGAAGCCTTGTAGGACTGAAAGTCAAATTAGTTTATGAAAGAGCTTATGCTTGATAAATAGTGACTGGTCTGTGGTGCTTTGACTGACTATTTTACTTTCAGGGTGATAATCAAGCCCTTCAGATTCCCACTTCTTTTGAGCAAAATGCTCATAACTATTCACATAAATAAGCTTCTAGAGAAAATAAAACCAAGGGACTTTAAAAATTGCAACAGATATTTACAGGGAATTCACAAAGATAATAAATAAGTAGGTTTCATACAGATATAGCTAAGTAGCTATGTGGGAAAGGATTTGCTCTCCTTTGTTTTCTGCTAAGAAATGCATGTTGGATGGAGGTGGAGATGAATGGCTCAGAATTTTTATAAATTGTGGGAAGAAGTCATGGTCTTCCTTTGGAACACCAAAACATATTCTGCAGCTGCAGAATATGAACCTGAATAAAGCTACCTCTGTACCCTGACCTCAGCATTCCCAGTGTGTAGGGAAGAGGAAAATGCTACTCTGTCGCTTCTTCTTCCAGACACTGAGTTCCCAGAAACTGTGCCAGAATGCAGTCAACTAGCAAAGCCTGCCTGATTTACACCTACAACCAGAAATGAGTAGCTTATTTTTACCTTCTGAAAGAAGGGGAGAAATCTTCTGAAAGTCCCCACCAATTTAGGTTATCATGATGCAAACAAACAACTTAGATAACCTTGTCTTGGCATTCTTTTCCATGAATGGTTGGATCAGATGATTTGGCTCCCTTCCAACATAGGCTGTCATGATTTTGTGATTCTACTTCTTAAAAAAGATGATGTTGCTCTTTCCACTTCTTGATGGGAAGTGCTGTGAAATTTGTCTTCCTGGGTACAGGCATACAGTTGGGTTTGTTGTATCACCAGTTTGCATTTGTAAGTCCCTGATTTGTGAGCTGGATAACTTGAGACAGCAGGGTCAGGTTGTTAGCTAAGTTTCATTTGAAGTCTCTTTCACACATAGATTATTATAGCAGATGTGTTCATCTCCTCTTTGGCATGAGGTTTAAACTATACTGTTGCAAGTTCTGCAGGTTCAAGCACAGATGGTAATATAAAAACCTACGCTGGGAGATGCCCATAAACCAGGATATTGCTGAGACCTGAGCTCAGAGATTCTTGTTCTGATCATATTTGTTCATGTGAAGGTACCAGTGCACCTGGAGTCTCTGTGCCTAACTCTGAAGAGGAGTGGTCATTTCTATGACCACTTCAATGAATGAGTCTTTTACTCCAGTGCTTCTGATATGCTTGTTGTCTGTCTAGTATGGTCAGGCCTGTCTTTTGGATGGAAGGAGACAAAATCTTACCCCTCATTCTATAAGAGAAGATGACTGTATTGACTTGACATGCAGGGTAACTCTGAGAATTTAAGAATTTCTGGGTAAAAAGAGGATATTTTTGTGCTTTATTTCTTTTCCTTTCATTCTCAACAGGTACGAGCATAATTTAATCTGAAAAAAAAGCCACACTGTGAGCAAATACTTTGAGCCATTATTACTGTATTATAATGCATACACCTCAAGCAAAAGCAGAATTTCTGAGGTTGCTTTAATGACTGCATCTTGCCAGCAGATTGGTTTGTATTTTGTGAGCTCTTTTCCCACTTTAGTTCCTTCTGTTCACAGATATTCATAAATAACAACTTAGGGAGTGATTTATTGCTCCAAAGTATTGTCTTTACCACATCAATTAAATAAATACACATCAAACATAATGATAATTGTCTGATGCTCCTCTGGGTTCACTTCCTGGCCTTCTGTTCTGTGTAGTTCATATAATTTGTATCTGTAGATTATAATGATAAACTATCAGGATTGTGGAAGAGATATATTTTGCTTAACATCAACATATTTCAGCCTCTATTAGTGACAGTGTTTTGCTGAAGAGAACTGAATGTCCATAAACCACCTGTCCTTTAGGGGAGTTTGGGTTTAGCATTTGAAACTCTTAGCTCAGTAACTACTTTTAAGAAGTAAAATTACTTTTACTTTGATTAATACATTATATAATAAAGACACTGTTTTTCATTTCCATAGAAAAAAGTAGGTATTTATCTCTCTTTTTGTTTCTTATACAAAGGGTAGATGAAAATGAGAGGAGATGTTCGTATGCTTTTCAATCAATCTCTATTAATAGGAAAATACATTTATTTTCACATATTTCCTATTACCAAGAACTAATAACAAAAATTCTAATTAGTGTTATGCATGGCTCTTTTGAACGAATCTGCACTCTACACATTTTTAATTAATCCCTATCATTCATATTTCTAATTAAAGTGCAATAATACTTTGAGAAGTTGCTGCTTAAAATGGCTGGGAGGGGACAATGTCAATAATTGTTTTTATTTCTTAGCGTCATAATGAATTCTATTTAAAATGTATCAGGAAAATTAATTTTTAAAATATACAGCTATGCAAATTTAATCAGATTTGGAATTCAACAGGGGAATATTTTCTAATTTTCAGCATACTATCTATAATAAATTTTTTGTAAGGAGATTTTATGAACAAATTCATTGATGCCACATAAGCCAGAAAATAATCTGCGCCTTTTACATTCATGTGCTATTTGTTGTGATTAGAAAGGGGCAATTTTTTTTTTCATATGCATTCATAGATGTTAAAATGCAGTTCATAAACACACACAAAAAGCATGAAAAATAAATCATGCATTAGGCAGGATGTACCTACGTTTTCTTGTTCTTGTATAGACCTTTGTTTGGCTCATGTTCCCCTTGTAATCCATTACAAAGTGCATATCTTTTCCGCAGAACTGCTGTATAGGCAATCATTTCTGATCCCATGTCATGTAATTGATTATTCTTGGCTATATATGCGTGCTCCTCCCTGCTGAACTATATTATTATTCCTTTTCCAGTATGGTTTGCCTATTTGACAAGATTGTATTGCATTCTAATGCTGCTATCTAATATAGTAGCAGTGTATAGGGCGATATCACCTGCTGGTTCAGTGAAAATAATCTCTCTTCTACCATTTAGATCTCTAATAAATATATTAATTACTACTAGACCAAGGAAAGAACTCTTCAAAACCATTCATTCTGTATTGTTCTGATCACGAACCAGTGATATTCTCTATCATCTAAGATTTTTACAAGCATTTTTGCCATTTGCAAGTTATTTTGTAATAGTTTTATCTGTACCTTACTTCCATATCCTATTTATAATAATGTCAAGTAAAAAAATTCTCAAAATCTTACTCTATTTGGAAAAGAGAGGAAATTAACTACTGAGAAGTAGTTAACCTCACCAGCTTACTGGAAAAACTGATTTAAGAGTTTTTATCTCTGTTAGACCAATATGCACTTTTCCTCCTCTATTTTTCACTTCAGGGCTCTTTCAGCTGGCTGGACATTAAAATGGTTGATGGCTTCTCAGCTCCCACCCCACAATTCTGTTTAGAGATAAGTCTGTATCATCAGGTATCTTGCTTACCCTCTTTAAGCTCCCTAAAACAACTGATAATGCATCTGAGACTGCCTGACTCCATTCTTTAAGATTGTGAAGTCAAATTCATCAGGCTTTGCCATTCAAAAACATTTGACTTATATAAGTATCTTGAAGCCTGTTGTTTCTTTACTTTTTTTGTCCCTACTACCTCTCTCCCCTCCCCTCAGATAATACAAGGAAATGTATAAATGATTAGAGCTAAAAGAAGACTAGACATTCCACATTCCAAATAATTCTGTGAAACTTAAATCTTTTAGCCTCTACTAAATATATTGTTAATAGAGCCCCTACTAGGCTATATTAATGATTTAATTTCCAGATATAAAAAATGAGGCAAAATAGCTGTGAAATGAAGAACTCTCCTGTGAAATTGTTTCATTTCACACTCAAGAATACATTCATCTTATCATGACAAGAGGTCAGCAAATCTAAGCTGAAATACTGTTTTAGTGTTGATAAGGTTCAACTTTATCCCATTAATCCATTTCCAGTTATCTTGTAGATAGAAGGTATTACACTGCAGCCTCAAAGATGGATGGAAAGCAATATCATCGCCATACACTTGCCAACAAAATACCTTAAGAGGCACTGTAGAAACGCTAAGGATTACCACTGTATTTTAAGTATGGGACCTTGTCAACGGTTTATGGGCTGGTTTGTCCCAGTTTCGGGGCAGAGGGATCTGTGGATCCACGCCTCTGGAAACAGGGGACCTCAAAATAATTGAAAACAGCAGCAATGATCTGAGGTGAAACAAATTTACTAAGTATAGTATCAGAATGCAAGATAATGCAATATAATGGAAGTTAATAAATCAAAATATAATGAGAGAGAGAGTGTGTCTGAAAAGTGGATAGGCCTCACCGCAGTGCTGAGATGAGATGTGCAGTCCAGCTGAGCTGATGAAGAAAAGCAGGTGGACAAGAGCAGATGAAGAAGCGCAGGCAAAGAAGCGCAGGTGAAGAAGAGAACATCAGGTGACCTTATCAGGAGTTATATCTTCTCACTGATCGCAAAGCCCCCTGGGGAATGTAGCTCTTCTCCTCCGGACAGGCACCTGGAACTTGAGCATCAACAGTCAAACCCCCAGTGCATTACATGATGTTATGATGTGTAATACCCATAACCAAAAATCATAAAACCATGACAGACCTAGGGAAACTAGTGGTGTTTGAGAGGGCTAACAGCATACAGACTATTGTGGTTGCTGAGAGCTTAGTTACCTAAAATTAATCCTGTTTGAGAGAAGATTTCAGGATCAGGACATGTATTGTGACCTTCAGAATCAGCATTATTTGTGCAAAAACTTTGTTATTCTTACAGCATCACATTCCAATCTCAGACAACATCAAAAAAACTTATTTACAGTGCTGGTATATAATAACCACTTCAGGAATATTTAATTGAAATGGTAAGCATGAAACATCTGCAGTTGTCAACATAACTTTATATATCTTATTAGCCCACAGCTTATGTTGTAAAACAACAGATTGCAGAACTTTTTTCCCTCTTGGAAAACTTCTCTAAAAATATAAACTTTCTCTTTGCCATCTCAACTCCTTTCTCAGCCTTTTTTTTCCCAACTGCAAGATGCTTATGCAGCTGCAGTATCAGTTGGCATCCTTTGATCTGGTGACCAATATGACCAGAACTGGACAGGTCTCAGGTCTTCATTTCTCTCTCCATCAACACTTGTTCAACCACAACCATAGGCTACATGGACTTTTGCCCAGCCTACAGACCAAACAGGTACATCAGTGACATGGGTGGGTGCTGAGATAAGCTGTGGTGTAAAGCTGATGGTACTGAGGTTCATCTGTGAATGGAAAAGCCTTGTGAGCTTTCCTTCTCACACAATTAATTGTTGGAATTGTGTTCTATCTTCTTTATAAGTGGTACAGAATTACATCAGAGGATTAAACTGTTGAGTTTGGCTTCTCTGATATTTAAGCTACTGGTTATTTCTGTACGTGCATTAAAACAGAGATCCCTGTGAGGCTACCCATAAGAATAACAGTTTAGGAGAAAAAGCTCCATTCTACTTGTTGAATAAAATAATTATTTCAGTGTTGATATTTTTTTTAGCTCTTTTTCCTTTTTTAGTCCCATCTGTTTATTAATCTAAAGAAATATAGAGATTTATCTTATTACTGACACGCTGATTTTGGTGTGTCTAGAAGCAACATTTGAGTGACATAATTAAACTTGGTGCTGAGACTGTTTTAATTACATTAATTTTAATTATATACAGTATATTTTAATTATGTAGACTGAGACAGGCAAATTTCCATCTATTAAGATGGTCTGCAACTCACATAATGGGACCCTATTTCTGTTTGTTAGTGTTACTTTTCTTGATGGCTTCATTATTGGTGGAAGGTGATTTTTTTTTTAATCCCACTTTAATTTGTATTTTTAACAGGCACATTCGAAATCCACTTGACAATATTCCTTGCCCTGCACTGGAAGGATGCATTTTAAACCAAATATTCAAACTAGAGGAAAACAAAGGAAGCTCTCTGTGTGTTACCCAGTTCCTCTGTCAGACATGACTTCCAAGGGCTGAACTGGGAAACCACTTTGAGTGTTTTTGAAACACCTGAGGAAAAATTATGTGTAATGTATGAATATTGCCCTATCTCTATGTTCACCACAAAAACTTCATGGCTATGCTCAAATGTGTTTTGAGAGGGAATGCATATTTACCATTAAAGATAGAATTCCCAAACGGGGCTTTCATCTCTGATACCTTTCTTAGATCTTGTTTTTATGTCCCTGATGCAGCCAAGGGCACATGTATCTTCTATCTGGAACATGGTAGTTTCTCTCAAGTCCTTGCAATGTTTCTATCCATGGTGTGCTGCTTGGACCATGGCTGCACTCTTGACATGTCCTGTCCTTTGAAATGCAGGTTTCTCCTACCAAGTCTAAGGCTACTGATGACAGTACTGGGCTCAGAATCAAGAGTCTTATTCACAGAAGTCTCTCCATATATTTTTGGTCTTACTTGGACATTGTACTGGAACTGATATAGTGTGTCCAGATCTGGAGGAGCATGCAGAGTTGTTTGAGTGGGTCCAGAGGAGGCTGTGAAGATGATCACAGGGCTGGAGCACCTCTTCTATGAAAAAAAGCTGATGGAGTTGGTCTTGTTTAGCTCGGAGAGGAGAAGGCTCCAAAAGACCTCACTGCAGCCTTCAAGTGCTTAAAGGGAGCTTATAAACAGGAGAGAGAAAGACATTTTACAGGGGAAGACAGAGGTAGTACAAAGGGTAATAGTTTTAAACTAAAAAAAGGGAAGATTTATACTGGACATTAGAAGATGATTTCTTACTCAGAGGGTGGTGAGGCAGTTGCAAAGGCTGCTCAGAGAAGTTGTAGCTGACCCATTCCTGAGAGCACTCAAGGCCAGGCTGGATGGAGTCCTGTGCAGCCTCATCTAGTGGGTAGCAGCCTGCCCATGGCAGGGAGTAGAAATTGGATGGGCTTTAAGGGCTCTTCCAACCCAAGCCATTTTGTGATTCTATGATTATTAGGATACAGTAACTCTGTTTTTTTGCATTTTGTAGTCTGCTTTGGATATAGATAGTGTTTAATTCTTGAAAACACTTACTAACACTGTAAGAAGCTGGTACATTCACAGCTGTCATTTACTTCTACTGTCTTTGTTTCCTAAACTGCAGTCTGACATTGAACTAACTCACTAAGCTTAGCCTTGACAACTGTCTCTCAAAGACCAATACTGCTTTATTGAACTTCCTTCACTGTAGGATTTTGGAAATTTTTGTATTCTTTTATTTTGGAAGACTTAAATTCTCAAGTGAGAATAGTAAGTTAAACAAGCAATGAATTATAACTTTGAGAAGAGAAACAATCTCTTAACTAAATGAGTGTCTAGCTCTGGAGGGTTATATTTGGATGCCTGTAACTAGTAGTCTAGAATTTGGACCATAAGTGTACATTCAAGTATATCAGAGTGAACTAGGAGTTTATGTTTGGTCTTCAAAAAGGAACACAGCACTTAGTGAAGTTTTATGCAGTCAGATGAATGAATCCATCTCATCTCATTAAGTACCTCAATATATCATACTGTTCTCTTTTAACTGCTTCCAGGTGGACATAATCCCTTCCCAGTTCAGATGACTACTTCCTGTGTGTATATCTGACCTAAACCATTTTTGCAGAACGGGTAGGACAGTAATACCACAGATAAATCAGTGTGTATGAGGGAAAGGTGCAAGATTTTCAGTATAGAGATAGTTTGCAGTATGGAGATGATTTGCAGCTGAAGATAGCAAACTTTAGCCTTCAAGCAGAAACAGATAATTTAGCTTAGTCTTTAAATTCTCAGAATACTAAACTGTACAAAGTTATATACCGAAACATAAAAACTGGTCAGATGTTTTCTACTGAGATTTCAGTTCTTTCCCTCTCAGGAAAATCTTAATTTTGGTATTTCAAAATATTTAGTAATTAATTTAAAATGTAATTAAAACACAGATTTAACAAGGAAACATATGGTAGGTCTGATCCAGTATGGAGCAAAATAAATCTTTTCAGTGAAATGAAATAAAATATTTAAACTCAAATTGGTTTAAGAAAATATTCATAGGCAATTTTCCCTAGTTCATTGCCAATCCAGTAGTAGTCTGGGTTCCTTTCTACCTTATCAGCCATGCTCCCTGAAGCACTTTATTTCGCATTATGCAGTGTGGTTTTGCTCCAACCAAACTTTGCACTGTGAATCGTAAGAAACATATCATTTCAGGAGAGATGATTTCTATGTCAAGCTTGGCCCAGATAGAAAAGAGGCCTCATAGGACAGAATATCCGCATATGGGAGAGCCCAGTGAATATTGTCCTTTTTCCAATTTAAAAGTTTCTTCTGGAACTTCCACTCTGTAAAGTGTATTTGTACTCCAGAATATTGTCATAATTTGGTAGAGTCAAATGGTTGACGTGACAGAACTGTCTTTGCAAAAGAGTTAATTGTGAATTATTGGAAAACAACTGAAAAAAATCACAATTAACTTCTTAGTTATTCCTTTGGCTCTTACACTGAACACTGCAACTGCAGAGAACAGTTCCAACAGCACTGCAAGTGCTTTTTCTTCTTTTTGCCATGATCATTAATTAATAGTACTAATGCTGAATTTCATCTTCTAATTTTATCATTAAGTCATTCAATACTAAGCTTTAACTTTGACTAACCTGAGTCAATCTTTGCAATGGATTGGCTTTGGTTAGATGTCAAGTTCCTACCCAGCTGCTTGTTTACTCAGCAGGATGGAATGCGGTAGGGGGAGAAAGCAGGGAAAAAAACATAAGCAAAAAAGACAGGGAAATCAATTACCAGTTACCATGGTGGTGAAACAGTTTTGACTTCTGGAAAATAAGTTTCATATTTTTGCAATTATTTAAAATACTGACACTTTCTGCTGTATCCAGCATGGGGTAGCCCTGTTCTCTTTTCACAACGTCTTCCCTGTTAAGCCACTCTGCCACCAACACCTTGCCAGGTACATCATCAGCAAAGGCTGTCACTTAAAGCACAGTATCATTTTCATATCACTTACTAATGAGTGCACAGTTCAGTGAATACATCTGGTAAAAGTCAGTATGGATTCAGCTGATATCCACTACTTCTTGCACCTGTTCCTACATTTCCTTCTTCAAGTAGTTACTTGTGTGCAGAAGGACTCTTTCCCACAGTGGTCAGGTATATGGATCTCCCTTAAACAGGAATCCATTGAGACCTCAAGGAAATATGAGAAGCAAATATGAATATCCTTGCAAGGCATGACCTCACTTCTGCTTCATGGCAAATAAAGGTATTTCACACTCATGTTCATTTGTAAGTTGCATTTTAATGGTCAGATGCACTCTGCATCAGAAGATTGTGCTAGTCCAGGCAGAAAAATTTAGTATGATAATCAAAAAGAATATGGATTTTTATAAAATTAAACCATTTTACAGTCCTGTGAATTTAAACTTAGAAGGTGGAGTGTAGACATTTAAGTACATGTAATCAATGTGCTGCAATAAAACTCTCTATAATGTGCTTCATACAGGCTGTGCCCTTGAATGCAGCATTACAGCTCTGTCCTGAGTCTCACATGATGCTTCTTTGCTCAATATTGTTGAATGTACTTCACAAAGCAGTAAAAATCAGAAGGAATCCTTTTTGTTGACCCTCAATAGATTCCGGCGACTTGTCAATAGCAGGATTAGACTTAAGGTTAATGCAAGAAGAAGAATGTATGCAAAACATCTCATACAGAAAATGCTACATAAAGAGAAAGGAAAAATTGCAATAAAAATGAAGAGGACTGGGTGGACTCAAGACCAAAGAGCACAGAAAGAATGGAATATAGAAAATAGAGACATCAGAGGCAAGAAGAATAAAAGAACTTTATTTAAGAGGAAAGAGTTCTTGTCCTTAACAAACTGAATGTTATGTTTTTAGTGTCTCCATTTTTCTGAGACTGGTGTACAGACTGGTGTAAAGGTGTTTAGGTACACAAGTTTCAAAACATAATTACATTGCGAGGCCTGGTTATACTCTTAAAGAACCTTGATCAAGGGTCAAAACTGTTGTTACAAAGGAATTAAATTTTTTGTCCCTTATTTTCTTAATGTTTTAATTGATACTACGGTAATGATAGCTTGAATGAAGACAAAACCGCTCATCCATTACCTGTAGTCCTCAAGAGGGAGAGGGACTCTGAAACAAGTGCTTATATCAACACAAGAGCTAATGAAGGGTAACACTTCATACTGCTTGCCTCTTGCTGAATACTTATTTCCATAATGTTTTCCCCACATTATATCTATGTATTTCTCACTCTGGAAATCCATTCTAGCTTGTTTACAGGATGTAGGTTATGAGATGTATTGTGGCAGGTTCTAATCTGTTGCTCTCAGCACGATGACTTACCACTACAGGAATGACATTGGAAAGATTTTGTTTTCACCTTGACTTTTTTTTTTCTTCTTCCAGATGGATTTTGCTATTGCCTGTGCTATAGCCTAAATGGGAAGCAAGCACAGAGAGAAGTCATTTTGCAGCACTGTGAATTTTTTTTTTTGTTTTGCATTTGCTTATTCCATTTACAAGACTGATAGCTCTGATCACAGCAGAGCTCTGAACTCTAAGCAATCAAATCTGCAAGTTCCATTTTACAATCTCAATTAGAACACAGTATTACCAATGAATTAAAGAATAAATAGAGATGTGCTGACTTATTTGGAAAATTAATGGCGTTGGCTGTAAAGGAGAGTGGACAGAACAGATGTTTGAAGTTTGCCCTTGCATAACTAAACCACTGAAACTGGGATTAGATTTGAGAGCAGGTATAATGTCTGAAACAAAAACATTTTCTGGTAGACTGGCTCACATCAGTCATATTCCACCATTCACACTGTTTCCAGCCACAGCAGTGCAGCAGTATTTTTCCAGGTGGGAGATGCCTGAGCTGATTATTTTGGAAAACAAGTTGCTGGAGGATATTTTGTCACTGCTTGCATAAAAAAACAAAAAAAAACAAAAAAAACCAAAAAACTTCACGTATGATTTATGCCACAAAAAAGACATTCACCCAAGCATAAATGAATATAAATAAAGGAAACAATTCTCTTTAGCAATATATTTTTTGGCAATATCAAAATAGTCATGTATTTCTGACAGGGGTCCAAACCATCAAATGCTCAGGCTATGCTTTGATTAGTCCCAGTGGAAATTAGCTCAGTAAGACTTGACAAAACCTAGGAAAGAAGTGATTAGCCAATTGAGCACAAGAAATTAAAAAACAAATAAGTTTTTAATTAGGATAAAAGATATTTTACATATATTTCTTCAAAAGAATCAGGAATCAAAAACATCTCACTGTGCTCCCAAACGGCCTAAAGGGTGAAGATAATCAAGTTGTAGAAGACCTGAAATAAAGTTCCAGATCTAGCAGATATTGGATTATACAGGGTGAAACATCTCCGATTTTCACAGACCAGAGACACATCC
The DNA here is from genome assembly GCF_951394365.1 of Tetrao urogallus. NCBI lineage: Eukaryota > Metazoa > Chordata > Aves > Galliformes > Phasianidae > Tetrao > Tetrao urogallus. Next base: position 48,093,330 of record NC_136817.1, on the reverse strand, counting down.
TCGGAAGTGCCTAAAGCTAGTCATTCTGTGGTCCAGGGCTGATTTTCAGTTGGTGGAAGCCTTCAGATGTAGGAGATTTGGAATAAGCCCACCATGGCACCAAGCTGCTAATTGCAGCTACATGCTTACCTGAGCCATAAGCTGATGAAGCTCAAGTCTGGTCACTAATAAGCGAAAGCAGGCAGTGACCATATATTCCCCACATTTTGCAGGTGCCTGGACTCCAGGGATTTTAAGGTGTCCCTCCATCAGTTTACTGTGGAGAAGAGCAAGCTTTGCCTTGCAGGTAAATGTCACGGATGCACTTCAAAGAAAGTAGAATCAGGATGACAGAATATCCTGAGTTGGAAAGGTCCCCTAAGGATCATCAAGTCCAAGTCCTTAGGTGTAGAGTTTATTCACTATGCATACAGATTACAAAACAATGAAGGTGACACTGGAAATAAACCAGTCTGTGAGGTGATATCAAGGAACACAGCATGATTTTATGCACTCAGTTTAACTAAATTCTCCCTCCTATATCCCAGTGCTCTACAAATAATCATTATATCCCCAAACAACCATTCTTTTAAATAAAAAGGTGGTTGTCCTCTTAGTAGCTGATAATAGAACTGTTTAGAAACATCAGTTTTCTTTCTTCCTTTCTTTTTTAACATTCATTAAGTGAATAATACTGATATTGATTAGAAAACTGTTCCAACAGGATTGCATAATCAAATCTATGCATCCTGAGTAAAGAGTACAGTTTTCAATAGCCAGGAGACCTGGCATTCATATACACACACATGATCCTTTTCCCAAAACAAATTAAAAAAAGCACTTAAAATTGCAGTTTTAAACTAGACCTATCCATTATGAGATGGTGCTGCACTGTCCTGCCATACTGCAAGGATTAAGTGTGGACTCCATCCTTGGCTGGAGTGCTGTATGATGTCTCATGAGAAATGTAGTCTGATTGAGAGATCTGATCAATACAAGAAAAGAAAAAAATGTGAGCATTTAAGCATTATCTGTGCTGATATACTACAGCAGCATTTTCCACTACAAATCACAGGGGTATGGATTATTTTTCTAGTTACTGATGAGCATATTTTTCCCAGCAAAAACACATTTTGCTGTCAAATTCTAGTTTCAAGCAAATAAATTTCTTCAGCTGTTGCTCCAAGTCATTCCTGTTTAGCAAAACTCTTTGTTAGTTGTCCAATGCTCTACATATCTGTGTTACACTGATTTCAAATAAGAGCTAAATGTTTCTCCTGGACAGAGATGTGCAACCAAAAAAAAAAAGTTAATCAAATGTAGGAGAATAGATTGGAGGAAAACAGAGTGGGCGAATCAGCCACACATAATTGAATTCTAATTTAAAGTTTGCTAGGGCTGCTGACAGTGGTGTCCCCATTTTCCTTCAGCTGTGGCTCAGCGGACTCTTAGTTCTTCAGTACCACAGACACTTTTATAAGAACCACACTGAATTTAGGATGTTTAATGTAACTTCTCAGTGTATAAAGAAACTTCCTAATGGGTTTCAAAGGGATACTGAGTTTATTTTATTTTGAAAAAAGACATTTCAAAAATAGAAGTAAGTTATGAACATGTCATCTGAAAATTATGGGGCTTTCTTGCTCATAAAACAAAGAAGCATTGTTTCCATGCCCTGAATTTAAAGTAAGACATCTGTCTATAGTGCCTTGAGTACAGGCTGTGAATAAAAGAAGATAATTTTCCTCAGTGCAAATATTTAATAAACAAAACTGTATAAACAGAATTGCTAATGGAGATCCTGCAGAAATCATGAGCAGTGAACTGAACACGAATCAATACTTGGAAAACATTAGGTGAAAAAACACCAGCACCACTTACCAGCAGGCAGGTGCTCTAATCACATGGGGATAGGGGCTGTCACCCCAGCTGGGGGCTCCTGCTGCTGCCAGCACCCACCCATCCCTACTCAACCAGCACCACTTCAGCCATCAGATTCATTTTTGCCCATTGTTAGTGCTGTAGAAATAAAATAGGTGGTCCCTCAGAATGCTGGATTAATAAAATTGGTAACTTTGGAAGCCTCAAAGTACCTTTTTTATACAGATTTTCAGTGGCCAATACTGTACAGCAGAGTGTATATTTCAGCTCTCCCTCATCTCCTTCTTACTAGCAAAGATAGCTTTTCCTAGTCAGATAATTTATTTTCTTAGCTAGATACAAACCTTCTCTAAACTTTTGATTAGAAGCCATTGCAACTTAGAACTGCAAAAAATCATTGCATCAGATCTATCCCACAAACAGCACAGGGGCCAACTGATGATGAAACACAGTACAGAGCTTTCAACACCCTGACCTTCTTGTAAGATCTTGTTTACTCCTGCTCTGCTGTGTTGCCATGATCACTCCTGTTGTTTTCCACACCAAGAGGGCAGAGCAGCAAGGTGTTCCCTTCTTCCATACCCACATAGCTCTGCATTTACACTGGGGATAAAAAAAACATACATTAAATCATGATGGGATGCTTTTTTTTTTTTTTTTTTTTTTTTTTTTTTAAGTGCATAAAGTAACAGTGCTTTCATAATATCTACATCTGCTTTTATTTGGCCTGTATATATGAAAGGGTGTGAGGAGAAGGATCAGCTGCGATTACCAGTCACAAAGTTACCTGTCTACAGTGAGATGAAGACACTGCTCTTTTTCTACATGTCCATTAGCATTTGTTAGCACAAACAGTCTTCTTCCTGCTTTATGAGGATACATTGCCTGATCTTTTGGTTAAAAGAGTAACACACGCCGTACTGACCCTGTGCTCCCTGCCTGAATGTTCACTGCTGATGTACTCCTTAGCCCTGTACTAGCAAATTCCTAAATGCATGCAGCCAGTGAGATGATTACAGTAAGGCTGCACAATGACAGGCTCTAAAGAAGAGCTCCTGTGATTGAAGCCATGTGCCAAAAACACACACAGTAGTCCAATCATTCTTCTGCGAGCAAGAAGAGGTATAACAATTATGATACATGGATACCAACAAGGTTAAAATGCAGTTACAATCCTAACAGGATTCAGAAAAAAACAAACTGTATAATCAAAGAATTTTAGGATGTTACAATCACAAAATAAACAAGAAAGTTAGGCAAAGCAGACTATGACAACAAAAGAGAATAAATAGAAAGCTTACCCCTATCCTGGGCTCACTCACAAAACACCAGCAAAGGCAATCTCCAGAACAGATCCTTCCCCAGTGGTAGCCAGCTCTTAAATAGGTCTAGGAAGGGTGGATCCTGGCTCCACCCTTCTGGCAGCACAGCTGAATTGCCTCCGGCTGACTAATGGCTCGCCTCAAGTGATCAATCAGAGGTTCAGGCCGTGACTCAGCAGTTCCCATACACAAACAAACAAACAAACAAACAAACAAACAAACAAAAACCCCAACATATCTCAAAAACTGGAGGAGTTCATCATCATTTGTTTTAAATATTTGCGTTAAAAAAAAATCTTTTGAAGAGAGGCTGAAACATTGTTCTGTTGACAACCATGACCCATTTTTTGTAGTTTTTCTTGCTTCTTGGCTAAAATTGCATAGGAGGAAGTAGTGAAGATACACCATATTTTCAATTAAAGTGAACTGAAGCATGGGTTAAAAACACAGAACTTAAAAGATCTTTGGAAAATATTTTGTCAGCATTTTCTTATTTGAGAGAGCTTCTCAAAGATGGAGGCAAACTTCTCCTAACACAGTGATGTTTTAGTATTCTTATCTATGTTTCATCAATTTTCATGCGATTTTATCATATTTATAGTTCTCAACATCAAATTCATCCAGAACTAGGTGGTGCACTGCCATGAAGACAATAAAATCCATAGCTTTTTAAAGCAGCTAAAGTGGTTAAAAGGTTTCTGAATACCTTTACGCAGATTCCTCACTCAGCCATTTTGCATTTTATGGGGCTTTGAATATTATGGGTAAGTCATCTTAGTAGCACTTCTTATATTCATGTAGAGTAGAAGGTAACAACCTGTCACTTTGTAGAGCATTTAAAAGTAAAAGGAATGACATTGACCTGACACAGGTACATCTTTTTATTTATACAGCAGCTTATTTAAATCACACTGTTTTCATCAAGTCTTTGTCACTAAAACTGATCAAAAGCCTAAGCCCTGGACATAAGCAGTGAAAACTGATGGGGAAGAACTCCATTACAAACGTTTTAGAACTGAAAAATTCTAAAACTGTTGCTAAATTAGAAAGACAAAAATATTGCAGAAAGGAAAAAAGTCCCACTTCAATTTGGAATAACAAATTTCATCAGAAATTATAATAGCAAAGCATGGCTGCAGGGAACAGGAATGTACCTCAAATGAGGCAATTGTTCAGGGATACAATTTCTAGGGAGATTTTGATTAATTAACGTACTTGGAGGAAAGAGAAGTATTACTTGATTTATTAAGTATTAATTCAGTGACCTTTCCCCATTCATTTCTATCAAACATCTGCAACGGTTATGTTATTTTGGTTTCTCATTCCTGATTATCTCGTTTAATTATCTTTGATATTATCATGCTATTGAACTCCTATGTCACTTACTCTGTAACTATCTATGATTTAGGGTTGTTTTTTTTTTAATAGTTTCTCAAAATGAGCTATTTTTGAAGAGATCTATCCATTAGACCAGTTCCCAGCAATACTACTTGCTTACTGTGGTAGATGGTCTGTGCTCTGGTAGCGTTTTCAACCTGATGTCACCTATTCTAATGCTGTGTAATGCCAAAATGAAACAGTTATAGTCCGGATTTCTGTTCCTAAGACTCAAATGTGCTATTGATTCTTTTAGAGTTAAGTATCTAAATGTTATCCAAATAGTATAAAATACCTAAAGACGCTGTCAGTCCATCAGTTTTTCTTAAATCATCTCCACTTGCCCAGGAGAAGGAGAGAAAGAAGAAAAAAGAGAAAGGGAAGTTTGCTGAATCTTCATATGAAAGTACAGAGGAAAAAGAATCAGTGATCATATTCCACATTATCTGATGTGTTACCTTCTTAGCTTAACTCTTTGAAGAGTTAAGAAGAGGATTTTTTTTTGTTCGTTTGTTTTTCTGTTTAAATCTTTCAGAATATTTTCTATCAGCTGTGACAACCACTGTATCCCAAATCCATTGGTATCCCGTTAGGGGGAATGGTGGACACGGAAGGAAAAAAGAGAGAGAGAGACATCTCTGAATGTTGCTACCTATATGAGAGGTTTGAATCAATAGTTATTTGCACAAAGCTTACCAAGTTAATTCTGCTTTGCATGTGAGTTGTACATAGAATCTCTGAGAATCCATGTGTGGATTCTGAACCTGAACACAACAGGAATGATCTCTCAATCTTTTGTCAGAGCATGAAGTATGACTATGTGGTGAACGTTTGGACCATTTGTGTGACCACTTGCAAAGAGCCCATACTTCTAACTTTAACGTGAAGGAAGCAAAATTTTCCAAGCCCCTATTGGGACAGTGGGCAAAGTTGTCCCTTGTAGCTTTCACCCTCTATTTCATACCGGTTTTCCACCTATTTCAATCAAGGTAAGAGACAAGATGCTCTCATTCCTTCCAGCTTTTTGAGCACTCCCTTTGAAATTAAGGGATTCTAGAAACAAGTTATAGTCTTAGTATTTTGTCATTGGCACCATGAAGGCATATAATAAAGGAATGTTACAAATTTTCTGACTTCAGTTAATCAAGACAGGTGAACATTATGTGGTGCTGCTTACTGGGACTTTGGCTCCACTGCATACAGTTAGAAGTACTTTCATTGGACTCTATCTGCATGTTTTTCAGAATTTCCAAGCAAGGTGTTCTGATATGCTTTGAAACACTGTTGGAAGAAAGTAGCAGAAAAGATAGCAGAGCAATACTTTAAAAAAAAAAAAAAAAAAACCAACAAATTAGGAATAATTTACATTACCTACATTAACAACTAGCAATAAGGTAGCATCTAGAAACAATTAAAGCAGAAAAAAATGGGGCATGTGGTTTGAAGCCCTGTATTCCATAGTGTTTATATTAATGCTTATATTTCCATAGAAATTGTCTTAATAAAATTTTCTCCTCTCCCAGGCTACATATACCTATCATAAAATCAGAGGGCTGCCACAGTGCTCTACTCAGCCTGTTTCTCAGCATTTTAGTGACCTCTGGAGAGAAAGAATCCTCATGTGCTAGCCCATTCAATGATGGTTATGAGCCCTCAATGCTGTACAGCTGTGAGAAAGGCAAATGTTATCCTAGGATATTTCATCTGGGATACCTCAGCAGAAATAAGGGAGATATTAAAGTACTTTCCACTGGTGCAAACCTCATTTACTGCAACTGATTGTGGTTGCTTGCAGTCATTAAAGGACAGAGTGAGCTCTCAACAGATGCAGAAGAGCTGTGAGGTGATCTTGATTATTTAAAGAAGGAAATAAACAGAGGCAGGGGCTTAGTCCATCAAAAGTAAAGATTACTCCCTGCAAATAACTTGAAGAAATAAACAATAGGAAGGGAACAAAAAATATTAGATCAGATACTTCTACCTTTGACCAAATAATTTAAACAGATGTAAATAACCGTAGATGAGAATTTTAAAATTATAGTTAAGTAAGCCTTTAGAACAGTCCTCCAGTTGTACCAGGGAGTGAGCTCCATTCCCTTAAAAGTGTATACTGGTTCTGTAAGATATTGATGTGGTTCCTTTGAAGATGTCATCTTGTTTTTCTGCCTCTGCTATTCTTAAAACCTTTCATTTAAAATTTTTTTTTAAGCTAACACCATTCTTTATGGCATTTGGCAGATCTCACCCCAACTTCTGGCTCCTGATGTTCCTGTCAAGCAGTTGCTGAACTAGTTTAGAGCTCTCCTTTCAATCCTCAGCTCCACTAGTCTTTTTCCAATTTATTTCAAATCTGATATACTCAAAAATTCCTATCCATTTAATGTAACGGGCCTATAGTCCTACCTAGACAAAAGAGATGTGTTGTTTCAGCTTTGCCTAGAGAAGTTGTTACGGTATGAAAGAAGTCTGTCAGGTCAGCATTGCAAGGGATAACAGGGCAAGAAGCCAGGTGAGATCTGAGATGAAGTATGGTCTTTTAACACTTGGACAAACTTGGAGATTGAATCTGATAACTCAGGATACAGTTTCTAGTCTACTTCATATGAAAAAAGATAAACACAAACCAAAAAACGTTCTTTGGCAACACACAAAGTAACTTTTAAAATTGTATTATTTCTATGCTTACATTAAAATTCTGGGATCATCCAGAATCATTTTTATTTTTTTTGGAGGTGTCTCAGCCATAAACTCGAACCTAAGAAATAGTTTGTATCATTTTAGAGGCACAAGAGTGATCTTTTTTAAAGGAAGGAATTTTCTGCTTTCATGAAGATAAAGAGATGCATTAAATTTCTGTTCTTTAATTATGCTTACGATCTGCATCTACAGGGTTCATAATCATTAGCAGACTGGTTATTTAATGCTGAGCATATCCCTAAATGAGGAAATAAAACAACAGGAGCATCCTTATGTTTCATTAATGATTGATTATTTAACCTCCGTAATATGATCGCCTGGTAAATTACCTGGCGCTTTGACCTTTTCACTGGAATAAAGTACCTTTTGCTCTTGCTTAAAAAAAAAAAAGAAAAAAAAGATGCTCTTTTAATGACATTTGGTATGACATTGTGGAAGGCATAAAAAAAAAAAAAAAAGATTGGGAGGTTCATAAACTTGTTTGCATGTATTTTATTTGAATTATGCTAAAATCTAAATAAGTGGAATTATAGAAAGAAGATCTACCTGCTTTCACTGGCAGTAAAGTATGGTTGTGCAAAAAGATACCATTTTAGGACAGACTGCAACTACGGTATATTGAATTACTTCCATTCTATTTGGGTGACAGTAGTTTGACAGTAGTTTAACATTTGGTGATGAAACTGAAATCAATACCACTCCTCTAATGTGTCCCTGATAACAAGAGAGTACCCTGACCTAAATGAAAAATAAGTATGTATAGACCAAGATGGGGGAAAAAAGCAAGAGAAGAAACTAGGAAAAAAATGAAAGGAATAATAAAATATTTATGCGGACACTAAAATAAAGATATAAAATTAATCTAAATAGTGCACTATTGTACTTTTTGTGCATTCAGGAAAACGATAAGTGTATCTGCTTACTTCAAAATATAAGATTTAGAGCCAATTCTTGATTCTTTAATAACTATATTTCATCTTTCCTATTCTTTTTGATGTTATATTGAAATAGGAATACTCTTTCAAAGCTGAAAAAACATGCCGATTGTAAACCATCAACTTAACAATCATAATTTTGTCTGAAATATTTTTTCTCCTCTGTTCCACACAACCTCTGACACTACCAGTGTATTATTTCACTTTGCTCACTTATGCAATCGACTAAATCTAATGCCATCAATTTTTCTCCTACCTATGTGGTATGTCAGCCAATATCTCATGTCTTTTTTTTTTTCCCCCCTAGAGTTTTTCATAAAACTGTAGGTGTGGTAGAAACAATGAAAATGCCATAAACTCACAATAATAACAATAACAGAAAAAACGGCAGAAGTAATCAGAAGTATAGTCCCTCAAAATACTTCAGATGTATTTTCTGAAATTGACTGTGCTTCAGTTTGCCTTCCTCCCCTTCGATATGTAGCATATCTGGATAGTTTCTCTGTGGGATTTTGATTATAGCATCTATCAGCATAAGTGGCTAGACATTGATTTTTATTAAGGTCTTTCATACCTTTAAGAGAAATATGGCCAGTAAACATCTTTCACAAGTCTAAGCTAGTATTGTTATGTTAGGTAAAGAAAAGCCATGACAGAGTGATTTTGCTGGAGAAGGCCAATTAACTGTTCATGGAGATCACAATCATTGCTAATACTGTGTGACAAAACTCTCAGAGAAATCAACCTTTCCTAAGTTATGTATTAGCACTTAAATTTTGCAAATGCACCATTTAACAATCTCTGATTAGCAACATTTATGTATTGGATTTCCAGTTTTGCAAACAAAACCCCCACAAATGAATCTATTGAGCTAAGTGGAGCAACTTTTAATCTACAGCTAGAGGAAAGGATGATTCATCCTGAAATTGGAGAGTTGCTCATCTAGCCTTTTTGTTAGAAGCTTTGAATCATCCCGCACCTGCAAACAAGCAAAACAAACAAACAGACAACAAAATAGACCCAAGAACAGATCACAGGCCAGAGCATGGTCTGGTTTCACTTAGGTTTCATATGAATTATGAATTCCAACACTTCCAAGACAGCTATGATGTTACTATCTGCAAGGGAAAATGGTGGTGCAGAGACATGGTTAGCTCAGTTGTAGCTGCAGTTAAAACTCAGACTGTATTTTCTGCTTGTCTTAGATGAACTGTGATTGTACCCATATGGTATAATCAGTAAGTGATACTGATATGAATAAAGAATAGCAGAGAAGGTACAGCAGTGTTTGCTTTATTTTGTGCAAAAACATGACCAGAAAGTAAATTGGAACCAGGAAAAAATGGGAATCAGAAAAACATCTTGGTTTCTGCAGCTAGATCTAGCATTGTTGCTAATACCACTTGTGTCAACTGAAAACACATATTTCATGATTTTTGCTTATACAAGCAGTAATCACAGCTTTATCCAGGCATACAGATGTATCATGCATGCGTCATTCCCACTGTGGCAAAAGCATGGGTTATTTGACCATATTTGTTTGTGGAAAATCATGGAGACTCTAGAGAGTAAGTCAAGTTTAAGGAAATGATTTTTCAGAGATACAGGCAAACATCACCAGCACTGAAACTGACCTGGGCAATACCTTTGCATTATTCACAGAATCTTGTATCCTTAGTTTTAACACTAAGTTCGTCAAGACTCTGCTACTCTGCTTATTTTCAAGGCTGTGACTGTGGTGACACTGAACATTAGTCACTGGCTCAGCACCCAGCAGGAGGCACAGTGTTCGATCCAAACACCACTTTCAACAAAGTAGGGCTGAGGTACATCTATCTCCATCCTTTCACCTGTGAACCTCAAAGAAAGCTCTTTCCTCAGGGAGCCCACGAGCACCTGAGTCGTGAGCACCTCAGACTTCAAAACGCAGAATTTCATGCATTCAGACTACATCATCTGTTTACCTTTCACTATTAGAATTAACTCAATTTATATAGCTAAGTGAATGTAACAGCCTCTTTGACTTCTAATTTGTCCTACTGAGAGACCCAGTGCTCTGGGTGGCATTTACTAAATAGTCTTCCCTTTGAAGCTATAATGTCTATCTTCTTCCAAGCACATTAAGGTGTTAATTCAAGGGTGCGACTGCGTTTTCCATGACAAAACCAACATTTTTTTTTAAAGTAGGGGAACAGTGAATAAATGTTGCCTCCCCTCCACTGCTTGGCTTTGTAATGCAAATTATTTGAAATTCTCAAGGTTCCTCACTGCTTCTTTCTTTCATATCAGTTGGAAGGAAAAAATAAGGAAGCATCTTTCCATCCCAAATTACTGATGATAGACCTATCTGCACAAAGCGCAGTTCTCTATCTGGCGAAGTGTTCTGGTGTTCACATTCTGGCACTCATCCCACTACTCTTCTAAAGACAACCATGACCCCATCCAAATGGGAGACAGAGCCAGGTCACACAAGAGCAGTGCTACCATAGAGGAGCATAGTCACTGTCTCTCTATTACTGGGGATAAAACATCAGGCACTATTTCAGCAACATGATAACACATTGGTTTAAAACAGTATGTTTCAATCTCTACGGATCCTGAAAGATATCCACATATTCCTCTGTTGACCAACCCAGCACTGTACTTTTGTTGAGTATAAACTGATATTTTACACCAGTCTTCACAATTCCTCGCTAAACTTTCTGATTTATTAGTTCAACCTTTCTTTTTTCAAGTACAGTTCTCATAACAGCAGTGGGCACTCAGCCCTGAAATAAAAAACAAACAAACAAACAAAAAAAAGCAGTTACCTATTTTTAGTATGTTTGCATTAAATGTTTTCCGAAAACTCCAAACTGAAAAGCAATTGTTTTCTTCCATAAACAAGATTAGAACAAAGAGCCAACATAAATGCTTTGCAATGTAACATCCTGTTACACCTGAAGGAGTGTTTTACTGTTTGAACATGCGTAACACTGTAACATCACGGAAAGCATAGCGGTGACAACAGAATTAAAGTCCTACGCTGCATCAAGTGATGATCTGCAAATTCAGATTTTTTGTGCCAAAATAATTTCAAAGTTCAAGAGTTATCAGTGTACTTTCATTCTACATCTGACTTTAGACATAATACTAAACAATTCCTTGAAGAAATTCCCCCTCCCATCACCAGCAAACCTGTGCTCATAGGCTGGAATCAGTCCGACATTCCTCTGCAAATCTAACAAGATGGTTAACTACTGGAAACAAATCCATCATAAATACGTGGCAGAAACCTCTCTGGACTAGAAAGAAAATGTTATTAAGTGCAACATTAGAGGTTTCTAATTCCTTCCTTTGTTTGTATTCCACTAAGCTCACGGCCAGATCTGAATTACTGTTAATGAAGGAGATTTACAACGTGCATTTACACACAACCTGTAATTTGCATTGATACTTTTCTTTCCTCCGGTAAACTCACAGCTGTTCTTTTATCCAGAACCTACAAGGCAATGAGAATAACTAACTTCATGAGGCTCCAGAAACCCCTGTGTACTTTCAGATGAGATTCTTGGTTATTATTTAAGATATTTGAAAACTGTAAGCAGCAGGGGCAAAATAATTACCAGCAGCTGAGCTATATTTGTTTATCTCTGCTCACCCAGCATTTAGATCACATTCTCAGCAAGGAACTGACAAATGTTTTCTCTGTCTATATGGGTCAAGGAAATATTCTACACTTCTTTTATCTTCTCTAAACACATACTACCTTTAGATTTCCACCCCAAAAGAGATGAGAGTTGTCAGGTTCCTTGGTGGGAAACTTTTCCTGGTGAGCCTTTGTAGCCCTTGGTTCTTGGAGTGTCGTTACATGGTCTGTTCTTTTTCTTTTCCCCCAAATCTGCATGAATTACTTCATGGCATAAAAACTGCAAAATTAGCCTTAAAAAGAGTTTATTAATTGCCAGTAGGAGCAGAAAGACTTGAGCAGAAAACCAGAGATAGCTGAAGTGCGTAGGTATACATACTAAACAAGTTCAGGTACGCTTACTACAACACTAAGTACACCAGCATAACTGAGTGTGACTCTAAAAGAACTTTCCAGCACTTATTTTCCTCAGGGCATTCAGGTTAACTGCTAATCAGTAGCAACTTCACACCAGTCAGGCAAAGAAAAGCTCCTGAATTGATTCAAGTAGACCGGCTAATTTCTGAGAAAACAGCTAGCTCTATCTGTTGAGAGGTTTATAGCCTACAGCCCTGTTCAGGGTTCAGTGGGATTTGTTAGGAACAGAAGCAATGAAACATTTGCCTAAGGCATGGGATAGCACAGGAATATCAGTTCTTCCATCTAGATTAATGACAAAACTCCACCGCGTGGGAGCACTTCATCCCAAAGGAAAACCTTAATAACTTTAAAAATTTGAAATAGTAAGATATCGTTACTTCTGTGCTTTGCATTTACAGATACAGTGCAGAGAACTGCTCAAAGGGAAAGTTCCCTCAGTTTGAGCTTTGGTTTTCAACTTTAAAAGAAACTGAACAGCCTTTGTATTTACGCTCAGAAACTCCTTGGGTGTACAGGAGTTTTGAGGTTTCACTTGTCTTGTGTCAGTACTGAAACTTATTTTTAATCAAGAAAACTGGGAAATTCTCAGTCTTATTTTGGTATTGTGCAGATTTGTCATGTAGGGTGTGAGAAAGTCTTATTGCTTAAGGTAGAAATGAGAGTAAACATTTTCTCTGAATTTTCTTCCTGTTCGATTACTGAAGTATTAAATTAGTTTCTCTTGGTGGATAAGGGACAGAACAATTCTTTCTTTACTAGGAGAATCCTCGAACAAAAACCAACATTTTAAAAAATAAATGTATGTAAGAATTGCCCCAGAAGGCAAACAGCCATAAAAAAAACCAGTTCTTCCTAGAAAAGTGATAGAAGATATTAATAAAACTATTAAAAGAAATTAAGATACTCCAAACCTCTTATCTGACTCCACGTTGGTCTATTATAAAATATTTGACTTAACCATACTGGTAATAGAGATTTACCTTTCTAAAAATCTGGATTTCCTCATTCTACACACATTTTAAAGCAAATTATATGATCGTGTTTTCCTCGCATTTTTCTTATTAAAGGGAAAATTGCTTAACTGTAACTATATATAGAGAAAATGCCGTCTTGATAGGTTTTAAGACCAGCTGAGAATGCTCTGTTCTGGTGCAGAGAACTAGGATTTCCTTGTGGGCAGTGTCCCATTATGGTTACAAATATTTGGTTATCAATCCAGAAGTCTCTGGAACGCTTAAGACCATCTTTTCCTTTTTCTGAACTGTGAACATGCATGGCTTTCTTCAATGCTCCTAGGAGAAGGGAAACTTTAGCTACTTTGCAAAATTACTCCTTCAGTGATAGTTCTTACTTGCTCTGTTTTATCTTTGTCCCATATATTTCCTGAGTACTCTTACAGCTGCTAAGTCTATCTTTATTGGGGGGGTCAATGTCAGCTTCATCAAGTATCTTCAGTGATGGCAGGCTGCTACAAAATTGTATGGACAGTATAAACTCAGTCTTTGAAGAGAAAGAAAACATTTTTCATTCTCTCAATGTCATCCTAAGGAGATGCAGGGAAGTTTTTTATTCTAGCAAGAATTGGTTTAGAAAATAATGAAATACACAGCACATATTTTTGCCCATCTGGGGCTTTAGTCAAGACTTGCTGAAGTTAGAAAGAAAATCTTTCCACTGAGCATTCTTAAAAAGAAATTTTTTTTGAGAACAGTGTTATTGCTTTCAAAAATCTAAACACTTTCCATCTTCTCCCCTTCTTCTGCTGGATAAATCTGCAGTGAATATGGCTTTACAGCTGAAACCTGATGAATTTAAAACCCAACAAAAATGGGGTTTTAATGGGAGATGGAAAGAGAAAGAAAAATCAGAGAAGGTAAAATATTGTGGGAGTGAAATAACTGCAGCTCCTTTAAAAGTGATTGCTTTTGATCTTTGCTCAGTTCAGAAGCAACATGAAGCACGGGAATAAGAATTTCTGGGACTAGCTACAATATAGTAAAAAGTTAATATGGTGATCAATTGGATTTCTTATCTATAAAGCAGAGATCAGCTCAAAGGCAAAAGGCTGCTACACATCAGCCTTTCCAAAGGTACTGTATTGTCCTTCCCATGGGTATTGTATTCTCTCCTGCTCAGTAGGATCTAATTCTCTGAAATTATTTACTGTTTTTTCTAAAATACATGATTTCCAGATATTAAGATGCCAAACAATCTGAGCATTGACAGAGCAAGAGAGTAAGTTCATAACACTGAAGAAAATGAAGATAATGATGTCTTTCCTCCCACCACCAGTCTAGAGACAGTATATATATATATATATATATCCAAACATCTAAGTGTTATATTTTGAGAAGATCAGCCTGGGTTAGTACTTCTGAAAGTCAACCATGCCTCTCTCCATTCTGTCTCTGGAAAGACCTTTCATTATCTGCACTCAATTTCCTGAATAAGATAGTATTCAATTTCACTATATTCAAGCCATTAGTATGTCATAAAAATTTACATAAGCCTCAATTACATCCACGGTACGTTAATTTATAGGGTGAAGTTATGGATACACTGTTTCTAATGGAACAAGGTAAAGTAATACATAGCAGAGAAATCACAAGAAGTCACAGCTCAGTCAATGAAAATGTCCCTGTGGATTTGGAGGCCAGACACTTCTTTTGTAGCCATTCTCAAGTTGCTAACTGCATTTGGAAGAGATGATTTCTTTCATGTACGTATGGGCAATGTCCACAGGCTCAAGCCATGTGACTTGGATGACAAAGATACCAAGTTATATAACCTCAAGAAATCATATTTCTTAGATTAGTGCATGCTTCATTATACCCTTGACAGATATTGCTAGTGATGCTGAAGCTGGTCAGTGAGGAATGCACGGTAATGTGCACTAGAACTGAGGAGAGATTTGCACAGGTAGAAGCAGTTATTCAGAGGGACAACCCTTCCTCTATCAGGCACAATGACCTACTCCATCAGAAGTCAGTAAGACCTGGGATCTGCTATGGATGCCTTGCCCAGATGAATGGGGGAGGTAGGGACTCACCACTGAGCGAAGGTCACATGTTTCTCCCAGTCCAAAAGTCAAGCTTCTAATTCCTTGGTGCAACTGATGCATCATGATCTGACGTCAGAAAGGGTAAAAGTTTTGCATGCACTCCAGGGCCAGTCCCAATGATCTCAGAATCCCCTCAGAGATGTAGTTCAGGAGCAACGCTTTGTTTCACAAGAAAGATGGTACCAGTGAGCTTGCTGTCTACATCTTCCTGCTGTGGAAGACCATGAGTGTAGGACCAAATTGGTTATGACTGCTTTGGGAATATAATGGGAGCATGCTGTTCCCACTCATTCCGGAGATATTGCAGATGGAGCCGTTTCCTACATTCCCTGGCTAGTGTAATTTGCCTTAGCATGAAATGTGTAGCCCATCTTCGTGACAAAACATAGCCTGTCATAAGAATTCACTGTTTGTTTTACTGACTTCACATTGTAAAAACACTGATTCCTCATTTGTGCTCAGGAAATATATGGCAGCTTAATGAGACACCTACAAATATGTACCGATCTTGAGTTGCTGTGATACTGTGTGCTGTGTGCTGTGACACACATAACTTCCTGGAGGCATTTGGGCCTTGAAAAACAAACCACAAGCTCTCTCACAAAAAGAAAAAACTCTGTGTTCTTATTATCACTTTATTTTTAGAATTCCAAAAACACTTGGTTAATATTGTATCCTTCATGAAAGATTGACAAATAGCTGCAAGTCAGATTTTAAACACTGATCTGTGGCACCTCTAATCTTTGAGTTACTTTTCCTGATTTGAAAGACTAGTTACTCTGGTCTTCCCAATACTACTACCAAAACACACGAAATTTTTTTTAGCTATTACTGTTGGGGATAGTAATGAAGGTGAATGCACAATATTGAAGGTGACTGCAGGGCAGAGGAAGGGTCAAAAGACACAACAAATTGAAGTTTGCTTCTAAAACTATATATGTGTGATGCCACATGGATTAACACCGTATTGTTCTGTAGCAAGTCATAAAAGATGATTATTAACTGTGAAAGAGCATTTGTATTAATTCTCCTTGTGTCTAGGGCTTCCAGGATGTTCTCTTTCATCTTTTCCCCACAATTTATACACTGACTTTCCCCAGGTTACTGACAGAGGCAGATTCTTAAAAAGGTATTTAAATGGCATTTGACTTACTACCTACTGCCACAGATAGTAAAAACTCTAAAAGAGAATAAGTTAATTTACACTGATAAGAGTATACCCCAGAAACAGTAAAGCTGGAGAGTATTTAATGGAAACAGTTTTTCCTTGTACAAGGAGTACTATAGCTATAGCAGGATGCAATTACCATACAAACTCATCTTTGTGATTTTCCAGGCTGCTCCATCAACATTTTCTCAGTGTGTCATTTATTGATATTTCCTATTAAAATGCACCCTGACAACATTTGCAGAATCCTTTTTCAAGATACACTGTTTTGAATTTTGAAGATTGCAATTTCAGGTATGAAAATATGTAATAACAGGCTGCTTCACAGGTCTTTCAAAACCCTTGGTTTTTCTTCACAAAATTCACCATGGTTACAGAGACAGAGAAAACAAAACAAAAAACAAAAACAAAAAAAAAAAAAAACACACAAAAAAAAACTTCAACCAGAATGGAATGGAATAGTGCTGAAATGTTAAATTCTTGAGCTTCCATTCACCATTAACTCCACATGAGAATATTTCATTGCTGAGTTAAATAAATAAACATTAGTTGGCTAACATATATAATTCATTGGGCTCCAGCTTTCTTGAGCTTTTATTTTAAAATATTTTTATTCTTTTGTGGTTACGAGGAAAAAAACAGGAAATACAAATAGCTGTCGTATGTGACTAGTGCATTTTGTATACTGTTTGATGTAAATAGCTAAAAGGAGAGTTTCTTGTTGCACAAGTGTTGCTGAGAAAGAAAAGTGCTGAGGCTTTGAAGTGGGTCAGTTTATCTTCACAGCACTCAGCAGGCATTCACTTAGTTTGTTGTGTTTACTTTCAAGAGAATAAAAACAGCAACAGAGCTACAAAGTCATATTGCTGTTTATAGAAAATTGCTAAGGGGAATGCAGAGGGTGGCTTTTTGCCAGCATACAAAGTTCAATAGCCTGTGTCTTTTCACCTGTGAAAATCCTCAGCCCATATCTGTTGGCTCATTTCCATGGGAACTTAAAATTTTTAATCAGGACAGTTCTCCTAGGCTTGGAGTCTTAATTCTCCTTTTCTTCTGGTTATTCATAACATAAAGTACATTCCCAGTCCTTTTAATGGTAACTAGTGGCCTGAAGGCAGCTGCTCTAAGTGCTCAGCTCTTCAGGAACATTGCCTCCTGTTGTTAATGGCAAACTTTAAAGATAACTCTCTATGTTTAGTTATGTCTATGGATAGTTTCCTATCATTATTCCACAGCCTATGTTTCATATACTCTGGGTTCTCTTGTTCAAGATGGGGAACTTCTGGAGGGAGTCCAGCAGAGGGCTGCCACGGTGATGAGGGACCTAGAGCATCTCCTGTATGAGGAAAGGCTGAGAGACCTGGGACTGTTCAGCCTGGAGAACACTGAGAGGGGTCTTATCAACGCTTCCATATATATATGTCTAAAAGGGAGTGGGGAAGTGGGGGGGGAGAGAAGGGGGTCAAGTGGATGGGGCCAGGTACTTTTCAGTGCTGCACAGTGACAGAACAAAGGGTAATGGACACATACTGGAGCCTAGAAAGTTTCATATGAACATTTGGAAAAACTAAGGGTAGCAGAGCACTAGAATGAGCTGCCCAAAGAAGTTGCCCAAAGAAGTTCTGTGTTCTTGAACTTGAAAGTCCAAGTTCACTATAGAAATGCCCTGTTATCCATTGCTTCATTTTATTGTCTTCTATTTCTCAGAGAAGTAAGAATGGAGAAATTAAAAGTAAAGATGTTTCTCATGGAAGATTTTCCCATATAAAAATGAATCAGATTAAATTGTCTGGTTCCTGAACCCATACAGATGAGATTGGAATACTGTTTCAATACTCGGTTTTCTTCAATATATTTGGCCAATTAGTGATATGAAAGAGAATGATTGATGAAATACACAAAATACTACTGCACTGTATTGCGTAGTATCTCTGTATCAAGAAAATTATAAAGGTCAGGTTATTAGTAAAAAGAATCAACTCCTAGCAATCAAGATTTTGCAGAAACATCCTTAGCAAGGGCCATCCATTTAAATTGGAATTATATGGAAAATATAACTAATTAGATAATTAAGTATTCTATACAACCAAGAGAATATACTACGGCTAATCAACCCGTGTCTTTTCTCCTTTTTTTTTTTTTTTTTTTTTTTTTCCCCTTTCTAATTGTAATAAGCTCTTAACAAATATTTAAAATTTCACCTTAAAAGAATTTTTATTCAAGCACTTCATTTTTTAAAATTTATTTATGTGAACGGCATTTACAGGCAGCCTAGCATAGAACTGCTGTTGTAGACAAACTGAAAACACACTAATATTTGCACAATGCTAACTGTGACCATACTGGGGATGAAAAGGAATAATCATCCTGCTGGTTAAAGAATGAGACTTAGTAATGAACAAAGTCAGAAGCTAAACTAGCACATTAACTTCTGCATCCCATAGTGACCAGGGAGATAACTACCTTCTGCGGATGAAGCAATCTCCTAAGGGAATGAACTGCTGCTCTGAAACAAGTGATTTTTTTCTTATCTGACTCTCAGCAGCATCCCTTCCCTCTTGGTCTATTATTTCCCTGTTTGTATTATATATAAGTTGTGATAAACAGATTATGCTGAATATTCCTCAGTTTCAGAGAGCAAAACTCAGGCTCTGGCATAGGTTTCAGCTGGAAAGATAAAGAAAGTCACATGCAAATTAAAAGTTTGTGTCTTTCAAGATAATTGGCTCACTGCAATAAAACTGACTAAATGTAGATTTGAGTAGGCTTGTTCAGTAAGTACAGAAAGCAAGGCCCTAGCAACGTGAAAAAGTCTACTATTTTTAATATTTCAAATTTGTGTTGATAGACCATTTTGATGTTAACAGTCAATGTTTTTTTTCAAAATAAAATTGATTTTCAGACACGAAGATGAAGAAAGGTTTTTTTGTGCTGTCTGAGACTATGCTTGTTATTACTTACATCCCGTGATTTTTAATTTTTCAATAAAGATTTGCACAGTTAACTGGCAGCAAACTCTTCTTACCAAGCAAATTTGACAGAATGCAGATGGAAGCAATCAGATGGTCTGATAATTCTCCCATTCAGTATTCACCTACACTTTACTGAATACATAATGAATTATAATCAGTGTAAGCAAGATGGGAAAATGTAAAATCTCAACAAAAGATGCAGATCAATATGAAGATTCATGCAAGCTTTAAGAAATTTTGAATCACAGACTTGTCCGCAGATGGAGGTGTCAGAAAATTTAACTAAAATAGACCCTGTCTGCTGCCTTGTTTTGTTATTCAGCAGATTATTTCCACCTCTATTCGCTACAAAAATCATCTCTATTTATGACAAAACTACCACATGCTTCAATGTATTTATTTTTTATTTTGAGTTTCAAAGTTCAGATGAAAATTTTCATCACACTTGTGTTTTCCAAAATGGGAAAAAAGAGATCATTAAGAAATGGCAAAATTGCAACTTTTTCCCTCTTTGATTTTAGCTCCTGTAGAACTTTTCACTTACAACTCTTCACAAACATGGATGACTGGTTAAATCAGATAACAAATGTGATGTTTTAAAATACATTCCATTGGAAATGCATATTTCACTTTAATTTTTTGAATGCTTATTTCCTTATCAGCAATAACTAATTCATTTTGTTAGGAAAAATTCTCAAATCTAAAGTGAGATTTTTGGTCAGGTCCCAATCAGCTCTGTCAGTAATCAGAAAAATCTGTCAGATTTACAGTCTTGCTTTCTCTGGCAAATCTCAAAGCTGAGCTCCCATATCTCCTTCTAGACCTCAAAGGAATGCTGTCCCTACACTGATTATTCTGTTTTGGGCCACTTCTCAATCTCTGCTAATACTCTCTTTATTGAACTTTTTAATAAGACTACTTTAAAAAGAACTGTTTTTATTTAATGAATGTCTCTTTTTCCACTCACCTCCAGCGTGTATGACAGACAAGAACAGAATACAGATGCTGGACAAGTTCCAGTGAGCAGAGGCATAATCTCCAGTCATTGCAATAAAGTCAGAAATATATCTTAGTTTTTCTCTTCTATAACTCTTCATTTGATGGTTCTTGGGATAACCCCCATACTCAATTTATCATTCTTTGAGAACTGTAAACAAAAACAATCTTTCTGTTTTTTCCAATATTCTGTTCAGTAGGAAATGGCAGAGTCTAAAAATGCTGCCTCTTCCTTTTTGCTTAATTAACAAGGTAAAATAAGACTTTATGAAACTTATGATTTGGTGCACTGAAAAAGTTGTGACAGTGATTGCAGTTTGAAAAGCAATAGTAGGTTAAGCATGGAAGGGGCATGTGCAAGTCCAACAGTGAAGCGTTTACTAATTTGAACAGAAAATGGTTCAGTTACGTGTTACATGTACACAATCATATGTGTGTGTGTAGAAACTCAGCTGTAGTTAACTGAAAACAGCGTATCAAGCATTGTCCTAGTTAGTATAGCTATTCACATGTCCCTCAGCAGATCTGTAAAGTCACATTAATAGTACATTGCTTATGTGATAACATTCAAATATTCTTTTATTAAAAAAAAAATACTACTAGGTACTAAACTTTCACTGTTGTAGCTGAAATTGTGGAAAAAACAGCACTTAACAACATATGAAAAACTTCCTTCCAGGCAAGCACTTACCAAAAATTGTGGGATCTATAAAAGTGCAAACTAGAAGTTGTGTTACACTCTGAAACCAAAATTATCACAACTAATAGTATTCTAAAACAATTTGAACTTAAAGATTCTGATTGCGTTTGTTACTTTTCAGTTAGTAGTTTCTTTTTCTGTTTCCTTTCCCTGGGAATGTTGTTACTAAAACATACATTTCTCACAGTTTGACTTTATTCTGAACAATAATTTGTGTAAATAATATATTTACTTTGAGTCTCCTGAGTAAATTTTTTCACATGCTTTGGCACAACATATAGGATGGCATTTGTCAAAACACATGTAACTGAAATGACTTCATTCTACCTAAACTTGAAATCAAAATAGAAGAAGTCCAATCAGACTTCAAAAGAGCTACTGAAAATAAATTTTCCTGACTTCCTCAGATGTGCTCTGTTCATAATTTCACAATGTAAGTAAATCAGTATGAAAACAAGTGCACACTGGAAGTAAAATTGCTCAACCATAAAAGAAAAAAATAAAATGGATTTTTTTTACTTTGACATACTTGAAAATATAAACATGAAATGGATGCGACACAGTGCTCCTGCTGAACCCTAAGGAGATTTTTAAGGAGATAAGGTGAGGTAGCACTTCATGGTTTGCTTTTTTACATGCTCACTATATACATTTCACAAGGTGTCAGTAATAAAAGACAAAAAAGTCAAAGCTGTATCTAAAGACACTGCTGAAGCAATAACCAAAATTAATTGAATAAATTAAACTAATTAATTTATTATTTCATGTGCAGACAATGCTTGTGGGGTTCCATCAAGGTTAATCAATTTACCTGACTAAAAAGACCACAAGGGAATGGTGAATTCCAGATGCTGGTGTTGAAGCCTGTTTATTATTGGTGAGTAAATAGAAGTCAAGGGATTTTTAAACAATTTAGATCTCATCTTTGTGATAAAGTGACAGCATTATTGACATATGTAGTAACACCCTATCATTGTAATTTTAGCAGCCCAAGAAAATTGTTAAGAAAAATAATTGTCCGAAATAATTTCCTTATGATGGATAATGTAATTTGCAAGACTGTAACATTGTTCATTATTAATTTTGCTTGACCCTGTCTAATATAAACCTTTCTTTTCAATTGAAAAGAAGATCTTGACAAGTTAAAATATTTGTGCTGTAATTTTGTGTATTGTAGGTTTTATTTGTGATTGCTTCAATGGCATTTGTTGAGGCTGTAGTACTCATGGAAAAATCATTCCTTCCCTTCTGAGAAAAAAGAATTAAAAACGTAACGTTACAAATAACACTTAAATTTTCATTTGGACAGTTTGAGCTTCCCATTTTTGGGTAAAGTTTTTATAATCTTGGATGAGGATTGATATGGGAGGAGAAGTAGAGCTGTATTTATCATCTGTTGTTGAAAAATTATTGGTCCAAATCTGGACAGCGGGGCTACTTTTATGACAACAAATGAAACAGTTCTGGGGACTTCTGAAGTACTGGAAGTCAATCATTAAACATAGAACAGTGTCTGTAGTGATTTTGGTTTGTGTCAACTAAAACACAACATGAACCACAGCCAAGGCATTTTGCACTTCTGCCTTGTTTGGAGGCTAATATACTTTAATGGTTTGGACACAGCCACTCCCAATTCAGTTTGCCTTCTGTACCACAGTGTAAATCAAATGTAAAATATTTTTAGCCTCTGTCAACTGCAGATTATAGCTGTTTGTATAATGTAACAACTAGAACAGCAACAACAACAACAACAAAAAAAATCAGGTATCACAAACAAAATTCAAAGAATTCAAACCTCCTATGGCTGAAAAGATTTCTGCATATGGCTGAATTGCACATCTGGTATCTCACAAAGCAATTAAGCATGCTCAGGGCTGCAGCTGTAAATCTGGATTTTCATGTGACACCTATCAACAGGGAATTGATCTCTGCTGTGATCCTAATAATCCCCATGGATGACACACATGTTGCTTAAAATGGGAGGTAATCTTACAGAAATGACAAGGTGACATGAGCTAGACTTCAAACACTGTCAGGGGGTAGATTAGCCAAATAATGCAAGTCAAGCATCTGAAAAATAAAGTGCACATGCAAAGCGTTTAGCAACAACTCTAGTTCCCTCAGGCAATATTCTGGTGCCCTTGCCATGAAACAACACTTCTTAAATTCTGTTCTTTCTTACTTTTGTTTTTTATTTTTCCCTCACTAAATTTCCCACTGAAAATCTGCAGAAAAGGAATATCAATCTGTCCTACTACACACAGTCTGTTTCCCACAGAGAAGATTGTCACTCTATGAAGCATGACATGTACTGGAATACAAAAGCAAAATTTTCCAAAGCTGCATACCTTTTGCCTGTAACACAGCATCTTAAAATGCAACCTATATTAAAGTTATTTTAAAATTATAAGTAATAAAAGAAAACCACATGTTAAACAAAAACTTAACCTTTTGGCCACCATCATGGCTTTGGCTAGGATAGAATTAACTTTCTTTCTAGCAAATGGCATGATGCCTCGTTTGGGAGTTAGGATGAAAATAATGTTGATAACACAGGGATATTTCAGCCTCTTCTTCTCCCTGCCAGCAAGGGGCTGAAGTGCACAGAGAGTTGGGAGGGAAAAGAACCAGAACAACTGACCCCCACTGGCCAAAGGGATGTCCTCTACTATGTGGCACCATGCTGAATAATACAACCGGGAGACTTGTCTGAGGAGCTGCCCCCACTCTGGCTCTGGCTACGTATCTGTCAGCAGGTAGTGAGCAATTGCATTCTACATCACTGATTATTTTTATTACTATTAATTTTCCCTTCCTTTCTATCCTATTCTTTACCTCAATAATGAATTTTACCTTCTTCCAACCGAACTGTCTCCCTCAGGAACAATAGTCCCTTTATCAGTGATTATAACCATATTGTTTTAACATGCTCTGGTCAGATATTACATCATCTCAACAATTTGTGCCCCATGTTGGATGCTGAAAGGACTGTTGTGGTTATGCACTTCTGGATCATTCTAGTCACTGTTAAGATGTCAGCAATGTAATATGGAGGTTTTGGAACCGTATCTAAACATTTATGTTGCCTCCATTGTTTTCGTCTTCACACAAATACCTTCACTTTGTTTTTCATGAGGATTGCACTTCGACACTAAGTAATAAGCAAGCCACCTTAATTTTTCTGCATCCCAATTTCAGCTGAAACTGAAAAGGACAGCAAAGTTTCAGCCCAATTCAGCTCCTTTGTCTTTATTTACATTGCATAAGTTACTGTTTGCAAAAGTAGTCAATTTATCACTGAGCCTTTTAAGCAGAGAAGTGACTGTAAGAATACATGTTTTCTGGATGGCATCAGGTGGGTCACTATTGTACATGTTTATGCACAGACAGAAAAAGAAAAGGGAAACAGGTGGAGCCCAAATGGTCTAACATTCAAATTTTTCCTTGTAACAATATTCCTCCTAACACTGACAGTGGTCCTAACAATCGTACTGTGGTTTCCCTGCTAGAAAGGTTTCCCTAATGACATATATTGGTTTGCTAACAAGTATCCTAGGTACTTTCTGAGTCTCAGTATTAAATTTATTCTTAAGAACAGAGGAATTAATTAACATTTTCTCACTGAAGATTTTTTTCTGCCTTAAAGATTAGTCTCAATTTTAGGAATTAGGATATGCTGCCTTATTTAGTTCTCAAGCATAGCTGTACAGCTATGTAGAGGCTTCAAAATTTCCAAAATGCAAAATTTTCCACCTACTGGAAACATAATTAGTGAGAGGTTTATGTAATTAACTATTTTAATTAATTTTTGAGATATTATGAAACTAAAGGTCTTTACATAGACTGAAAAACAAACAAACAAGCCACAAACAACTATAGTTTACTTAAAGGCCATTTAGAAGGTCATTGGAGAGATAAAAAAATAACAAACTGGAAAAGCCAAATCACAGTTTACTGTGAAATAGATACATACTGTATAAACATTTAGCTACAGCTTGCAAACACTGGAAACACTCACATCATTGCAAGTGACCAAATAACCAGAATAAAAGAACTGTGTGTATTCCTTGTCCAGCCTTGGTTTAAATACAAAGAACCAACTTGCATATCTGTGGAGCCTGCAAAGCCATACTAAGAGCCTTCAGAAGTGTGGATGTGTCCTTGTAGGTAAGATGGGGGGTAAGCTGTCCATTCATATGATTCTTGCTGAGGCTGAAAAGTCTACTCTTCCACAAACATCTTGTCACACTACTTTCCTTTTTCTTTCTTGACTTCACTAACAACAATCACAACATCTCAGAACCAGACCACCATCCAGGCAGTCTTTAAGTGATTTGGTAGAATTGCTGATATCTAACATGAAAAAATCTCAGATTTCTGACTAACTAGAAGAAATACTTACAAGAACTATACTAACACATGAAAGTATCTGTGTTCACTGAAAAGTTTCTTAAGTCCAAACAGGCAATTTATGGTGTAAATTTGAGATTTACACTCAATATTATTGTAGAAAAACTGTGAATTTATGAACATAACTCCCTGTTAAATTTCAACTGAGAAATTTAGACTTCTACTCCGTGTCCTGCAGAAGTATTGCTGAGACTCACTGGCAGCATTAGGTTTATCTTTGAAAGTTAGCTGTCCCTGAGAATAACCTAAATAACTTGCTGCTGCATTAAATAACTTCAGTGTTTGTAGCACATATTGAGCTCACTACTGGACTGCAGCATCCCTTTGCATCACCACTTTCAATTATCCTTCTGTGACACTCCAGCAGTCCTAGGTCTGCAGATACAGCACTTAAGAAGTGCTTTGCCATCCTGCCTAGGCTATAGCCATATGCACAGTGCTCCCATGGAAACCCCAGGACTGCATGTGCAGCGCTTTTGTAGAGTTGCAGAAACAATTTGGTTTGGGCTTCTTGGCAGTCTTTCTGCAGAAAGTTATTTTTCTGCCAACAAAGACATCACTTAAATAGGAGACTGTCTTACAGCTGAAGTAAAAAGACCTACACATTGCAAAAGAGCATTTTTTGGGGGTGCAGGAGATATATCTTAAATCCAGCAGACTTCTTTCAGAACTACGTCATGATCATGAAGTAATTCTGAGGGTTTCCAAGACTGAGTTGCAGAAATGATATAGCAGGCTGGCCTGAAGTCTGTCAGGATAGATTCACATTTCCATCCAGCTTAGGCTAGCAGGAAGAACTAATAATGTAATCAGAATTTAGTAGAAATTAGTTAGACAGCTTAGTTTTTCCCCCACCTTATTTAAATGTTCCTTTTTATTTATTTATTTATTTTTTGTCAGTTTAGAGAAAACAGCCACTGTGAATTTCACAACTGATTGCCTATCTTGAGGCAAATGGTTGCTTGCCAGACAGCTTCACTATTATCACACCTGGCTGTGGATTCTTGTCTCCCTTCTGCAGCATTCCTAGTTTAAAGTTCTTCTCACTAGTTTGTCCAGCTTGTTAGCAAGGATGTTTTTGTCCTACTTGGTTGAATGAATCCTGACTCTATCAGATGGCACTGTCCTCCCAAATCATTTTACAGTTGTAAAATCCAAGTTCCTCTTGTTGACACCAACTACACAGAGACTGAAATACAAGATCTCTCCCTCTCTCCCTTCCTTCCCCCCCATTCCAGGAATCTTCTTGAGTATTCTTGTACTTCCCTTTTGCTAGAATGAAAGTACAGTAAGTGCTTTAAGATCAAGTGCCATGACCCAAGAGACTTACTGAACAGCCATGACTATTTCAAAAAGTAATTAATGTCTTTTAAAGGTCTGTTTTCACATTTCAAAGGTTCACAGTGAGTATTTGGAATCTCTTTTAAGCCTTGAAAATATTTTGAAGAGCACAAACCATCTTGCACAGCTTTTGTACCTCTTGTGTCAGGGGGAGAAGACAGAGATTCATCAGCCAGAAGCCTGTTGTAGCAATTGTACAGATCCATATGATGGGAAAAGGTGTTTAGCAGAGGTGTAATGACAGAAGGATCATCATGATACAAAGGTGCTATAAAGGAAGGGAAGAAGATTGCTTACCAGTATCAGAAGATTCCAGGTTTGCAGGTGAAAATTCCACCAAGCCAGGCTCCATTCCTTCTGGTCACCCAGTCAAATTGCCTGCACCTGTGCTCCTAGGGCTGACCTGGTCCTTTCTCCAGCTGCTCAATCAGTGGCTCAGGCTGTGACACAGCAGTTCCTGGATACGGGTCTACTAATTTTTGATTTACAGGATACTATGTTGCTACACCATCAGTGGTGAGCGTAAGATTTTTCTCTTAGCCAAATGTTTGCCTTTCAAGAGGTGATGTGAACACTCTGAAATGAAGTGAGTGTGCAAACAGAAGTTATTTCAGTTGTTGGCAATCCTGGAAGTTTTAAAATCTTTCTAGGATGGAGTGAGGTCACCAGTTTGCTTCTTGGTTTATCTTTGATTCTTGGTTTTGTTTTATGAATTCTTGCTAATCTGCAAAATGGAGAACAGTTAATCTTTCCAAGCATTACTTGAACCACAATTTCTTGATTTAAAAAGAAGGGATTTCTGGATTGTATCACATGTGATAGCTAGATCCAGAACTATGGAGATCACTAGCCACCTGATGTATTTACAGGTATGCAGTAATAGATTTTAAATTGGTAATCCTATCAACAGAGAAAAAACTGAAACACAATGAACACTATCTATGCTTTTCTCCACCAAAATGAAATGCCTACAAATACAGAAAATATAAATGAAGCTTGTATTCTTCATCCTGAAGCTGATGATGAGAAAGATACATATATCCTCTCTGAAAATAAATTAGATCTTGCAAGGATCCTTGGCTATTTTAGCTTATTACATTTCTTATTTGTTATAGAAAATATGTTTGGTTTAACTGGGAGAAGCAGAGTGAGAAGAGTTAAATTATAATTGGTTTTAAATTATAACAATCTGCTTGGAAACATGTGAAAATAAATCATAGTTTCCTCTTCTATTTTTTTTTCTTTTGACATGAGCAGGAAAAAAAGGAAATGAAGTGGAAATAACACCACCACACAGAATAATCAATTTATTTTTGAAAACTGAGATGACCATCTGGGTTTGGATGACATAAAACAAAGACATAAAATTCATGAAGGCACAGAAGATGAGAATATATTACAAGGAAAAGGAATACGTCAGTAGAATGCACCTAATATGGAAATGCAGCTAATATGGAAAATGACAGTATTACCTGCTGCTACCTATAATTTGCTAAAATTTGAAGAAGTTGCTTAAGATTCAAAATACACTCTGTCTTTTTACTAGGGATATTATTCATTCCAAACATATTTTTGTTATCTTTGAAAGGATAACCTTTCTGCTAGGAAAAAAAAAAAAAAAAAAAAAAAAAAGAATTTCTCCATTTTGTTACTGTGCTACCCATAAACAATGCAATAAAGAAGTTTGATATAAATAAGGTGTTAATGATTTCATGCATTATAAAAGCAGGATACTTCTATATGAGCCATTTAGAATAGCAATTTTAAATTTTATATTTGCTTTGTGTAACCATAAAAACAAGCCAATATGCTAGATATCTTTTGCTAGCAGAGAAAGAACAGTTATTCTTCAAAATAAGTACTTCTTGCAGCTCCCCCAAATTACTCTATAAGCTAAAATGTACATGATAGGCATGGAATTGTTGCCTCTAAAATCCTAAGATTGTTCCATATTTGTAAAAAGGATTGTGAAAGAAAAGAGGCTGTTGATAGAAAAATAGCACAAAACAGCATAAAACATTTGAGGGAAACCATCTCCAGAATTACAGGTATAAGCTCTGGTTAGTGAAAGCTAAGAAAATAGAAATAGTTGTATGTCAGCAGATAAAGACAACAGTGATGAGTAAAAAAAATGTTATTTTCTCATTTAAGTTTTTTCATTTAAAAACATGTGGCAGTCTCAATTTGTCTTACATGAAGCAATTGGCAGCTGGTGACATAGCCATGCTCACAGATGGCACTTTGGCGTTGTGCATATTACTGCTTATGTGTGAGAATTAGGAAGACTGGGTGAAGTAAAGGCAGGATACAAAGATATTACGTGCAGTAGAAAAAGTATGGCAGTAGAAAAGGGATTATTTTCACCTCCAGTTGCCTTTCATTTCTATGCTTGCTTAGGGAAAGGACAGTAAATTTGGAGTTTGGAAAAGGACAAAGCAAGGTTGTGCACTTAATGTCACAGAAAAAGACTTAAATGCAGTGGCTGAATGAGTTTCCTGCAATCTTATCTCCCTTCTAATTTTGGTTTCTAAGTATTTATCCCCCTAGGAGATGTACAGTCAATTGAGTATTTGTTTCTGATGAAGAAATCATAGTTTTGGTAACACCCTAAATTCTACCTCTGCTAGCCTGCATTCCTCTTCTCTTTGTGATGAAAGCAATAATGATTATTTTGACCATAGGAGGCTACATTCTGTCTCTCTTGCTTTACAGCTCCCTTTCTTATTGCCACTACGTGTGGAAACACCTGTTCCTGCCTCTGTGGACTGCAATCTCTCAGACTCCTAACTGCAACCATAGAATTGTAACAAATGGGGTTTGGGTGAGCTGCTCAGATAGAAGACGAGTCAATGTGAACTGTTTGTGATTCATCAAGGAAAGTGGAATCAGGAACAAGCAGAAAGTTTCTTTCATGAAGATTTGCAATTGGCTGAAGGAACACGATTGTGTTGGGAAGACACATCTGAGGTCATTCACCTGTGATTGCTAACCACCAGAAAGAGAGATTTTCCTGTCATCCCCTAGCTTAATCTGTTTTTATCATTTTTATTACTGGAATCATTCATTTTACCTTCCAAACCGTCAATAAAAACAAGAGAGACACGTAATCAAGGAAGCTTCAGAAACCTTGTAAATAGAAGGTATGGGAGTTGATGTAGTTGGCCACCTGTGCTGTGTGTTAGAACCAGATTTTAAGCAAGCTGGTGGTCTTGGAAATACAGAGCTGTACTTTTTTTAGGCCTAATTAGCTTGCACTGCTTTCTGTCTCTCTCTCAGTTTTTTTCTCTATCATGGCTCCCTTAAAAATTCATGAGCGACTGTTACTTACATTCTAGTCTTGTGCAAACTTTTATTACAAATAGTGATGAGGTGATCCTCACAGTAAGTCCCTGTCTTATCTCACTGGATTCCTGGTAGGAAAGAGAAGCCATGATTTTTCAAAAGTTTTAAAAGCTAATTCTTTTGACTGGACGGTGAAGAGGAGACAGCACAGTGAATGTTAAGTGATGGATGGAGCTGAAGTGACAGGGATAGCCTTGTGTCTGTGAAACTCAGTGGAGAAGTAAGGTGTGTGTTAGCCAAATGAGAGAGAACTGCAGTGCCCTGGGAGGGAGACAGTCATGGCCAGAGGAAGGAATTTTAGTGATTAAACAATAAATCTACTTTAACTTTGGAAATACAATGAAGAAGGAAATATTATGGTATAGTTACAGCTGAGGTTGTGGATTCAGAGTCTAGATGGGTTTTCTCTGTGTCAGGTAGTTAAAATTAGCTGGTGAGTACACCATGGAATGAAACTGGGATCTGTGGGAATGCAAAATCTGGAACAGAGTGAATGCTAATCCCCTGAACTCCTGTACCAAGAAACTTGCTGAATTTTTGAATTTTACCTTTACCACATTCACATAATGAGGTTCCTTAAGTTTGACTGGTATATCAGATAGGGTGAGAAAGCCTGCGTTTCTACACTGTTAGTTGTAAATTGTATAAAATACCAAAATTACATGGAAAATCAAAGCTTCTGTGAGACTTGGAATAGTTTTACTTTTTGTTCCTCCTTACACCAAGTCTCAGAGTGCCTTACTGTGTGCAGGACCAATGAGATGCTGCACTAAACTATAAGAGATGCCAAATGTTCAGACAAGGAGCTCCATGGTCCAGAAGGAAAATGCTCTCATGAATTCTGTACCTAGCTTTTTTTTTTTTTTTTTCAACAAATTAGCCGTTGATGATCTCAATCAGATGCAGTAGTTCTTGATTTATGGTGTGACAGCACAGGATACAGTATTGGTGGCAAAGCTGTCACAGGAAACAGATCAGTCTTTGTTTGCTGAAGAATGGTTCAACATCTCTGATACACTCAAGAGTACACATATTTAATGTGTTAGTCCCTTTGAATGCTATTTGAACACATACAGCTAGGAAAGGGACAAGCTATGACTTAGATTCCAGTGCTTAGTTCTGCACTTGGCACTCTCTTAATTATTGTCATAATATACTGCAGATGGTCTCCAAGTCATCTCCTTCAAGGATTTTTAATTGATTGGAAACAGGAACAGTGGGTGATACTCAGGCAGGAATAAATACACAGAGAACATCTGTGGCCTGCTGGAAGGGGAGCTGGAACACAATAGCCTAAACGAGCGTGACAGCAAAGCCTTCTGAACTGCCAACTTTGGAACATGGACTGTCTTTCTGTTTTTTGGGAGGAGAAGCAATATTACATCACTGAAATATCTGAATGTCAAGCAAGAGAAACCCTGAAGAATTTGTGCACTGTACCTGACTGACAAAAACTTGCTTCAGATTTATGCACAGCCTGCTACTCTTTCGGTTTTTGCTAAGTATACTGTAGCTGTTGGGATTCTCTGTGCTGCTTTCTAGGTGAACAAAAAAAGGCAGTTTTGGTGACTGCAAAGAGGCAGCATGCCAAAAATGTGCAGAATGAATGCTTTGATTCTCACTGTTGTTGGGTAAACTGTAATTCAAGCCTAATAGCTTAGTTGAGGGAAGGAGAAAGAGAGGGGAGATGTGTTCTGGTGAATAAGAGGATTTAGCTTTGGCTTGTCTTGGTTCATACATGATCTATCCAGGCTGTGTACAGGTGAATTTGGGATTATGTTAGAGTATGCCACGTCAGAATGTGACTTTTCCTTCTGGGAAGTGCTCCGGAATTTGCCCAATGCCTATGTTCACAAATGGATTTGTGCATAAGGAACGGGGATGAAAGATAACTGTGGGCAGGATCAGATGCCACATGATTTGCAGAAAGTGCAGATGTAGCATCATTTAGCTGTCCCTATTTTACATGAAGACAGTTGTCTGTGGGTTGTTGTTTGCTTTTGAGGACAGTCTAGATTGCTTTAAAAACTTTTCAAGGTGTGAAGAAATGATCTCCTTTAGCCTTGGTTTCCCAATTTATTCCTGACAATTTAATTTAAATAGATCTTGCGTCTCTGAGGCAAGAAATATTCCACAGGCCAACTGAAGCTGACAAAAATTATTATGATGGACTATAAGCAGATGCCCCCAAGAAAGTGGATGTCACGTAGCAGAGTGCCTGGAGATTGTCAGGTCACAAATGTCTTTCATGTATTTGGTATTTCTCTGACTGTGGATAACAAAATGAATATACTTGTTACTGAGATGTACAGCTGTGAATCCCAAATAGATGTGTGAAAGGTCTTGACAGCACACTTTTGCTGCCAAGCCAGTTCAATCTTTTAATAGACTCATATTTTGCTCAGGGTCTCATTGGAAGCTAGAAATGATCAGTCACTTTGCAATTATTTCTGCATAAAATGCAGATGAGTATAACTTCCTATTAGGCTTTAACACTATGCATATTAATGCATTATATAGATTTTTCCCCTCGCATCTTAATTGTGCTTTGAAACTTTCTTATAATATTATAATAGAATCAATGTGAGTGTAGAATTAATGCCATCTCTGAACATCATTAAATTGCTATACATGATGTTCATTCAGGGATGCATCGAGGAGGCTACACAGCTGTACGGTGTCAAGCCAGTGGCAGGGTGTGCCAAATCAGGCAACATTAGGGGAAAACCACAGTCCCTTTTATATCTTATTTCCCTATCCCTCCCTCCTATTAAATCTGTGACTATCATTACCACAGTTTTTAGAAATTCACAACAAAAGAATTCACAGTATGGTTTGGGATACTTGTGAAATTTACTCCTGTTTTAAAAAGGAAGATCTTAAATGGTCTCACAAAGGTCATCACACATATCAGCTGCAAAAGGCACTACTTTTGCAGCTGTCTCACTTTCCCCTTGCTTAAGGGAATATGTGCTCTGTGTGAACCTTTTCCCTTCAGACGATTATGTTTGTGGAAGATGTGCTTTATTCTGCTTTGTCAGCCTGAAAGCCTGATAAAAATTTTCTGCAGCAAACACCTCTAGGGGTATAAAGCAGACCTGAAAGAATTCTTCAGCAGATAGAAGTCAGATGAACGTAGGAATCTTTTTCTTGTAATTGACATTTCAACAGATTCAACCTGCAGAGTTTCTGCCCAGAGTTCTCTTTCACCAGAGCACAGTTTACTCTCACCAGCCAGGTGCAGAAAGATGTACAGCTTTTTTTTTTTTTTTTTGCCCATGCGGCATCTCTGGCAAAAAATAACTTGGTCTTCCTATGTCATGTCTCTCTGTACTAGGCTGCTCTGAGAAAAGCCTTTCTATTGACTAGCTTTCTGTTGAACAAGAAACATTTTCACTTCAGAAAACTTCTGATTCTTTGGTACAAAAAAAGTTATGTGTATTTCTTGGAATTTGTGAACAAATA
Organism: Tetrao urogallus; assembly: GCF_951394365.1. Classification (NCBI taxonomy): domain Eukaryota; kingdom Metazoa; phylum Chordata; class Aves; order Galliformes; family Phasianidae; genus Tetrao; species Tetrao urogallus. The sequence continues at coordinate 48,059,636 of NC_136817.1, read as the reverse complement.
CCTCTTTATTAAACAAATTTTACCCATGTAAATCAGAGGAAATATGAATGTTAGGACAGAGTACAGGCTATTAGTTATTTGCTATCATTAAACAAATTGTAACTAGTTTACCATTTAAAATTGAACATAGTCTAGACAATAATTACTTTACATTGAATTGTGCGTCATATGCTGCAGAATTGTTTCCATCAATATTTGACAACTGTAAGATTGCTGTATTTGCTTTTAAAAACACTGCTATTGATTCATATCTTTAATAAAAATCTAGTAAATAAAGACATAGTAGAGGATATAAAGTTGTTTTTTTAATTAATACTCAATTTTAATTAATACTCAATTAAAAGTCACTTATTTGTAAAATTCCTAGAACGTCTAGAAGAAAATATATGAATTAAAGATGATGACATATGGATTAAAGATCTTGCTGACATTAATTTTAGTGAAGACTATTTACTTAATTGATTTCAGACCCATTCTAAACTGGCAACAAGACAGCTAAGGAAATCTTTCATTGATCAATGTACCTCAAGCAGAGAAGAAAGAGGAGCTTTACTTACACATTAAATTATAGGATTTGGGTTTAGCGACTGAAAAAAATAAAATAGGACTCAGCGTGGACCAACCTGAAATATCATTGTACTTTACAGGAGTCAACCTGTACTGTTTAGTTCCACAAGAAAATAATGTTTCCTTAGAGTATTTGGTTGTGTACTCCCATTTTTGTTTTTACAAGTTAGGAAGAAAAAATCTGATTGGAAAATGAAAGGTAAAACATATTCTGTGTAACAGTATAAAGAGTATGCTTTGTTTTCTTCTGTTATCATTATTCTATTTTTTACTCATTTTATTGAATGCTACTTGAATTTCTAAACAATTTAAGAAATTATACTTAGGGGCAAATTTTACAAATATGCCAATATTCTCCATGGAAATCAGTTCTTTTTTCTCTTTGGCCTGTCAATCACACACGTTGTTACAGTGCTACACGTTTACGTGCATTTAGAAGCCAATGGGATCAAAAAGCTCAAATGAAGACTGAAAGAGGTAAAGTGGTGACAGCAGGGTTGCCATAGAGTTCTTAACCATGTGTCTCACTGTGAAGACAACTGTATTTCAAGTAAGGGTACCTCTGAGAGAGGGAGAAGCAATTGAGCACTAAAAAGAAGCTTAATTTCTTTCAGGAAAGGAAGAGTATTTGTTTTCCTAAACAAGCGTCTAGGATTACATGAGAATGAATTGAAATATATCAGATCAGATCTCAGTGGTCATCAGTCTTCACACACTGGATTATAAAACCAGAATACACTAGTTGACCACTGCAACTTGGAGAAATGCTCAGAGAAGTGCACTCAGCAGGTGTTTGACCAGCAAAAAGTGAATTGAATTGTCTCCTGTTACTTGGGTAACCTGCTGAGTACAGTACACATAGGATACGCCCTTAGTGCTCTACAGTTTCGTTTGGTTATAAACTGTGTTTGCATTGATTTCCACAAGGAAATCATGGAAATTACTTCTAGCTGTAAGGGTCCTGGATCACATGATTTACCAAGAACTCAAACAAACCATTGCTACTGAAGTTAATTTCAGCAGAACAATCTTCACCTTCCATACCCATGGATACACTCATACTCATCGAACCACCTTTCTGAGCCAAAATACTATTTCCCTAATGCTGAATACTCTACAACTATAATTCTGCTGTATGCCAGTCTGACAGGAGAAGTCTCTGCTCTGCCATATTTATATCGTCTAACAATTAAGGAGTTATGTCTAAATTTCATGAGGGAAGTGAAGACTGCTTCAGGGCTAACCAGGAAATACTTCTGCACTTTCTAGCATGATACCATATGAAAGGGTAAGCTACTGAGGGCTAAGCACCACATGCTGAGAAGGTTGAACAGCTCAGAATTTATAGCACTTATTAAGTTCCTGCAGTTCTACTTCCATAGCCACAGACAGTAACTGAAATAAGTTTTAAAATGGAACTTATGGAAGTAAAACCCTGAGATTGTACCACTTCTGTTCCTAAGAAACTAATACAATTATAATCAGAGCAATTTAATGAAGAATGTAAACATATGTTCCTTTTTCTACATGTTCCCATACGTGGCTGGCCATGGCATATTTTGGATTTTAAAATAACTCCCCTGAAAATTTAGTACCAAATTATCACTGCATTGGGACTTGACGACTCCTTTAGCCACTCATTTTTTCTTCAATGACAGTCTGTCTCTACCTCCACACATGACTTGTGGTGAAGATTTTCTCTACTCAGAGGCACCTGCCCATGATGGGAGTACTGTGACATCTGACACAGGCAAACTGGCTGGATTGCAGGTGTGGTATTTTTTTTTTTCTCTGGGGGTTTATTCTCCATAGAAAAACAGTGGCTGATTGATGTCTTCATAAAGCAATATTACCAGAAAGCATACAGTGCATAACGGCATGGAGATCCCACTCCAGGAGAATATATGGAAACCTTCAGTATGGGCTTAAAAACTATGGCAAACAGACACCTTGCTATTTGATACATGGGTGAAGATGCTATTTGCTGGAGGGAGCCTACCTGAACTTTATGCAACATTAATCTTGACATCCCTCTCCTGTCTGTTTCATTTGTAAGTCAAAAGCTTGAATCTGAAACCTACCATATAATAACTTACCCTGACCCTTGCCTGTAATGTGGGAAGAGACAATGCACCTGATCATTCAGTCCCTCCAGCTGTTAGCAATTCTCTGTAATTTAACCCAACAATATCAAGCTGATAAATCATCACATTAATAGAGGAAGGAAAAAAAAACATATATATATATAAAAATCATAAGCTCAGGGTAGATTATCAGAGATAAAAGCTAAAAACAAAAACAAAACAAACAAAAAAAGCCAACAAAACCCAAACACTTAGATTATGGTAAATCTCTGATTTGTTTGAGATACCTTTGGAAAAAGGGAGTCATAATATTTATATGATTATGTCCTTTGAACAGTGATTGTACCTTTCATATGTAGTGCTATACCACCTTGTCCATTAACACTTGCTAATAACATTAGTAACTGTATAATCAATGGATATCAAGATGTTACAATCACAAAATAAACAAGAGAGTTAGGCGAAGTAGATTATGATAACAAAAGAGAATAAATGGAAGGCTTACCCTTAGTTGGGCTCACCACAAAACACCAGAAGGAGGGATCTCCAGATGAGATCCTTCCCCACTGGTAGCCAGCTCTTAAATAGGTCTAGGAGGGGTGGATTCTGGCTCCACCCCTTCTGGCAGCACAGGTGAATTGCCTTCACCTGTGCTCCTCTGGCTGACTCATGGCTCGCCTCAGGTGATCAATCAGAGGTTCAGGCTGTGACTCAGTAGTTCCCATACAGTAACTGATGATGTAGAGATACCAGTTCTCTTACTGCTACTTTCATCTACTCTGAAGATTTTAAAGCTTGAGCAATGTTATCTTTTTGCCCCAAACTACAACGTTTTCTCATTTGTGCTTTGCAACGCAAAGAAAGTTCTCTTAATGTGTTCTTGTGGGGCCAAAATGCATCCCTCAGCTGCAGCCAGTACATGCAGCTTCACTCTTATCCTGTGTTTATATGCCTTAGGATCATATATTAAGAGTATTAAAGAATTACATTCCCTGTAGACATAGAAGACTTGATATATACTTGTTATATACTAAGCTGCAGATTGCACTCTGACTTTATTGATTTTCTATTAAGCTGTGACACCTAATGAAATGTTAGGTGTTTGGCTTTACTAAACTTTTTTTTGCTCTCCAATTTTTCCTTTTCTTTTATTTGCCTAATGAATATTGATCTTCTAGCCTAATTGGTTTTACTGATTTTTACATGATTTAAGATATTTTTATGTTCGAATAGCAGGTATTTTAAGTGCTCTGCCTGTGAATGGAGATTGTAATAAGGACAGAACATAATGAAAAACTGTTCAATAAAAGGAATAGAACTCAAGTTCTTGTGGAATAATAAAACATCAGCAAAGATTGAATATTTCAGGAAGTTCGGTTAGGTGAAGATAGTGAATTAAAAGACATTAAGTAACATTCTTGAAGACTAACAGGATGGAGATCTTGCTTTTCCCTGGTCTAAGACTTCCTTGAATGTACTCACTTAACTCCCATCATTTGTTTATTCACTGCAATGTCCTCCCATCTGTGATCCTTTATCATCAAGTTCAGATACTTCAGGTCACTTCCTCCCTGTGAGCCCAGAAGGACTCCCAAGAACCAGATGAGGTGCGATGCTCAAGAGTATCATCTTCCAGAGTAAACCTCCAGAGCTAGAAGGAAGGGAGCATTCCTGGACTATCCCTGCTTAGACATTACAAGTGAAATTTCCTTTGAAAACTGAGGGCACATGAAGGTTTAATGTAGTTTTTAAATGGATGATTTAGCATCATTTTAATTCAGAGCAGAATACTTAAATTCTTTTATTGTCTTCTTTATTTCTCTCTAAGCCATTTCTTAACAGTCTAAAGTATCCTTCTGTTAGTAAAATTACATACTACATTAATTTACTCCAAAAAAACTGAAATTCATTATATTAGAACTATATAGTCCAGGTAATTAAACAATTTTAATTTCATGAAGTGCATCCACAGAAGATGGCTCAGGAAAACAAGAAATTGTACAATGACTTCAGATAACTTCCTTCATTAAAAAAAAAATGCAAAACCATTCTGAGATGGCTAAAGCTCAATTCCCACAAATTGCTTCTCCACACAAACTAGCAGTTTTCTTCTCAAGTCAGAATCATCAAAACCCAAAGAAGTGAGTTTGAGAATCAAATTGTTTGCATCCCAAAAGCAGACAAACATCTAAATTTAAAAATTGTATTATTATTCTTTTTAAAGGCAAGGAGCCAACCACCAGCCATTATTTATTGTGGCGTATTTTCTTGTTTATCTCTTAATAAAGAATTAAGGTGACCCTAAGAAATCAAGAATTCTAATTTACACAGTGATACATGTAGTAGAATTGTTTACACAAATTATTTGTGCAATGAACTACATTTCCAAAAGCAGATTACTTTGCAAAAGGTAATGTTTGTGTTTAATTCTCTGTGATATTATTGCTATATGCTACTTTCCTCAACTGTAATGCAGTTCATTTCAAGTGCTCCCAACTAAACTACCACTGCTCTAGCTCTGACATTACGAGTTCTGCCCCTGCTCATCTGCCAGCAGGGAGCCCTTGGCACATACATGAGCTACATTTTGGGGAAGCTCTGGCTTCGTGCCCAGCAATAGAAGTGCTAGGAAAAGTACTTTTTTTTTTTAATAAAAATCAAAATCTCAGAAAAATAAATGCTCACTGTTGGGACAAAAGGCAAAAAAGAAAAACACCTAACTGATGCTTTTTCACAATTTTAAGTTTTTCCCTTCACATTCTTTGAGTTGGATTATAATTCTTTAGTTGGTCTATGCATTCCAGCTCTATAATCCATATAATCACATTATTTACTTAGGTTTCCTGACTGTCCTATCTCTTTTGCAAGGTGATATGGAACCTCCAACAAAGGTTGTTAGGAATTTTTCTCTTTTCAAACTAAAAATATGCATTAATAACCACATATGTCCATTTGCTTCAGTCTGCTAAACTATTTTAAACAGAAGTCTTTCAAAAAATATATATCACTGCATGTATTTTAGAATCAGATTATGTTATAAATACAAGAACTCCTTGCTCAGAATCTGAATACATTCTCCTAGAATGTAATGGAAGTTTTCCCAGTGATTTATATTGAGAACGCATAAACACAAGATCATCATTAATTCCATAAAATTATTTCTTTTCTCTCCAAAAGCAACACTCCATTGTAATTACAATGCTCATTCCTTTCTGTCAACTAGCTGTGATTGCAGGTGGCCCTAATTGAGCAGGGAGGTGACCAGGTGACCTCCAGAAGCTCTTCAACCTCAACCATTTTGTGAGATGGAATCCTAAAACTGCTGCTGAGCATTCTAATATCCAGTCCTTAGAACAAGTGAAACCTGACTGAGAATTGAAAAGAAACAGATTTTTTAGCCCAATTCTAATCTGACAGAGATGATTCTATGTTCTCAAAGAAAAACTGGTGTGAAAGCTAATAAAGGAAGATTCTTCATCAGAGCAGTTTTACATTGCTTTTACTTTAGTTTCCCACTTTTTTATTTCACATTGTCCAATGCATTTGTATTTACTCTAAATTACCATTAATTTCACCCAAAGTGATTTTGGGATGCCTGTGCTTGGAGGTAGTCAGTACTGGACTGGATATAATCCTGAGGCATCTGACACAACTTTGAAGTTGGAATAAACTTGAGAATGCTTTGGGCACGGAGTTGGATTAAATGACCTGTCTTTCCAGTCTAAATTTCTCTACTTTTTCATGGCTTTTTTTTTTCCCCCTTTCAGTTAAGCTGATATTAGACACAAAAAGCCATAACATTTTTAGATATACTCCACTCTCAACTACAACAATCATAATCAAAAAACACTTAGGTATTTGTATTCTTAGCAATGTTACCAATCCCCCCCCCCCCAAAAAAAAAAAAAAAAAAAGACTCCCACGTATCTTTCTTAATAAAGGTGTCTCACACAATTAGAAGTCCTACAGTTGATCTGCTGTTTATTTTGTAATAGAAATAAGCAGTGTAACTATCCATTGTGACTATCATTTGTGGAGAACTAAGGTGCTATTTTACTGTATGGTATATCAAAGCCTCCTGTGTAATTACAGGACCACATTCTTTTCAGAAACTGATTCCAACATAGAAGTGATAGAAAAACTAGAAACTGATTACAGTTTTCTTTGCAGGAAACCACCCATCGGCCTGGCTTAAAAAAGTATGAAATAGCTATGGGATTCTCTTTTCTATAGTTCATGTGCATAAAGCCAAGATTAGCTGAGACTTCTTGCACGAGTCCATTTCCTGCTCTCTTCTTGAGCAGGAGTGAGAAAGATGGCACAGCCCCCAGCAGCACGCTAGATGAGAATTTTTTTAAATGTAAAAACCATCTTTGTCAGCAGTTTTTTTTTTTTTTTTAGAAATTTAAACAATATTTTAATTTACATACAGGAAGAAGATTAAGGTTTTTTTTTGTTTTTTTTTTTTGTTTGTTTGTTTGTTTTTTTTTAGAAATTTAAACAATATTTTAATTTACATACAGGAAGAAGATTAAGGTTTTTTTTTTTTTTTTTTTTTTTTTTTTCCTCCCCCTAATGAAAGGGAATCAGCTGCCTCACAAACCTTATTTTCTTTTTACTTCCATTTCAGGTACACTCAGAAATTACAAACTCTATTTTCATGAGATCTCCTTTAATGGGAACTATGCTGTCATTTTCCCTGCTCCCATGCCTCACAGAAAGCTAAGTGGTGTATTTCCTGTTATTTAGGAGGACTCATATTGCTGTACCATATGGGGACACAGTCTTATGAGGTTTGGGTAAGAAATCTTATTTCTTGATGTAAGTATTGATGGCAAAAATAAAACTTACTTCTGTAAATTTTCACAATTGAAATATATATCCAATTTCTATATTCCTTGTCAAGGAAAATACTATGATTTAATAGGCTTGTAATCAGGAAAAACTAGGACTGTGGCCCTCCATGCTTCCTATTGCTTAGTGTGCTGTAGCAGGAAACCAGAGGGCCTCCTCTCTGCTGTAGCTTTGTTCCCCTTCTGCAACTCACCTCTAGCTGGTATTCCCTTGGACTCCAGTTGCTGTTGGTTGTAGGATGCAAATATAGTAATTATGAACCCCGTTATAGATGGAGGCCACACCGGCTGTTCTCAAGGCCAGCTGACTACCAGGCAAGGACATCTGAAAAGGTGCCACGCAACAAACACTTGTTCACATGGTCAGGCTCAGAAATGGCAAATTTGAATGCAGACCACAGAAAGGTCAAGAGATTACATCCCACAATGCATGAACTTACAAACACAAGAATCAATTCATTTTTCTTGTGCTCTTATAGGCTCCTCATATGAAAGGACTCTATACCATCTTATCTAGTGCTGGCACCGGTGTGAGGACTTCTGGAGACAGGGACTTGCTCCTAAAGGTAGAAGCACTGGTTGCAAGAAACTGTACTGGAGAAACTGAAGCAGGTGCACTGCCTAGTGAGAATATTAGCACTGATAAGGGTCTCTCAAATGCTGCAAACTAAACTTAAATAAGGAGTCACTTTGGTGTGAAATAGCTGAAACATCAAGAATCTAATATTTTGCTCTTTGAAACTAATGTGTCTTTTGCCTGCTGAAGATGAAAGTCCGTTAGGTTGACTTTGGTAGATAAATACTCTTGAAGGATCTTCTAACAGAGAGATAAAGGAACGTATTTTATAGTGTGGCTTCTGCAAAATATGACTGCTACAGATATCTTTTAGATTCTTTCTGCTGAAATATCATCTTGTCTTTTTACTTTACATTGAAACCCAGCATATATTTTTGTCATAATCAGTTCGTAGACAGAAGAACATCTGAATTTTTTTGGGGGGAAAAAAGGCATTAGAAGTTTCTTACACCAGTAACTTCATAAGATAAATTCTCTTAAACTGAGCAATGAAGTAACTCTCAGAAGCTGCCATTCACACAGATAAAAGAAATTGTAGATCGCAGGATCAATAAAGCTTCTATGGTCTCAAGATCTTCGAGCTTGTTAATTCTGTAGTCTCTGGAAGACATGATTGACATGATGAGAACAACCTGGCCCATATAATAAATACCAGTGGAGTAAAGTTGATAATGGAACACTGCATTATTATTTCTGACTGGCACATCCAAAATATCAAATAGGTAATGCTTCAGTATTTTCAAACATTTTTTTGTAGATATTGACCTATGGTACCTTCTTTGCATCACTGTTAATGTTAAGATTTTTCAGAGCAGAGGTTTAGCAAAAAAAGAAAAAAAAAAAAAAAGAAAAAAAAAGAAAAAAAAAAAAAAGACAAACAGGTCAATTATACAAGGGCACTTGCCTTAGTGTGCAATTCTGCATATCAACAATCTGCAGTTCAGAGACTTCTAGAGCTGGAGACTGCATCTGAACAAGCATGCATAACAGTCTCTTGTAGACATTTTTCTTGAATTTGCTTCAAAATTTACTCTCAGAGCACACTTATACTCTGGCCCCTACAACATTCTGTACCAATAAATTACTTAATTTCATCACACTCTGCGTGATAATTTCATTGGGTGCTCTTAGTCCTTCCATAATGAGAAATTATGAGAGGACAGAGGAAAAAAACTAACATCCATCACCTTTTAAATATCTTTTTTTCCCAAGTGGAAGCGTTCTGATCAGTTTTTCTCTCCTGGTACAGAAGTTGCTGTATACCTCTGGTTGTCTTTGAAACCTTTCTCCAGCCATTTTTTAGTTCTTTGTTACTTTTCAGATGATATAACGAATGATGAAAGCACAAAGGCTGTAGGTAAACAGGTTTATTCTGTGAGTTAATACTGGAAAGACTCATTTGCAGTTCTTTCATTAGTATATTTTGCAGTTTATTTCCTTGGGGCATTGCTACTGAAAATTGGCAAGGTACTGTCTGCTATTTTCCTTCACATTTAGCTATTTTCAGTTTGCCATTTTTTTTGCTTTTTTTTTTTCCTTCCATTTTTGCCTAATATTACAATCTTTTGAGAACGTATGTGATACTTCTCAAAAGTTTCAGCTCTTCACTACTCTAATGACTTTTTTGTTGCCTACAAACTTCGTGGCTTCTGCAATTAATTTCTTTTTCAACAATATGTTCCGCTAATGCATTCATCAACACAAGCCTCAAAACACATCTCTACAGAACTCCAGTGTTCCTCCCTGGCACTGAGACCATATTTCATTTTCAACCTGATTGACAAAACAGAACTGGCCAACATAGTACTGATTGTATACCTACTTTTTGTTGTTTTATTCAGTGGCTAGATGATCTACATATAAGTCAACCTTGCAGAACATGTTTTCAGTGGTAATGCAAAACACTCTAGAGAACAAGCAAACTCAAATTTTAATAAATTTGGAATTAGCCTGTCTTATTGAAAACAAATACTGAATTTGATCCATCGTAAAGATGAAATTCAGTTTCTGAATATATTTGCTTTATTTTCTATCTATGCCTGATGAGCAGGAAATATGTTACATCTCTCTTTAACTAGACAGTAGTCATTACTTGAATCTATAGCATGTAATTTTGTGCAGGAAACAGTTATATTTTGAGATTAATGAAGGAGAAAAGAAGTTGACAGTTTTAAGTTCAAATGCCTTGAGTTTATAGGATATTGTTATGCGCTTAATTTGTAGTATCACTTCTTTATACATGCATGCATCTTTTATCTATTGGCAAGGACAAATACTCCTTGCTCAAGTCCGAAGGATTTTTATCATTTCTTTTCAGCACTCTTGTCCAATAAAGAGCACACCATAATATTACTGAGGAGTTTGGAAGGAGGTCTGGGACTCAGGTATCATTCCCACTGAAAAACAAAAGAAAGCAAAAAAACAAAAAACCCACCACTCTCCTAAATCTAACCCTAGCACTTGTTTTATACAATCAACCTGATCAGTTGTCTTACCACTAAAGAACTTAATAAAAGCGGTCAATATTATCCTTACAAAAGCTCTTCTATAAAGAGAAATCTTTTTGTTCCTCTTTCAAGCTTTCTTAATTAAAAATGCTTCCTTTGTTTTCTCCTTACATTGACTTTTCTAATCCGTGTACCCTTTTCAAAGGGTACAATTCTAAACTCTAGCCAGGGCTTCAAGTTTTTTTGCAAAGATCATTTTGCGTCCGTATTCACATATGCATAGTTGCATATTTTTTTACAGTAGATTACTATTTTTACTGATTAGAAGTACTGTTCACCCCATACTATCAATTAACATTCATTGAGTGACTAAATTGAAAGCTTGAGTACCATACGAATGTGAAAATGCTCATTTACTAACCTAAATTGGGTGCACAACAAGTGCTGAGCAGAAAAGAATTAAAAGGAATCTGGTTAGTTTTATTTTAGAAATGCACGTTTATCAGTTGTGTATAGTGAAATTAAAAAAAAAAAAAAAAAAAAAAAAAAAGGAAATTTAACTTTTTTGTGATTTATTATACATAACTATTATTTTGTGGTTTTTTTTAAAGTTTGTAAAAAACTTGAAATAAATACATACATACAGACACCTTCATTAAAAAGCCTGCTAAAATGCTGAAAGATTTTTTTAAAGTAATATTTTTCACAATGCATAAGTGAACACTGAATAAAACTAAGTAGCTAAGTACTATCTGATAAAGCTTTGAATCCTTATCTTTATTTCCTTGTGCCCGCCTAGCTCCCCCTTGTTTATTTTACTTTCCCTTACACTGCTTTTTGTAAGCTTAATTACAGATAAAATTTGTTATGTATTAGTACACATAAAGCTAAAATGCAATGAAAAGCACAGCAGCAGAGTTGCAAAGTCCCAGGCTACAGCAAGTGAGAATATGCTCAAATACAGCAACCATAAACAGAGAAACAAAGGAAAGACTCCACTCACCCTTAGAAAACCTCAGGTAGGCAAAGATCCTCAGAGAAACACCCTCACCTCCACTGCCAGCCCTTAATTGAGGTCTGGGAATAGGTGGATCCTGGCTGTACCACTTCCAGTTGCATGCACCTGAGCTCCCCTGCGTTGGCCCTGCCTTCCCACCAGGTGCTCAATCACTGCTTTAAGCTCTGACAGTATTTCTGTTACAGTACAGTTTCTATTAATGGCTTTGTCTGGCAAACATTTTTTATATAATATGGCCTGATAAAAGATTCATATCTGTACTGCTGGGAAACATTCTTAACAATTAATGTAAGTAATGAAAATTATGATAGTAGGCAAGACATTTTTACTACTTTAGCTAAACATTTTTTGGATTATCATCAGTTATCATCATTATCATTCAGCTACTTCCTGAGCTGAAAATCAGCAACTTTTAGAAGTTGCTTCTTCTTCTTTCATCCTTTCTCCCTTTTTTTTTTTTTTTTCCCCAGTCTTTTAAGGCTTAAGGTAGCAAGTAATATCATAGTGTGAGCTGAAAATATACACTGGCCTAATAAGACTGTGAAATGTAATTCAGTACCACAGTGTTTCCAAATACCATATTTCCACACTGTGATTCTTATTTTTCTGCCATTTTATAACAAAATCATCCCCAGAGATGTAAATCATGCGCTGATTTCAATTTGGGAGGAAAATATCTATTGATTAAAAATATTTTTGATGACAACTGGAGAAGCAGTGACACAGCCTCTGATTTCAGAAGACAAACGTGTGGTACAGAGCATTAAAAGCACCACCAGTGGAGAATATACCAGTACTCATGTTCTGTTTCACTCATGTTACATGGCACTGTATTTCATGTATCATTAAAATCAATAGCAATCTAACTCTTTTAGAAATGAAAAATGCAAACTTTCTCACAATTTATATTTCATATTATTATTACACCAGTTTCTAGAGGAAATGTGTGTCAGTAGAATTATAGAAATTAGTAGACACAAGTAATTTTTGAATTCTGTCCATTTTTAGCCCTAAAGGTTGCTACTCTTACTTACTTACTCTTGCCAAGGGCAGAAAAAACCCTAAGAAATTTCCTTTGAAATAGTTTACTTTGCAAATATATTTAAACAAACAAACAAACAAACAAACCATAAACACTTGGAAATGCTTGAAAGAAATAAATGAACAAAAACATAATAATCTATATTTGTTTTCCAGTTTAAAATCAGTATGATAAAAATGTCTAGAAAATTCCATCTGACCTATGCACATCAGTTTTACTTGTTCAGTCTGACCAGGAACAGTGTTCTTGTAATGCTTGGTATCAGCAGTGTACCCTAAGCAGTCAGTAGTGAAAGGATCACAGGCGCAAACGATCCATGTAAAATAATCAGTAGTGTACTACTGTAAAATACTGATTTCTATATTGAGTCTTTTTTGTTGTTTTTCACATTTTAGCTGTCAAAAGACTTCAGTTTAAAATTACTCTAAATATCCTCTAATAACACTGTGCTTGATTCTATTCTGAACTTGCTGGTAAAAAATAAAAATCTGGGACTGATGTTTTAGACAAGAGAAAATACATCAAAAATTGATTTCTCCAAGGAGTCTATCAAAATACATGCCTACCTTATTCACACACACACCAAATATGTGCCTACCTTTCTTACTGTCATGACTTAATCTTACTCCCAGTAAGCACTGACAGCTGACAAAGGAAGTACAGTACAGCAGCTGCTCTGTATCCTCTCATCTAGTTTTATGAAGTTAATCATTTAAAGAATCCAAACTCTTTAAAGACCTTCCACTATACTATTTTCCTTACAAGTAATGTTAGAATTATGAAATGTTTTTAATTCAAAAAAATGCTTCTCACAGTAGGGAAGATAATGGCAGGTTTGTATCTGAGGTGTGTTGAGTATGCACAAGTGTAATGATTAGGTTCTTTTGCACATATATACTAGATATGAGTTGAATGTGATGTGAATTCTTCTCTCCTGTATGTAGTTACATACTTCTGTTATATAGCAGGGAAAGCAATTTTGTACCTGTTTTTTTTTTTTGTTTCTGATTCTGCAGAAAGGTATACACTTTTACTATGCTAAGGTTGCTATGGCAATGTTCAACTGATGTTTTCCTACTTCTGATATAACTCCTCACATGACATGCATACATGTCTGTTAATAATTTTAACCCTGAATTTGGAAGCCTTGGCAGGAGGTTCATCTCAAGAAATCCTGCTATTGTTTGCTGTAATAAAAATACAGCATTTCTGCCATTGCTGCAAACTGTTTAAATGCAGGTACCAGAGTGAAATTCACTTGATAAGCAAAGTTGGAGGATTTTTTAATATACCAGATGGAGGTATTCTCGCCAAACCATGTAGAACTATCTTTATTGAGGATTTTACTGCTTGCCCCCTGCCCCGTTCTGCAATTCTGGCCCTTCTGTTATCCAGCTGTTGTAACCAAGAGGCTGCTTGCAGGATAAGTTCTCCTGTGAGATTCAAGCACGAAGCTGAACTCATTAGTTTACCCAAATCTTCCCATATGTGAGCTCTAGCACCACCCTGGCAGATTAGACGATATGGAAAGGACATATCTGAAACATGGACACATTTTATACACATTGTCATTGTGACTTCTGCCATGTATTGGAAGTGCCTTTGAAATAGGTTTCTGCTTACAGCTGCCTTCCTTCCTACAGCTGGGGCATTTACTACTTGGACTAGAGAGAGCTGTAGTAAAGATGGGGCAAAGAGGTATATAAAAGAATTTGTTGCAAAACATAATACATATTTTTCCAGTTCTGCCAAAGGATTCTGGAAATCGAAGGAAAAATCTATTGCCTTGAGCAAAATATACATCACTGGTTTTTATGACCTGTGTGTTATTTCCTGCCCAGCTGTGTCTAATTAATGACAAAAGAATGTGTTTTATGATTACAGTGATGCAAAGGTTCTTTGGTTTGCTCTGGCTGGCAATAAAGTGTCTGCTGAGAATGGAGGAAATGGGTCAAATGACAAATGATCTCATTCGATTTGAATTTGAACAATTTCAAATTTAACAGTGGCAGTTAATTCTTTTAGAAAAGGAATACCTATTGTGTGCAACCTGCAGTATTTACTGTTATTGGACCTGGTCCTGTCTGCTGCCAGAACCATGAAAGTATTCTGAGAGTGATATTAAATGGTGCAGCTTAGCACTTCCTTTAGAGTTAGACTTTATACAGTAGGTCTGGGAGGAAATAGAAACAAAATACTGCAGAGAAGATAAAGGTGCTGCTAGATTGTTGCATTACAAATTCTTCTGGAAATGCATCCAAGGCTGCAATTAGCTATTGTATTGTGTAGTGGTATCCCAATTTTTAAGAAAAACTTAAAAGCTGTGTCTGAACACATCTCTTACAAAGTTCTTAAGGGTATTTTCAAAACAAAATGAACAAATATACCAGTCACAGCCAGGACAACATCGCACTCGTTGCTTGAGTCAGCACCACATATCACTGAATACTGCATGGCACAGCTCATACCAGCACTTTGGTATTGGTTCCCAATACATCTGAACTGTAGGATGAGACTTGCTGGAAACCCACTGGCATAAGAAGGCATTTTCTGACAGGTCCTCTCTTCGTGTTCCTTCTTCAGCACTGCTGTCTCTAGTGAGTATCACCTAGAACCAAAGCACAGAACATTCGCTGGAGCAAGTCAGAATCACTCATGAGTGGGAGTGATATGGCTTTGTAGTGTTCACAGAAAAAAGTGTCGCAATCTAGGTCTAAAATATGGTCCACAAGCCAGTTTTTACTTGAATGTCTCATAAGTCCTGGAAACATTAGTCAATGATAGTCAATCATCTTGAATTTTTAATTAAATTGAATTAGCTTCTGGTTTACATTCTTAAATGACTGTTGTGAAGCTGCTCCAGTTATGATAACTTATTTATGTCAGTGATATTAACATTCTTTTACTCACTTCGCATGTACAGAAAAAGACAGAAACACAGATAACATAGAAAACGTATGCACTTTCCTCTCAGCTTATCTTCCAAATTTCCTAAAACTTTTTCAACCATCATTCCCCATCTTACCTTTCCCCTTGGAATGATTAGTGGTGGGTTTGATTGCTGTTCAACACCTTAAATTTGGGAAAGGGTGTGATTAGTCTTGTTTCTTTGCTGGCCAGGGCTACTTGAGATGGACTGCAGTCCAACTCTCAGATCAGCCCGGAGAGAATAGAGGGAACTTATTCCTGCATCACATAGATGAGGAGAGCATCCTAATTCTCAGCCAGCTGAAAGTGAAAAAGCTCTTTGCCCTTTTTCTAGGTATGTTTTAGTTGAGTGGATTCCAACACAGTTGAGAGAGGTTATTTCAGCTAAGGACTTATGTGTAAGATCAGAAAAAGAATGCTTTTCTGTCACTGAAAAAAAAATTTGACATTTCCAATGACTAGAATTTAGGATCAGACAGTGGCTTTCTACTTTCAAAATAAATATATAAAACATTTTTATATTTATTTATACAGAAGGTGAATCAAGGGATTTGATTAAATTATGCAAATTCCCAAGCCATGGCATGAGGATAAGAAAAATTAGAAGATATGACATCTGGTGGTCTCTGAGTGAGCACCAGGGTATAACCATAATTTGGACTTCAACTGGCATTGTGGTGTCATAAATTACATAAAATTAGAAGTAGAAACTCGATTTTAGTTGTTTGATCTTTGTTAGCCTCTCTGGATCTGGCTGCAAAATTAGAAACCTTCATCAGCCTCTAATATACAGCCATATATAATTCATAAAGTTTTCCTTATCACAAAAAATTCGGTCTTTAAGTGTAGGACAAATAATCATGAGTTTACAATGTGCCATGCAGTAATTAAGTGATCATACTTTATATCTTAGTGCTCAGAATAAGCAGTCAGATCAGGCGATCATTACCAGAGTGTGTTCACAGACACATAATCAAGAAGCCTTTGATCAGAATTTAAAATGAACTCAGAGGGAGTAACAGAAACAAAGAATGGAAGTAGGAAAATTAGGGTGTTAAGATCTGTTGATAATATTACTAATTAGGAGAGAATCTTGGTGATATTATTCTGTTTATTAACTATATAAATAAAGATATTCACTATGTAAGCAATTTCAGATGGCAACTTGCTAATTTCCATGTTTTATGGTATCTACCATGTAATATTTTTCTTTTGAAAACTTTCTGTTGTTATAGAAATCTTACCAGAAAAAAATCCAGTAATTCCAAAATAAAAGAAAATCAGACTTCCTTCCTCGTATTCTTAAATTTATTTAAACATTGCGAGACCACAAAAAAGCATGCCTTAAAAAAGCAAAAAACAGCAGGCCAACAGATAGGAGCTACATTTGCAAGCTTCTCCCCAAACTTCTGAACATTTTCCCTCTTACTGTAGGCTGGATTATTCAGTAATCTAAAAGCAAGAGCAGATAGAGCATTAATAGAAATTTCAGCATTAATAGAAATCACTTTCCTAATGATTGATTCCAATGACACCACTCAGGTGTCTGGGTCTTGTCTTAAATCATTCCCTGTGTTATACTAAACTAATGACTAATCAATCTATTATAGTTTACTGATGACAAAATTATTTCATTTATGATTACTTTATCCACGTCAAGTAACATGTTTAAAATTATGTTATGAGAGAGACTACCTATGAGATCAATTATTTCTCTTACTAGGTTCACAGAGCCCAGATCCCTGTGGTCTTGAATTTTTCACAGGAAGGTTTCTCACGAGGCATATCTCTTCTTGGTGGCAGTGGAATGAAAGGGACAGTCTTGCTCCTGCAACAGTGCAGATTTGGTAAATTTATTTAAAGAAGATGAGCAGAACAGGCTCCAATTAAACCTTCTAAATCTCCCCATTGCAGGGAAGTGCACACGACTGCATGTATCAGTCATATTCACAGCAACCACATGACTGACCCTCCAGAACAGTTCATGTTTGCTAAATTCTCCTGAACTATTTTCAGTCAGTGTACTCCAAACACCCAATACACTAAAGGATTATTTTACCAGGATTTCTGTCAGTCACAGCCCCCCAGGCTTTGTAGAACAAAGGTTCCAGGTGTGCACACAAGTGCCTACCATTTGCTGTGCATACAGAGCACAAGTGCATCCAGGCTGGGCAATCAGAAGAGCTAGAGCTCTCCTGGGAAGAGGACTGTGAGCTCTTGTATCAATTCTTGTGGTATGGGGAGCTCAGGAGCTCAGGCCAGGTTGGGGCTGTGTGTGCTTCAGTTTATTTGTGACATCTTCATGGTTCATTTCTGGCTCTTTGCTCTTGGCGATGAAGTTCAGTGTGGAGCAAGGTACATCTGTGCATTGAGCTGAAGAGTTTCCTTCCCAGCACTCACAGACGGCTGCCTGCCAGCCTTTTATCTTCAGCTTGCAATGCTAATTGTTTTGAAACAGGCACTTAAACTCCTGTAAGATTTCAGATGAGGTCTGTTAAGCTGAGACCCATTGCTAGCTTTAGCTTAAAGTTTTCCTATTCCAGAGCCAAATATTGATTAGCTAGTTCAGATATATTTGCACATATCAGACAACACCTCAGCCAAATCAGAAGAAATAAAAGCACTGAACTTGAGTGAAAAAAATTCAGCTTCAGCACCTGTAGTCACACGACCTGAGCGCATGTTAGGAAGCTATCTATCCACAACTTCTGTGCAGAGAGACTTAAGTGATAGTTAACTTAGAGACTAAAATTATTTAGGTGTTTAATCACATATTTAGGTGCTTGTCTTTACTTTGGAATGATGTATTAGCCTTTTCAAAGGGGAAATGAGAAACACACCACTTTTATTACATATAAAATACTCAATTAGTGATAGAAGTCGCTCTGAAGTAGAAGAAAAGCCTCCTAGGTTAAAGACCTGAAAGATTTGTAATGTACTGTTAGCCATTTACTCACTGCAAAAGCTAGAGTACAAAGCTGGCTAAGCAACGAATGATATTACTCCTCAAATGTATGGCACAACTTCTCTTCTCTACTGGAAAGTACACTTCTCCCCAGACAACTGCAATTAGAGTCTGTAAAGACATACGGCTCACTTAGCACTCCATTGTACTTTGCTTGGAGCCACAGCTGTGGTTCTAAGAAACAAATCCCACAGCATCAGGCAAGTCCAGAATACATGCACATCTTCCATCACAGGCAGGTCTCTTGTTAAATATTCAGTCCCAGAGAGTTCATATTCTATTGTGGATATCAGGATTAATAATTTTAGTTAGAGGAAGGGAGATGCAGTGACAGATTTTCCCTTATCATATTTTTTTGCTTTACCAGTACCAGTGTCTCAGCCTCCAAGGGAGGCACTACTAGCTATTTTTCTTTTTCCAGTTCATAGAGTTCATAGAGTTAAGCAGCTCATTTAAGGATTCCAATGTTTTCCTGTCCATGAAGTGCTATGAGAATGATTGAAGCCCTGCAAATGTGTCCCTTGTTCTGATGTGCAATGATTCAGGATCCATATGGTAGATAAAAATAACTAAATCTTAGTGACTATGAATATTAACTGGCATAGATTTACAGAGGTGTAGTTAATACTAGCTATTATATTTATATTCTTATCCCTTGTCTTCTAGGCATCAGAGCAGGCAGAGCAGGAAAACATTAGAGAGAGAGGGATCTCACATGATTCTTTGTCTTTTTTGGTCTTTTATGTTTTGCACTACTTATCTGCCTGTTAGTATTCAGGCACCACAAAGGTAAAACAAAAACAAAAACATAAACAAAAACAACTTTTCAAAGGAAAAATCAAATATTGTGTTAACTTCATTCAAAGAAAGTTGCAAATTTTAGAAGAGTCTGTGAGAGTAGTAAAATCTATTGAACAGGTGCACCAACATTATAAAGAAATAAAAAAGCAGAAGGCAGGTGTTTTATTAATGGTACTGCTTTGTAATGTCTTCTTTGTAAAATAATGGTATGTATGAGATGCATTCCATCCCCAAGTGGACATTTGCAACTGTTCTGTAGCACAATTATTTCCACATATCATAATCTCAGATTATTTATAGAGATGTATGCACTTACTGTTACTTTATAGCAGTTCAGGAACATTTCTTGTATTGATTAATTGAGTCTTTGCTTTGTTGAAGTAAAGGCATTGTATGAGTATAACCTATTTGTTTATACTTATTATTATTATAATATATTATAATTATCATAATATTATTATTATACTTATTATATTAACCTTAGCACTTCATGTGTGTGTGCCTCTAAAGTAGAGGCATTATCCCTCTGGCCATAGGTAATGATCAGTGGCTGAACTTCAGAATGGCATTCATCACTACTAGGCAATAAATACAGACTATAATAAATCCTTCATTTTCTTCTATATATCCCTACAGAATAACAACTCCAGAGAGGAAAGAGAAAGGAAACAAGAAAACCAACCTACACTCACTCTCTTTTCTTGGGAGAACTAAGGCAACTAGACTAAAATACTCCCAAAGAGACAGATTATGTGCTTTGTTCCCTGAAGGTCTTTCTGATGCCAACAAAACAATTTAAGCAACATGCTACTTAACCTGAATAAAAGTAATAGTGCTTGACTTAGAAGGAGCACCTTTCAAGATATCTCATTAATTATGAAAGTACATAGCATAAAGTATATAAACGGAAACTTGTAGGTGAGGTGTATGGAGAGGGATGCAACACAGCTGGTGAGTCTGAAAGCCATCTCTAATTATAGTTTGAGCTACTTTGCAGTGATCTTTCCTACCAACCTTAATAGATGTTTTTTTTACATTTTAGACATAAAAGACAGAACAAGAGGAAAGCAGTGAGTAACTTCCACGTACAGTAATTAGAAATGATCCAAAGGGTGCAGCCGTGTAGGACTAGGCACGTAGAAAATCAAACAACCTAATGCAGCTGCAAACGTGTTTGGAAGGAAGACTACATCAGATTGCAGCCTTGGGAAAAGTGAGAAATATGTCCTGATTCATTGCATTAATGTTGTTATTGGGAGAGGGCTTTATAGCTTTTAGAGGTTGTGTTGAGCACAAAATTTGTAAAACCAGACTTAGCACAGGTTAGACCACTTGTATTATTTACAACCTTGGCATAATGAGAAAAAGGAAACATTCACAGCAATGATTAGTTATCACTGGTAGTATTGAAGAAATATAGTCCAAAAATGTTTAAAGTTGTCATGGAAACTTAGTTCTACTGCAGTTTTTATTAGTTCTTGTTTTCTCTGACAAGTTCCCCTGCCAACTGCTAGAGGTAGTAGGATACTTTCAGTACAGGCTATGTAGGCTGACCATTTCCAGGTTTAGCCAGTACAAAGGCCAAGCACCAAATGGCCATGAGCTGCAAAGAAATAGAAAGTGGTACCCCTGCTGTCATCCACAAAGACACATATAACACTCATGGATGTGATAAACACAGTAACTCTATCCTGTCCCTCCCAATTGCTGGGGAATGCCAGCTGCACAAACATGCAGTAAGTGCATCTCCAGAGGCTCTTCCTGAACACCTGAGGGACATAGAATCTGATCCAGTCAGGATCTGGTCTTTGCATTTATCTCTTTTTCCTTCTCTTTTCCTATATTTGCTCCTCACTTATTCACCTTGATATCTGCTTTGGATCCTTTCCCTAAACACATCGTAGTAAGTTTTGCATTTTTCAACAATATTCTTAAAACATCCTCAAATAAATTTTATGAAATCCCCAAATTCTCTTCCATCTACACCCCATAATAAGTCCTATAATTCTTCAGGCATTTACCCTGTCAGTTCGCCCAGCCACCTGGAGAGAGTTTCTTTGGTTGGCTCATCTTTCCTGAGACAGAGAGGATGTTGAACAGAGAGCAGATGATGTATAAAACTCTTTCTCAAAACTTACTGAATTTCTCCCCCTTTCCTTATAGAAGTTTTTAGCACTCAACAGCCAAACTCTACTCTCTGTCACATATGTTCAAACTATGATGCTATTTGTTCACACAGAGCTGTGAGTTTGGTATTGACTTTTGTAAGAGCTGGAAACAGAAATTCTCTTTTATCTATCTGATGTGGCAGTGGGCAATTTTATTGTCAACACCTGCTTGCACTTACTGGACATTATTTTACACTGAGAGTTCTAGCAATGAAAGCAATGAAGAAGACGTGGGGTTTTATCTGCAGTTGTTGAAAATTCTGGGAAATTCAGATATTACCATGACAAATTGAGATGTTAGAAACAAACAGAAATAGGATTTTTTTAAATGCTGTTTAAACTAAACAAACAAACAACCAAAGAAAAACAAAAAAACACAAAGAAAACAAAAACAAAAACTTGATGTTTATTTATATATATACAAAAAATCAAGTTTTTTATTTTTTTCTCCTATTTCTCCTTTTGAAACACTTAATGTGAGAGAACCAGTTCACTTTTTAATACATTTAAATTTTATCAAATCAGTCATTGGTCTTCCAAAAGATTAGCCTGGACCAGAACTCTACTAAGCCAACACTGTGTGCTGGGTCAGGCTGTGAGTGTAGGGACACAGCCCAAACTAGCATTAGTACCCCTGACTTTGTACGCACGCAGCTGTACCATTGAGCTGGCAAGCAGTGACCAAGAACTGAGAGCCAGATGGCTGCCAGAGTCATCTCTCAGCCAAAAACAGGAGCTGCCTGCATGAGTCCCATGCAAAGCTAGAGGAGCTGGGTGCCTCCAACATAGGGATGGAGGTGCAATCTCTCAGGCATAGCCCAGAAGCTGCCTGTGAAGCTTTCTGCTCAGGTTTTCATGCAGCTTCCTCTCATGTCTTCAGCTGAGGCCTGAAGAATGTACAGACTTTCCCAGAATTCTGATTCATTTCTTAGAAACCCAGTGTACAAGCTGTGTAATACAACATATGTTTAGTTGGATGAATCAGTGAAAATAATATTGCTGTGGAAAAAATGTATATCACACTCACCTACAGCAGGAACTGAAGGCTGTTTCTCTGCTATACATGTACAATATTCCTTCTAGTATTTTCACACTCCCTGGAAAAAGCAGCAAAATCAACCTCACACGCTCCTGTAATACATAAGAAGAATATGAATTTGCAGTGAAGCAATTTTTCGAGCTTGGCAAAACTAAAATAGGTTCATTCATGTGTGAATTTAGTTTTGAATTAATATGAGCTTTTGTGAAACCTTTAAATTGTCTGAAGCTGCATTTTTGTCAGTCAACAGTGTTATCCCTGAACCCATAAGCATGAGAAACTTAACCAGAAATTATATACACAATTGTACACAGGATACCATTTGCAGAATATTGTGAAAGATGGTGCAACATTATTGTGACAGCAAAACAGTGATGATTTAAGCCTCAATTTTTAAGAATGTAGCTAAGAAATTGAAAACATATACTGTAAAAATGTTTTGGTTTGCTTACAGGTCATTACTAAAAAGTGAAAACTAATGCTATGCAAAGGTGAGTGAGAAGTTGTAATTAACTTCTGCCAAGGAGATAGATGTAAAATCCAGCAAAATTTTCATGAATGGTCAGTTAATTGGAGAGGGAAAAATCTGTAATGTAACGGGTAAAAATGAGAAGTATCCTGAACCTCCCTTGAAGAACCTCTCTGCTTTGCAAGACTGGATTTTCCATTTTTAAAAACATTTTGCAGTACATATAAAAAAGGGAAAGGAAATTTGGCAAAGAAAGTAAACATCTTACAAAATATACAGGTAAGTTATCCATAATGATGACAGTCTGGGTTAGCAACAGAAATAATTTCTTTTTATCCTCTCAAACTGTGATATGCATACTTTACAAAACACAGAAATAACAATATCTGATCTATGATAGAACATCACTTGAATATAGAGTTGATTCACAGTGGTTACCTATAGCTTTGTATTACCACACAACAAAATCCTGAAAGAAAACATGACCCTGATAAAAAAAAAGTTTAAATACGAGACTATATGGGAAGTACTTTCACTGTAAAGCCTCAGGGATCTTTAATCCCTTCATCTGCTCTTCCATCTGTAAATTAAGAAAAACAGAAAAAGGCTTTTCTCCCTTCTGGTATGTTTTAAGGAATCGATATCTTCTGCTCACAAAGCACTTGAATAAGTAAGATGCTAAAATATTAAAGCGATGTGAAAAGTGTAGGAATTTATGTTGACTGAAATAAAAATGAACTTTGTAGATGAATCCACTGTATCTCTTTGAAATATTTCTGCAGTACAATGTTGGTTACCCGCCATTGCACTGATTCTGATATTTGTGTGTATATCAATAACGTATTATATAAAAGGCACTTTCTTTCCTTTAAGTAAACAAACACTTTTCTTTATTCAGGATTAGAAAAAATTTATACTTTTCTTTCACAATCTTACTCATGATTTTCTCATATTAGCGTGTATGCCACAATATCTGAGTCTTATTTTGTCTGTTAAAACTAGATTTTTATTGGTAAGCTCTTTACAGTTTTGCTACCCCTTCGGCTTCATGCTTCTGTCCGGGGAGAAACATATCTTTCTTCAACATCTCTCCAATTATTTTTTCCATCAGCTATAAGAGAATATTCATGGTTCAACAGACGTATCCCTTTTGTGGAAAGTCTATAATACAAATTGGTCAGGGTCCTATAAGACTGTAGCTTCATATGCTAGTAAACAGCAAGCAATTTTTTTTTCAATCCTGTGCAGTTTTAATTATTTAAGGCAAGTAAGTAATTCATAAGTCACAAGTTCAGCAAAGTTTGTCATCACAGAAAAAGACTAATAATCATACTACATCATGTATAAACCAAACACTAATAAGGAGAGGAAAAACTCTCATGGTAAAATTAAGCTTAATGTAAAAGCGTGCAAAGGAACTTACTGATAGGCCTTTAATATTTTAATGTGAACTAATGCAAAAATGGGAAACACCTCAGAATATGTCTCAAGAGGCCTCTGAAGCAGAACAGAATGTCTCCTATTACTCTCTCTTTTTCAGTAGGGTCTGAGATAACAGGCGGTGGAAAATTATGCCAATGGTTAAAAAAAAAGGTATAAAATGAGGCTTTGAAAGATGATTTGTATATATTTAACGGACATTTCTATTTTGCATATGTGAGTTCTCGACCATAATGAGGAAGTAGACTAAGAGTAGTCCACTGGTAAGATGCTTCGATGGAGATTATTTTAGACTCCCTGATGATTTCAGAGAATCGTAAAATCATTACTGTTGGAAAAGACCTCTAATATCATCTTGTCCAACCATCCACCTACGTGAAAGCATTTATTATCAGAAGTATAAGCTCACCTTCTCAAGACATTTCCATTTATTTCTGTGTAAAATCAATTTTAAATGTAACACGGTTGGCACACTCTAATGAATTACATTTTCTGTGTATAACATGGTAGGATTAGTTCTCCCATAATTAGCTCCATGTTGAGATTCAGCTTTAAATATTTACTTATAATCAGAAGGTTTCTAATCAAAGCTATTGATGTTCTGAGAAGGGCCTGAGAACATCCCCACACCCTTTTTTTGCCTTTCAAGAAAACAGAAGTTAAACAGGCTCTGGGCATTCTTCAAAAATTTCTTTGATATATTCTTGACAAACTTATGATTTGCTCTCAACATTGAAAAGTACCATTAAAATAGCCTAGACTTGATTTTATGTCACTACACCTAAAATCTTGAAGTGTGTGCACATTGTGAGCCTTCTGTTTTAGAAACATGGAATCTATAAGAGGAAGAAAAATATCCTTGCAGCTAAAGTACTGAACTGGGAGAAGCCAAGAATAAGAACATGCCCAGGTTTACCCATGTGCTAATACAAGAACTGTGTATCTACCTCTTCCAGATGCCTTTGAAATGCCATGAAACCTGACCAGGGTAAGTCTAAGAATGTAAGTCTCATTCTAAGGCGTGCAACTACGGCATGGTGCTGCAGGGTTCAGGCTGTAGAGAAGCTTCCATTATTCATCACATTCCCTCTGCCTCTTAAATCTGCTAAACAGAGTTGCTAAAGCCCCTGTCTGTTATAATTTGGTTCAGCAGGAAGACTTGCTTCCTAAGGTGATGGATGAGTGTTTCATCATCCCTGTTACTACAAGCTTGAAGTTAAGTATAACAAAATTAGCGGTGCACCACAGCAGCCTTACTTCTTCTCTAGAAGTAGTTCATGCCACTGTACGGATGATATACTATACTTTATTTTTCTATAAAGATAAAAAGTATCTCATAATTAAATACTTCAAAACATTTTAAAGATCTGTATATTTTTTTTATTCTTATTTCAATATTCTGGGTACATTCCAGAGCTGCTTTTAATCCAGTGAGTCCTCATTTGTTCTTGTGTTTCACCTTTACACAAACAATTTGCAACAACAAGTAGTTGTACCTTCAAAGTTGTGCTTTTGTCATTAAACATGCTCTTTCTCTTCTTCTTTTATACAAGAGCTGATTTGAAAGTCCTCCTATTTTATTATTTTGGACTGTAACATCAGAAGCAGTTGTTGGTTGTATGGCAGTAGAAGTTGAGCCTTCCCACCAGTGTTCTGTTACACTTTGTTGCTGTGTGACAGATAGCAGCAGGGGGGCAATCTGACAAAGTGGTGACTGACATGGAAATGAGAACGTGTGTCACTGAATTCCTCCATGTGGAAAAAATGGCACCCATTGATATTCATTAACACTTGCTGAATGTTTATGGAGACCAAACAGCGAATGTGAGCACAGTGAGGTGGTGAATGGCGCATTTCAGCAGCAGCAACAGCGGGTCACCTCTGCCAGTGCAGATTTTTTTATTTTTTTTTTACAAGTGCAGCATGCAAGCTCATTCTTGGTGGTGAAAATCCATAGCTAATGGTGTTGACTATTCTGAAAAACAGACTTTTGTATCTGAGAATTTAGTCTATCAAACAGTGTTATTGCGCTCTTTATATTTGTTGTAGTTTCCATGGAAATAAATAGGTGGCATTACTTTTGAAGCAGCCTATGTAAAATCTGAAGATCTCTTCCTCTGTCCTTCACCAAGATAATGTCATACAATTTAATGGAGTTGAGAGCTGCATTTATTAGCAACATTGTTATAAATTTTATGGCTGTATCTCCACACAGTGACTGTTCTCAATGATATGCAACGTAGAAACAATAGTCTGGACAGCTAAAGACATTAATTCTTCCTACAAATATTTCATTCTCATTGCTTCTCTGCTTGAACCTACTGTCATTGCAATGAAAAGAACACAGTGTAATTTCCTTGTAGTAGATTCTGTGTTAGTTTCATCATTAATTCCATGGTTAATTCTTTTTTTTCCCCTCAAATTATGATTCTAGTAGATATTCACTGATAGTAATTAGAGTCTTCTACTATCCCTGATCATCCTTCACCACTTCATTCCAAAGATAAAATCATTAGGCACATCAAAATGTTCATGTTCAATACAGTCAGCAAATACTGAAAGGCACTTTGCCCATTTTTTGACCTCCCATTTGGTATTTTGGTATCAACACAGCCTCTCAGTTAAAGAAAGATGAATGTGAAGTAATTTAAGATATCCCTTTCATGCCTTTAGGAGAACGTTATTCTGCACGTGTAATACAGCCTTTGTAACAGAGTGCCCACTATCATACCTTGAATTCAAAGTAGATCTTTATGTTGACACATCCACACATGGATGTTCTTCATCCAGGAGACTGAGAGTCTTCCCTAACAGCACCACCCAGTCCAACCTTATGAGCTAGATCAGAAATTTATTAAAATAGAATACATGCATGAAAGGGAGTGCAGAAATGTATCAGATGTGAGATGTAATAGCATAGATTTTCTGGTCAGAAAAAGGCTCAGTACCTAATCCTAATCACCTGACTTCTTTTTTTTCCTAACACCACAAGCTGTTGCAATAATGAAAACTAACTTGTAACCTCAGCTCCAGCTTTTCTGTAGGAATACTCACATCTGGCCCTTGCTTTGGTCTCTGTCCCTCTCTGACTTAAAGTCATGTGTGTTGTACAAAGGCAACTGTGATAATTTTTTTTTATTTCACTATCAAAAAACTCTGTTATTTATAAAGACTAAAGTATTAGCTATATTTATTTATTTTTATGTGCAACATCTGCAGCACAGATCAGTAAGTTTCTGGCAGGTGAGGAACCTGATATCTTATGGTTCATTAGTAAGAAAAAGAGCTATATTTTGAAATCAATTTTAAATCCTGATATAAACAAGTCCACATACTGTGTTTTCCTAAAACCACACTGGATTTGTAAGAGAAATAAAATCACGTATACAGCTGTGTTTAAGACTTTTTCAAAACAAAATGCTACTCAAAGTTTGGTATTTCTTCTTATGACCTGATTAGGAAAATATCATAAAAAGAGAAAAATAAGTGTAGAAAGGCTCATTAGAGTATATAAGTAAAGATGCTATGTATTTACTGTTGTAAGAGCTCTGTGAATACTCAGAGTTTAAAATTTATTTTCAGTGTAACTCCATATTGCATGAAAGAAACACAGTGAGAATTCCCAGAGGCACTCAAGCTCCTGGGTTTCAAAGATCTTTTGTCATATACTTCTCTGGCTTCAGAGATAGATACTTCCATTACATGAACTGCCATTGAACAATACAGAAAGTGACCAAGTCTTAATGATGGACATAATATTACCTAATTATTTCCACATCCAAATATGGCTTATGATGCTGACAATGACAAGGATGATAACACTCATCAGTAAGTCATAGAATCATAGAATCATAGAATCACTAAGGTTGGAAAAGACCTAGAAGATCACCCAGTCCAACCGTTCACCTATTCCCAATAGCTCCTACTAAACCATGTCCCTCAACGCAACATCCAGTCTTTCCTTGAACACCCCCAGGGTCGGTGATTCCACCACCTCCCTGGGCAGTCCATTCCAGTGCCTGACCACCCTTTCTGAAAAGTAATACCTCCTCATGTCCAGCCTGAATTTCCCCTGGCATAGCTTGAAACCATTCCCCCTGGTCCTATCACTGATGACACGAGAGAAGAGGCTGACCCCCAGCTCACTACAACCTCCCTTCAGGAAGTTATAGAGAGCAATAAGGTCTCCCCTGAGCCTCCTCTTCTCCAGGCTGAACATTCCCAGCTCCTTCAGCCTCTCCTCATATGGCCTGTGCTCCAGACCCCTCACCAGCTTCGTTGCCCTTCTTTGAACACGCTCCAGGGCCTCAATATCTTTCTTGCAGTGAGGGGCCCAAAACTGGACACAGTACTCGAGGTGCGGCCTGACGAGTGCTGAATATAGGGGAACAATCACCTCTCTGCTCCTGCTTGCAACACTGTTTCTGATGCAAGCCAGGATGCCATTGGCCTTCTTGGCCACCTGGGCACACTGTCGGCTCATGTTCAGCCGAGCATCAATCAATACCCCCAGGTCCATTTCCTCTACGCAGTCCTCCAGCCACACCGCCCCAAGCCTGTAGCGTCGCCTGGGGTTGTTGTGGCCGAAGTGCAGGACCCGGCATTTGGCCTTGTTGAAACTCATCCCATTGGCTCCAGCCCAGCTCTCCAGCCTGTCCAGATCCCTCTGTAGGGCGTCGCTACCCCCAGGCAGATCCACGCTTCCAGCCAATTTGGTGTCATCTGCGAATTTACTGAGGGTGCACTCGATGCCCTCATCGAGGTCATCTATAAAGATATTGAAGAGGACAGGCCCCAGCACCGACCCCTGCGGAACACCACTCACGACCGGTCGCCAGCTGGATTTGACTCCATTCACCACCACTCTCTGCGCCCGGCCCTCCAGCCAGCTCCTTACCCAGCCAAGAGTGTACCCATCCAAGCCTCTGACTGCCAGCTTCTGCAGGAGAATGCTGTGGGAGACAGTGTCAAAGGCTTTGCTGAAGTCTAGGTAGACCACATCAACAGCCTTTCCTTCATCCACCAGATGGGTCACTAGATCATAGAAGGAGATCAGGTTGGTCAAACAGGACCTGCCCTTCATGAACCCATGCTGGCTAGGCCTGATCCCCCGGTCACCCTGCACATGCCGCATGATCTCCCTCAAGACCAAGTCAAGATGCTTCCAAATTAGAACAGGCTTTGCACTTTCCAGAATTAAGTGAAATGCTCTGTAAGCATCCACAAAAAACTAGAATAACTGATACAAGGCTTGCGGCGGTTTTTTTTCCTAAGTTTTATTATTGATCGTGGAGGACAGATAACACAAATGCTCTTCTTAAAGATATTTTTAGAATAGCTTTCACAAGTAAAACTTGAACTTTTTTTGGTAGCCAGTATGAATATGACTGATTAATAAGTCTGCTAAAGAAACAGCAAAAATATACCATAACATTATTTTCATTTGTTAGGTATCTCACTGAATAGTGGTTTCATATCATTATAATTCTGTTCCACATTAATTCACAGCCTACACTATTATTTTCAAGACTATGTTAAAACACTACTAAGAATATTCAGAATCATGAACTATTTGATATTTGAAAGCCTGTTTTCATTTGTAACTGTTGATGTATACTAAGGGAGATATCAGGTCTGTAAGGTTTAATGAACCGCAGAAAATAGGTATATGAATATTTGCCCAGTTGAAATAATACATAATTCAGCAAAGCAAAATATGACTAAACTGCCATTTTCTCTTAAAGACTGCAAAGAAGGGATTAGTTTTCATTGTGAAAGAATTTCAGGCTATATTTCTTTTGACAGTCTTGAATATAAAACAAGACTGAAACATTTCCCAACAAAATAATTATGTCTATATTCTGTTGTTTATAAGATCTAAAATTGTTTTCCACGTTCTCAACAGTTACTTTTGTATATTACAAGGCCTACTTATATGCTATTTTTTTTTTTAGTTATTTTTAAAAAAATTTTTGATCTTAAAATATGACCACTAAAATTATAGGTACTGTAGCTTCTCACAAATGAGTTCCCAGCAGGATAAATTATAACAGATAATTGATAGCAAATTCTCAGATCATGTATCACTTTAAAACATATCCAAAAACTTCATAGAAAAATATAATTAGACATACTTATATCCTTTAAAATATTGTTTCTTACAAAAATATTTACATACTGACTTCAGAAAGCTAAATTATATTAATCCAATTAATTTACTTTTTTCTAAAAACTGCATACTTCTGCAAGTCTGTTAAAAGTTGTTGGTAGCCTGACAAAATACTAAGAGCTCAGCAAACCGTAATTTCAGGATGAATACTGAACATTGAGATATTTCACAGAGCGTGCCTATTATTTATATATTTTGTACCAGAAAATTAGTCCATTTCCTTTCTCATTCTATGTTTTACTTTTGCTTTGTTTCAAAATACTGAATTTATTTCTCTATTTTCATTGAATTGCAGCAATAGAAAAGTACTTTCTTGAGTAGACAAACTTGCAAGAATTTCAGAAAACTGATGAATATTAATTTTATTAAGATGAAGTTCCAAACAGATTCCAAACTGTAAAGAGTTTTACTAACCAATTTTTGGTAAAAAATGTCCAATTTACTGAAATCATTAGTATCACTACACTGTTTTGAAGTTTATGCTAACTTAAGGGAGCAGGAGCTTTTATCTTAGAGAAATACAAAAACAAATGCAAGAAACAGCTTTTAAATTCTTCTCTCTCCAAATCGGGGCACAAGAAGAACAGAAATATGCTACCCCCTATAAAAGTCCATGTATCCCTTTATCATTCTTTGTAATTCCTTCATCAGCCTCTGGAGAAATCTCTAGTAAATGCGTTCTTTTAAGGGTACTTTTTATTCTAAATCCCTATGATGTACAGGCTAGACAGAGCTTTTAGGTTAATTATATTGATTTTATTCCATTGACTGATCTTGCCTAAGCAGTACATTCTCCACCCTGTTACAATCATAATTTTGAAGGAGAAATCATAGTTAAACTTTAATGGAGAGTTGCTCAAGACAGAAAGAAACAAGGTTAAAATTGAAATTTTTCTTACATTTTGAGCAGCCTAGAGCTTGTGTCTCCTCTAATTCTTTTTTTTTTACCTAAGAAGAATAAATAGCTTTTTATCTCCTAAACATAAAGACACTAGATTATTTCCTCATTTGGATATTCTTGCTTCTGTATATAGATAAAGTTTTATTACAAAAATTTATTCTGACGTAACCATGACTGAATTCAGGTTCTGTGAGGGTCAGCAGAAATTAAGAAAAAAAAAAAAAAAAAGAAAAATTGTTTCAGTAAGTAGGTATTCAGAAGGACGCTGCAGCTGGTAGTGAGATTTTGAAGTTTGTGGGCTCAGGAAGCTGGACAAACAGCACACACAACAGCATTACAGTTTGGCTAAATATTTCACACATTTCAGATGTGTTATCTGAGAAATTGGATTGATATATAATATATATATTAGGACATAAAACACACAACATGCTGGAACAGAGCATTTAATAGTTTAAATACATTGTATCTAAAAGTATTGAGTCATTCTTATAAGTGGCATTTGCTGATTGCTCTGGGTTTGCTGGCTGTTGTGTTGTAAGAAAGAGACATCATACGCCCATTCTCCTTCCCTCCTATTTGTCCCTTCCAAGGCTGTGGAGCCCTAGACTATTTAACTCCAACCTACAGAGGAGATGGGAAAATGATGCATAGTATTTATCATCCTTCAGTAGATTGATTCTGCTGTAGTTATACTAAGCTACAAGACTGACTAACTAGAGCTAGAATGACTTCAGTATAGAAACAAACCAGACACAGCTATATGAAACCTATTTTGCAAAAACAAAACAAACAAACAAAAACACCAAACCAACAAAAAAACAAAAGCTCCTGCACCTGGATCAGGGCAATCCCAGGCACAAATACAGTCTGGGCAGAAAATGGCTTGAAAACATCTCTAAGGAAAAGGATTTGGGGATGTCAGTTGTTAATAGACTCAGCATGTGGGGACCCCAAGAAGGACATCAGGCTGATGGAGTGGATCCAGAGGAGTGCCACAAAGATTATCAGAGGGCTGGAGCACCTGCCCTGTAGGGCAGGCTGAGACAATTGAGGCTCTTCAGCCTGGAGAAGAGAAGGCTCTGGGAGAGCTTCATAGCAGTCTGCCAGTACCTGAAAAGCACCTACAGGAAAGCTGGAGAGGGACTTTTTATAAGGGCATGCAGGGGATGAGGGGAAATGGCTTTAAACTGGAAAAGGGGAGATTTAGACTAAATATTAGGAAGAAATTTCATGGTCGTGGTGCGACACTAGAGCAGGTTGTCCAGGGAGGCTGCAAATGCCTCCCCCCTGGGGGCATTCAAGACCAGGCTGGATGGGGCTTTAAGCAACCTGGTCTAGTGGGAAGCTTCCCTGCCTATGGCAAAGGGGTTGGAGCTAGATGATCTTAAAGGTCCCTTCCCACCCAAATCAGTCTATGATTTTATCATTCTGTGACCTTATGCAGAACCTCACTGTGCAGAGACAGGAAGGGAGAAGACTTTCTGAGAAATTTATACCTGGTTAATAAACTGTCATTGCTAAGAAGATACCTTATTTCCAATTGATTACGCCTGGCTTCAAATTCCAGCCATATGCCATTCTCAGTAAGATTAAATACCTATCAGCAAATGAGTTGCAAAGAAAAAAAAAGTTAAACCTTTTCATTCACTTTTTTTTTTTGCTGACCAAACAAACAGTGTTTTACCATATATCTCTGCAGACTTCTGATTATTTCTGTAGCTTCTTGTGAAACTACCTTAACATCATTTTATTTATTTTTTAAAAAACTGCGAAAGCTCAAACTAATGTGGAAACCCAAAGTAAAGCATTATAGCATATCTTTGAAACACTATATGTGAAAGTTAATATCCTATTTATATTCAGTTCTCCTCTTACATACCAGAATCTCCTCAGAAGCAGTGCTGCTCTAGAACTAATTCACAGCTTTCTTGTCTCATTCAGTATGATTCCTACACTCTTTTCACGATGTTTAGGCTTTCCATTACTCAGGACTCCTCAGATTTAGCCAGCAGCACCATTGCCCCCAAGGAACTTCACTGCCTATGTGCCAGGGTGCTCATTTTGCACTCTGTACACATAGTTTGATGTGTAACTTTAAATATTACATTAGTCCAGTTCACCAAATGTGTAACTATAATCTGTCTTTGAATGACTGCTGCAACTTGTTAATCTGCTAATCACATTAGGTGTAGTATTGACTCACAAAAATATTTAATTTGATTAATGTTTCTTACTGACGTTTATTTTGCAGTTTTCAGATAGGCAAATCTTAAGCATTTATTGGTATCAGCCTAATGATAAGTCTTATCAGACTGTCCTATAACACAAAATTGTGGATCTCATAAAACTCCATAAGTATTATCTGCAGAAAGCTGTCCACATGAGCATAATTTATCTTTCTTGAGGTACATCGCAGCCTTGGCTTTAACCTTTTCTTGTCTGTTCGAAGTAAATTTTGGGAATATCAACTTTTCAAGACTATAAACATCCAGTACATTTCAGTTCCTCCAGCCTTGCTTTCCTAGACTTCATCTTTTGAACAACTGAAGGATTTGTATGCCTTTTCCAGCAGGCCTGTTTTTCTTCCTCTCTGTGAACTTATTTTAAAATGAATCACTAATAAGTAATCTAAATGTCTTTCCAGTCCTTTTAGTAGTAAATGAAAATATACTTTCTCAGAATTTACTTTGGATCTCATGTATACACGCATCAAAATCAACAAATACTTTTTCTTTATTCATGAAAGTTTTCTGAAAGTAGGTGAAATGCAAGATGTTTTTGGCCGAAACTTGGCTGCAAATCCTTGTGAGGTAAACATACTCTTTCTATTCACTAACAGTCTCTGCTTGTCAGGCTCTAAGGTAAACATCTAGCCAACAACGCTATCATTTAAACAGGAAAATCACTCCTGATCTTTAATACTTTCAGTGTTTAGATTTGAGAAATGTTCTACCTGTTAACAGAACAATATCTATCTTAAAATGTGCCTGGAAATGTCTTTGTTTGTTCCCAGGCACTAAGGATTCAGTGTTTTTAAGTGTACTGAACATATTTAAGTAGCTTTGCACCAGAAGCGATCTGGTCTCCCACCAGATTATTAACAAAAATGAGGCCACCCTCAAATAAATGTATTGAATAAATATGTTCCAAGGCAAAAATTTCATATTCCTTCTCATCTGCAGTTTATTCTGCCCAGGACAATGAGACAGATAGCAACTTCTGTCATTTAGTAACACATTCATAAAGCACTCTATTTTCAGAATCAGAATTTTAAGGTTTTTAAACTTACTGCAGGTATTACAGTAGCAGCTTTTCATTTTTATTTTTATTTTTTAAGAGAAAATTAATATGACAGACTTTGTTCAGTATCAGCTTTCAGAAAAACTAATTGCTGGGATTTGTTTAGTGCCCTGTCCTAGTTCCAATGAAGTTTTGTCATCTCCCATTAACAGCAGGAATAGCTGTACTCTTACATTTTCATAAATAAGGGCATAAACTGCTCAGAGGGAAGACAGAGGGAAATATTTTCTATTTTTTTAAAAAGAATATTTAAACCAGCTCCAAAAAATCAAGGCACAGGAAAATATGCCTGGAGACATTTTCTACAAAAAGTAAATGATTTTCCATTTTCTGTACACCTCCATTTCTATTACCTAATTAAAGTACTTAAGTAACATAAGAACTTAAACTTTTCTCTCATTTTCTGAGAATTCATTAGGTCTTTCAGTAGATAAAAAGAAAACCATTAAATAAAGAATCTTGTAAAGTGTGGAAAGGAAAATTAATCCCAAACCGATGTTGAAGTGAACTAGTGTATTAATGAATATACAGATGTTATAGCATAGCAGAGAGCTCAGCTATGTAGTTGTTACACTAAAGCAGGAAACAGAAAAGGTAGGTACGCTCACCTGTATCCTAGGCTCACTCAGGAAACTCCAGTGGAGTGGATCTCCAGAAAAGATTCTTCCCTGCTGGCAGTCAGCTCTTAAATGGCTCTAGGAGAGGTGCAGCCAGGCTCTACCTTTCCAGCAGCACAGGAGAATTGCCTTCACCTGTGCTCCCAGGGCTGACTCATTGCTCACCTCAGGTGATCAATCAGAGGTTCAGGCTGTGATTCAGCAGTTCCCATACAACCAATCACAAGATGTCTCTATTGTTGTAAATAAGAAATTAGCTAAAATACACTATCTTAAAAACCCTCAGAACCTTACTCATAACAATATAAGTATTGATTGTGTATACTAATATTAATAAAACAAACAAAGTCATCCCACTCTTGAATTTGGATTTTAAGTAGAAACTAATATTTTAGAGAAATCATAACAAAAACTGCTATTCAAATCTCCAGAAAAAAAAAAAATATCTAGTGTTCAGACTGCAGGGAACGTCAGAACTGTATTGTGCAGCTGGCAACAGCCAGATCACCCCAATTAAGATACCAAGTAAAAGATAAGGAAGTTCGTTCCTTCCAGTATGTAAGGAGATGATGATGAGGGGCTTCCTAATGATGCCATATAAAGCTTTTTAAATGGAACTCAATTAAAAGAAATACTTATTATTTGGAGAGGAATTTAGCGAAGAACACGAGAGAAATATGTCTAGAAAAATTTCTTTACTTAGCACAAGCTGTGAATGATACAAAAAGAGAAATTAGTTTTCTGAAATTTATTTATCATTTTTTCTACAGGAAAATTTGCTGGACAACCTCTGTTGCATTAAACAAAAGAACAGCAGGAACCATGATTTTCAGCTATTTTAAAGGAAGTAAAAAAATACATGATCTGTATCCCAAACAGAAGAGTTTTAAATTATGATCTGGATAAGATATTGTGAGGAGATCAACCAAAACAGAGTATTATCTCTAAGGAAAATGGACTGAAACAGATGGAAGAGAGAAAAGCGAACTTTCCTAAAGGTATAACATCTATGTCACCAGCTGTTACTGGGAGATAATGTGCAGTGACAAGTGATGTATAGGAGGAAATACAAATACCTTTTTCCTAGTCTAAAAGAGAAGCAGATTCTCTTACACCTTTGTCTTGTTTAAAGGAAGGTCTCAAATTTACAATGGCCACTTACATCGCAATTCTTTCAGAACTGAATGAGACTGGAAATAAATGTTTGTCAAGATCAGCTTAAAAAATAATTTGCTGATACCTTAGAGGTAATTAAAACATTATAGAAACACGAGCAAGACACAGTCCTTTGCCCTAAAGGTTTCCTTTTTTTCTTTCAAAATTTGAGTACTATTTAGTACAAAAGTATGGTAATTATAGAAATTTTCAGTAATTTTATACTTGTATTAGAATGGGATATTCTTTGATATCTGAATAATGTTATAGTGACAAATATTAAAATACAGACTACAATAACATCTTGGTATATCTGCTTTGAGTGGCTAATACAATTCAGAGTACATATTAATATACTGTGCTGTTAAATTCAGGACTGCTATGGCTGTCTGAGGTTTACATTCTTCAAAGAGTAAAATGACAATTGTCTCTGTTTCTTAAAATATGGTAATTTTCTCTCAGTACTAGGTTTTTAAAAGGTGATTAGACAGTTAATAGAAAAACAAAACAAAACAAAAAACAGATCTATATTTTTCAGGAGTATTTAAGAGTATTGGCTATCCTTGTCTGAATATCCTGATATCCAACTATTTCTTCAGGAATCTAAATAGGTTAGTTCTGACCCTAATGGTTAGAAATCCAGCCCATGGTGCTGAAAGAAAAGGTTTCATAGATCTGGAAATTCCCATGAGCAAATAAATTTCTGAACTTTTTATTGGGCTTTAGTGAGCAATATCCTGATAATAGTTTTTACCAAGTTACTTTAATAATTATTTATTTCTTTTCTTTTTTTCTTTTTTTTTTTTTTTTAAGAAACAGCAGTGGATTTTTAACAAGAGGTATAAAAATACAAGGAAATGAAGACAGATGTAAGAAGTGCTCTAGCAACCATTTGTGCTTCTGTAAGTGACCATTCTTTTATGCCATTGCCTCAAAGCTTGCTGAGGACACAGATGAACATGTCCAAGCAAGTTCTTGACCATGTTTGAGAAATCCTTTGTCTGGAGAACACAGGTGGACAAGGCCACGGGAAACGAGAGAGAGATAAAGGGCAGATTAACGGCCACGAAGCAGTCTTTTGTGTGTACTTATCTCGAGGGAGATAGCCCTCAGTGGGTACTGCACATGACTCTTACCCAAGTGCCCAGGAGTGCCCTAGTGGCCAAAGAAGAAGGATAAAAAAGGGACCTACAACCATGAGATTAGGTTTCTGACAACAGATTCCTCATGAATGGCCGCAAGTTGTATCAGAGGAGGTTTGGGTTGGACATAAGGAAGAACTTTTTCTCTCAGAGAGTGGTCAGACACTGGAATGGCCTGCCCAGAGAGGTGGCAGAGTCGCCGTCCCTGGCAGTGTTCAAGAGGCGTCTGGACGACGTGCTGCGTGATATGGTTTAGTACTAGTGGTGGCAATGGTGATGAGGAGACGGTTGGACTAGATGGTCTTACAGGTTGCTTCCAACCTTGTGATTCTATGATTCTATGAAGAGAAGGGGTTTTTCTGACATGAGAAGCCTCACAACCTGCCTCTCTCTCTCCTGGACTTGCTCTGCGCTCTACCTTCTTGCTGCCTAGGCCATCCATGCTTCTGCTGCTCTCCCTGGGTTTCTAATTAAAGAAGTAATGCAAGAACTTAAACTTCTCTCTCATTTTCTGGGTTTCTGACAACAGATTCCTCACGACCTGAGACCTGCATGCTAAAGAAAGGTGTCTGCCACCAGATTCCTCTCTACGGAATGCCTGCATGCTGACAGACTCTCCTGTGCCTGCTACCTGAGCCCTGCTGCTTCTTCCTGGACTTACCCTGTGGCTTCTTCCTGCACCTTCTTGCTGCCTAACACCAGTCGCACAGTTGCTGCTCTCCCCTTGCACTTTTGCCTCGGAGTATTGGAATGGCATGCAACAGGACCGCTGCTAGATCCTGGTGGTGACCATCCCTGCTTTACGCAATTCTTGCTTCTCTCCTATCTTTTCTTCCCCTTCCCTATCACCCTAATTTGTAATAGTCACTGGCCTCCCCTTCCCCATCTCTCTGATTAAGATTTGTAATAAACTGGTTGGATCAACATTTGAACTGTTGTTTCTTAATCTCACAACAGGTATACATATATCAAAGAAAATCTCTCCTATAAATTGGAGCGAGACAGCTTCATCTGGATTTCCCAGAAAACCAAGGGGTTCCATCTTTTTGTGAGTTATATCTGTTCACTTTTTGCTATATTAATATAGACCGGTAGAGAGTAATTCAAAATGTGCAGAAAGGCTTGAGCAAGATTAAATTATCAGCTGGGCACATGGAGCTCACACAGTCTAGTAGACTGCTAAATTGCTGGCTTTCTTGAGGCCATGCAACTGCATCCATGGTAGGAAGATTCTCAGGTCACTACTTTTTATCTCTCATAGACGCATGCAATGGCTTGGGTTGGAAGGAATCTCAAGAATCATCAATTTCCAGCATCCCAGCTACAGGCAGGGTTTCCAACCACTTGATCAAGTGCTAGACCAGGCTGCCCAGGGGCCCCATCCAACCTGGTCTTGAACACCACCAGGGATGGGGCATCCACAACCTCTCTGGGCAGCCTGTTCCAGCACCTCACCACTCTCTCAGTGAAAAAGTTTCCTCTGACATTTAATCTAAATATCCCCTTCTTTCATTTAAGACCACCATTCCCTTTTGTCCTATCACTATTATAAGCTATTGTATCCTATCACTATTGTCAACTGTGTAAAAAGTTTATTTACCTCCCTTTTATTATTCAAACGCTGCAATGAGGTCTCCCTGCAGACTTCTCTTTTCCAAACTGAACTACCCCAGTTCCTTCAGCCTCTCATCATAGGAGAGGTACTCCCACCCACTGATCATCTTTGCAGCCCTTCCTCTGGGCCCTCTCCAACAACTCTGTATCTTACCTGTGTTGGGACCCCAGACCTGATCACAGTACCCCAGATGGGCCCTCACAAGGACAGAGTAGAGAGGAGGAATCACCTCCCTTGCCCTGCTGTCCACCCCTCTTCTGATGGAGCACAGGATACCATTGGCCTTCCAGACTGCAAATGCACTCTACTGGCTGAAGTTAAGTTTTTCATCTACCACGACACCTAAGTCTTTCTTGTCAGGGCTACTCTCAAAGAATTCTTTTCTCAGTATGTATATGGGATTACCACAACCCAAATGCAAAACCTTGCACGTTGCTTTGTTGAATACCGTAAATGAACTCGTAAATACAGGATGCAATTCTGAAACACCCAGTGAAAAATTGATGTACCTGCTTATTTTTGAGAGGAAGTGTATCATAGTACTTCATGTCAGATAAGCTTCAGGTTCAAAAGCAAACATCTGGGTGAGGATGGGAGAGATGACACTGGTATTGTTTCATCATTTCTTTGTGCTTTCATGTTTCACTGAAAATGGGAATCACATGACTCTGCTAATAGCACCTAAACAGTATATGAACTATGAAACAGCTGCTCATTATGCTAATAAGGAAAGAAGTCATGACTTTTTTTTTAAAAAAAAAACATCCTGTAATTTTCTTCTGTTGATAAAAATTTGTACGCAGCAGTGAAAAAACTAACAAACTGACCATGGGTTCAAGTGTAAAAAAGCATTTTATACCAGTACTAATGCTATGGCTCTCTCCATTTTACACAATTTTCTCTAATTTGTAGAATAGTGTTAATTTTTTTATACTATACATTAGTCATTAGAAAAGTTCTTAGCCATCCCTTTTGTCTAACTCTTTGTTTGAACTTTCAAAGAGACATCCATTCCTTGTATAACAAATATTTGCTGAACACCAAAAATATTATATACGGCACTAGGGATACTATGAAAAACTTTTAAGCAAGACCAGTCTGGTGAATTTCTAGTAGCAATTTTTTCCCCATGTACCTGCAAGAATACTATTTTCTCTCAAAAAATCCTCTTGTCAGCCAGCATCATTTAGAAATTTAAACTACCACAACTAAATGAGACCATATATATGTTGCACAACAGAAAAGCTACAAACTATGCATCACACACAGCTAATGAAAACACTCTGAATGTACGTGACAAGTGTCTTATATATCACCTGTTCCTCCATTTAAAATCCTCAGTGAAAAGAAAAATTATCTTTTATCCTAGTACACAACTTGCTAGAACATAACAGTGGAAGTCATATTTATTAAAAATATAATGTTATGCCAAATACTCAAGATTAGCGTCTGTAAATTGTATAACATATAGGGAAAGCAGCTTATCTTCATTCATTTTTTATGCATATTAATGTTGTGTTTAGAAGGCTAATAGATGATTTGACCAACTGCATTGCATACAGGACAAATAAAAGCTGTGAGTACTTTTATTTACTTGGTGGGTTTTTTTTTGTTTTTTTTTTTGGATGTTTTCTTTCAGAGATCACAGTGTTTTCTAAGAAAGGTAACTCAAAAAATTGCTATAGGCATCTTTAATATGCTCTTTGGGTTCACAGATCCAGGAAATGGACACAGGTAAAGTGACACTAAAATCCCAGAAATCTTATAAATTAAAAAATATCCAGTTTCCTTATGTCTATAGTTACTCTATGTGCAGAATGCTATCCTTATAGCTTACATCACGTGTATTTTCCTTTTAGAATTAGATATTCAGCTCACAATCTGGCATTTCTAAATGATCAGTATCACAAATGGTGAGATTGCGTAAGTATTTTTTCAGATGAATCAAACCCTTGACTAAGATATTTTAATTGCTATAATTTGAATAACGAATTCCAAGTTTTGAAAATGAGTTGAAGGTAGTATGTGATTAACTACTGCTAATGAAGCTGTTACCTGATTAAGTAACATTTCATGCTTGGAACTGATTATATCTAAATGCAAATTAAATTGATTTGAATTGTCAATTCTTTTCCTGAATTTTTTTTTTTTTTTTTTTTTTTAATGTTCAGCATTTAGCATTATGCAATGTACCTTGGTGGTTTTATTGTACTGGTCATTCTCTAAGTTTTAATGTCCAATATGAGCTCAGAAAAATCCTGTTCCAATGAAGTGTAGTCTCTATTCACATAATCAACATTTAAAATTTTATTTACTGAAAAAAATTGCCAAAAAATTTAAACTTAATTTTAGTAAAATGACAGGTGATCACTTTGCTAACAGTTACTCACAGTACTTCACAAAAACTTTAAGAAGTGCAGCAAAGATCCCAGTGGAGGATGTAAGGTTTTATCCTTTCAATAAGACCAAATGGATTCAAAAGAGAACACCTTCCTGAAATAGCTAGGGATGTCCGTCAACAACTTTCTTCATGGCAGCATGTTTTTTTCATTCTCAGCTTAGCTTAAAATAATGGAGTCATCTGAAATGGTTGTTAACTCAAGTTCTATTTATAACCATTTCTTTCCAATCTGTGCCAAAAGTCAAAGTAGAAAGGGAGAAGAAAAAGTTTTGAAAAGGAAACATCACGCGAAGAATAAAAAAACTGTCCACAAGAGCAAAATTAATCCTAGCAATGCTAATTACAGTCTACAGTCTACAGTCTACACCATGCAATGAGAACTCCAATCCCACCACTGCTGAAATAATTTCTCATGCCACTGTGTTTTTGTCAGAGGAATGAAACCATTGCACTTTTGTGTGGGCTTTGCAACTGAACAGCCTGTGGATCTTCTGTGGCTATCACAGCACTCAGAGACTTCACTAACCTTTCTACATCACCCTGATAAAAATCATGAAAGATTACAACAAATAAAGATTTTCAGGAATGAAGGTAATGATACCGGATAGACCTGTATTGTCAATAAAATAAGGTGAGCAAGACTATGCTAGGCATTAAACTGTCCAGAAGTTCTGTAGCATGAAGTGAAAATCAAAATGATGAATGTTTTGTCCTATAATAATTTTCAATTATGCAGTTAATCTTCTGCATCAGAGACAGCATCATACTTCGCAAAATACAGAGTAAATATATAGAAAATAAAACAATTGTCTGTTAGCTTCATACACTTGCAGTCTCACATTCAACTCACATTCAACCTAGGATGATGGCATCACTTCAAGTAATGGTCAATATTTTTGTCAAAATGAAGAGGGAATTATGCTTTATGGTCTGCAAATCATATAAATACCTTAAGTGAATGTGCTGGGTAGGAGATACTCAGAGATGTCTTGAGTAATTTTTTTAACACTCACTATTGCCACAAGAAAAACAAAAATGGGTATTGGAGGGATTAGTATGATAAGCACATATTTGAATAAGATAATTCAGGATATGCAATTTTAAATGTATTTTGGTATCGTTATATATTTCCTTGAGAAATTCATATCTCTGTGTTTTTGTCTGTCCTACTGTCAGATATCCTGGAGCAGTAGAAGCTCTTTTACATTGGATCTTGTTTTGCCAACTTTACATATGTTGCAAGGTTCTGGTTATAATAAAAACATTTTGGATTAAAACATCATGCAGTAAGAAAAAGGCTGAAAGAATCTGAGTAATGTCTCCAGATTAATTCTGAGAACCAATCAGTGAGGTTCTTTCAAAGTTAGTAAGTTCAAGTACGTGTATTTTCTGCATAATTAGAACTTCCCAAACTTGCCACGGTTAGCCAGTGGCACAGTGCACCAGTAATCTTTGGAAGACAAAGTGTACAACACATCTTCACAAGGAACACACTGAAAAAAACCAGTATAAGCCTTTCTAATCTGACATCGTAGTTGTGTTAAACAACTGTTAACAGTTTTTTTATGTACCACATGGTAATAATTTACTGACATTTGAGTTTGACTTTATAGTTTCTGGACTTTCAAGTTGCTTGAAGATAACATGAGCTAGTCATTTTCGTGTGGATCAGAGTCAGTCACGTAAATGGCTAATACGTGCAAGAACAGGAAAAGATAAATATGTTTGCTTAGATTAGCATTCTATCAACCACTAATTCATGAAAAGAATCAAATTGCTTAATATTTTTTCAAAGCAAGTCCTGTGCACAGAAAGTAAATAAATTTATGAATCCATATTCACAGTATAGAAAGCGTTCCCTGGCCAACTTGATTTAGCTGTGCATATCTCTATTCATTGTGGGGGAGCTGGACTAGATGACCTCTAAAAGTCTCTTCCAACTCTAAGGATTCTATGATTTTATGATTCATCTTACCCTCTTTTCAGCTAATTGACTCATTAAGACTTAGAGTGATTCTCTAGCTTGAAACAAGAAGGTTTCATCAGTGTGAAACATACAACTGCATTTTGGAATTGATATGATCCCTGGGTCAAGATCCTCAATAAAATTTGCTCTCTTCTGTATGAAGTGGGTACATTTCTCTGATTTTTGGAAATCTGGGAAGGATGCTATGATTTAATGACAACAATAAAATTGTAATGCATTCACGGTTCTTCTGTATGGTAAACTCTGGGACCTAAGATAACTTTAAATTCTGTAAACTGAGACCTAGGGTAAGAGTTTAAACTCTGAGTTCTTTTCTCTGCCTTTTCTTTTCATTAATGATTACATTAAAATATAAAATACCTACGTGTGAGTTTACTTATGTGCTTTTAAGCTTAACAGAAGAAAAACTGGTGAACCTCATGGTCCTCTTCATAGTGAGGAGCAGATGAGGTGGTCAAATAGTTTTCTCTAACCTTAAGGAATATAGGAATAATTTTACACTTTACAGAGATAGTGAAGTTTAAATTGTTGACGTTAGCAGGGCCCATTCAGAAACTCAGATAGATTGAGAGAGAAATACGATCCAGGATCTCAGTCATTTTAAACCAGTGTTGAGAAATTCAGCTACACTGGTGTCAGGTAAAATAGAAGTACCTGTCTGAGTATACTTGTGAATTAGGATGGACATAACCAAAGTAATTCAAGATTTACTATAGTAGAACTGAGAGGAAAAGCAGTCCTTTTCTACAGGCAGGAACAGTTAGGTTAATAATTAATAACAAAGCACTTATTAATTTATCATATTTTGTCTTTTTTTTCTGTGCTAGAGTTGTTCATATCTGGGTCGTTATTTTCTCTGATGT
Source organism: Tetrao urogallus (assembly GCF_951394365.1). Classification (NCBI taxonomy): domain Eukaryota; kingdom Metazoa; phylum Chordata; class Aves; order Galliformes; family Phasianidae; genus Tetrao; species Tetrao urogallus. The sequence goes on along the minus strand of NC_136817.1, from coordinate 48,015,085 downwards.
ATTCATTATTCATTGTATTATTTCTCAGCACATTTAGCTCTGAAGATTGCCTGTTAGAAGTTCATTGTCAGTATTCATTATTCCAAATTTGTGCTGTTCATCCTGGAGAAATGTCACGTAGTATATTTTTGATCACTTGATTAGTTGAATTTAATTTTTAGATTTCCAGCATGAAACATGAAATTGAAACATGCTTTCCAAGCTTACTATTACCTATTATTTATAAGCTGCTATTGATTCTTATAAGATCCATGATGATCTTGGAAAAAGGGACACAAACGCTTTATGTCTTGAAGTGTCTGATATATTCCTATTAGATTTATTTATTTATTTATTTTTAGGAACTGGTATTTGCAAAACTCATTATAAATTTTTTTCTGCTCTAGCTTCATCTTGAAGTTGCAATTGAAATGCAAACAGCTCTAGGGAAAATCAGTCATCTGTCAGAGATGCCCCACAACAGTTGAGACAACAGTAGCGACTAGAATAATAGCATGTTCTTCATATAACTGGAATATTGCTACAGCACTTTTACCATTTTCTTGATATAATTTATCACTTAAGCTACGTATCTCTGAAGACATTTTATTTACAATATGACAAACTGTGTGCTCATCAAGTTTATTTATAGAGATGTTTTCCCAATTCTAATGTTAATTTGTTGACATCACTTGGAAATTTGTCAGTAATAGGAAATGAAATGTGCTACCCATTTAACTTGGAGTCACGTCTCTCATGCTACCCAACACAGGAGCTTTCTGAAGGTGAAAGAAGCTTCCGTTAGCAAAGGTATGATAAACCATTCTTAAAATTCACATGCTATATTGGATTTAGTTTATTCCAGTTCCTCCTCCATGCTGCAGAATTTCAGTAGGGTTGGGTTGGTGGGCTCTTTCATTTCAAATGATAATTACATGAACCTATCAGCCAGGATCTAGACTAGCAGCTGAAATCCAAGACACACTTTCTGCACCGTTGGGAAGCAACATCTTGTAGTTTTGAGGAGCTTGTCACTCAGTCAATCTCCTAACTTTTCAATGGGGAACTAGCTTCTGATATCACCAAGAATAGTTCACAAAATTACTGTGTTACAAAACATTATTGAGAGAAAAATTCTAAAAATAAGAAAATAAATCCACAATTTTGACATTAGGATTTTTGATTTCATCATCATAAAATCTCTGAATGTGACCACTTGCAAAATTTGTACTAATCCTTTATGCCTAAAATAGTTCTTGTTAGAACAATATTTTGGTTTTCCTAGTGAGAAACTCAAGTAGTACATAGGATGCATTGCTGAAACAATGCTGAAACAGCAGAACACACTGATGTCCAAACTGAATACTCCAGTATCTTTTTTCCTGACTTACAGAATGCTCTCTAGGTGTGGGATTTACTAACAAAGTATGAAAAATTGAATTAATTTTGTGATTTTATTGCAATTATCTTTGGGGGTTGATGATTGTATCTCTTATGACTCACATACAGCTTTTATTAATGTACTTTGGTACTGAATACAGTCTTTGATTTTTGGCATGGTCTAAAGTTTTTTATGGAAAAGGATGTGTAAAACGGCTAATGATTATATTTGTCTGCAATGCAGTGGCATTTTGGAAGCATCTGTTTAATCGTGCTTTTAAGGAGATTAAAAACAAAATTGAATCTTTATAAGTCCAGTCGTAGCAAATGTAGGAGAGGAATTCTCTGAAGAAAAAGCAGCAACACTGAAAATGCAAGTCCTCAATTGTGTGTGTGTGTATATATAAATATATATATATATTTATACAGCTATATATTAGTGTTATTTGTGAATCAGCACAATTCATCATCTGTCATTGCCTGTGCTATTACTATACTTATCCACAGAAGCAAAAAAGGGAAAAATTCTGCTTTAGTGAAAACTCACTCATTTCCGTGCATTATTATACTTGTAGATGTTTTCTAGAACATGGGAGAATCTGCCTGTATTTTCGAAGTTGCTGAAGTTCCTGGTGGACATATGTACATAATTTTACACCTGAGTCATCTCACTGCAGCAATTGAATAAACTGTGCATAGGTATTACTTTGGTAATTCTAACTGTAGTTATAAAAGGAAGAAACCAAATCCAAAGTAACAGTAACATTAAGACATTTGGTTTAACATAATCCCCATTTCCCTTAGTCATCTCTTTTATGTACAGTAGCTGTTAGAAGAGAGTAGAACTGTAAAACATTGGTCACCATATACAAATATTTAATATACTGGAGAAAAAATAAATTGTGTTATAAGTTTTTTAAATTCCATATAAAATCTATACATTCAACATAAATATATTAACGGGGTATCATAATTATAATCCAACTCACCAAATGGAATTAATTCAGAAGAAGACCAGCATAAATAAGCATAAGTAGTGTTTCAGATTGTATCCAGGAAAATGCTTAATGCTGTGACTTATGAATGTACCTAGAAAAAATTGAAAAAATGAAGGAACTTAATACACACACAAAAAATTGATAAGAAAAGAACTTCTTCTTTAGATGAGATTTGTAGAAAAATAGAAGCTAATGAAGTGGAAGAGTTCTGTTATTTTTCATCATTTTTCGCCTCTGCCCAGTACAAACTTTCTGCCTCATTTGAGAGATCGTAATCTTTCTCCTGCCTGTAACCTTCCCCTGTTCTTTTTGTTTTCCCTTTAAACTGGAGTGTCTGCTGTCAGGGACCTCATCCAGGGCATAGTGAATTTCTGTGAGTTGCAGTCACTTTTTGATATGTGTTACTTCTGGAAGAAGGAGTACCAGGTTTGAAATTGCTGCTGGGACATCTCCACATTTCCTACTGCTGTGACTCAACTGCTGTTGGATTTTAGCAGATGACAACCACTTTGATAATACTGTATATTCAGATCTTACTTTCTTCAGCTTTCAAACATTGTTTCTATTTTGTACTTCACTGCCAAGCCTCCCACCCCTCATTTTCTATGAGTTCTCACATCCTTTATGCAGTTTCTGACCCCACACCTCTCTATTGTTTGGGTCTTCCTTTTCTTCTGATTGCCCCTGTGAAGTTCTTCCCTTTCAACACTCATGCCTTTCAACTCTTTCAGCATCCTCTCCTTCACTAGGTGACTTTTTTTTTGTCAGTGATGTTAGTTCTTTCATCTCCATCATCTGGTCAACTCCCCGCTCAGGCAAGCTGTCTCAATTCTTATACCTGTAAAGCCTCTTGAAGGAACACAAACAATGATCTTCTGCTCTCCTATTTCACCCACATCCCTGTTCACTGATTTTGCTCAGGAAGCATTTCTTTCTCCTTTCTCTGACCCACTTTACATGCATACATCTCACAGCTCCAACTGTTTCAAGGTCACACAACCACTGGTGCACCATTATAAACTGCTTAGATATTTATGAAGAAGTGCTAGTAACTATCACCTAATGATCTCTATAGCTGACTAAATATCAGATTTTTTTTTTTAAACTATGTAATATATTTCAATGATAGGGAATAAAACGCAGCTATGGGTAAAACCCTGTTGAGGATCACACCAAAACCCAGATGTTTATTGCAGGACTTGCTTCCAAGACATTGATATTGTTTACTTCAAACTAACTGAGCTTGAAAAGGAATTTTACGTACTACAAAAGAATTCAAACATTTCTCTTTACAGTCTTATGAAATGGCTTAAGACTGTAATAAAGTCTGGGATGAGAATTGATCAGAAATTGTCTAAAAAGATTTGTAGCAGAAAAAAAAAATCTTATTTTATCCTCTTATTTTAACAAAGTGTTTATAACTCTGCTTTTCAGGAACATTCTGTGGTTGTACATATATATACTTCTGTGGAATGTGTATTATAACAATAACATTAGCAGCCATGCATAAACATCATCAGCTAATTTCTATTAAAAATATATATATATTCATTAGATAGTTTCAGAAGTGAACAGTGCCCCCTGAATGCAGATATAAATTTTGAAGAGATAATAGTCATGCTTCAAAACTATGCACAAGTTTTAAACATCATCCAAATTACTTTGATCTGGAAACTGCTTTAAGAACCTCACAGCCGAAAATAATCCTCCACCACTTCTACAGAACAGGACTGAAAATGGGAATCTTTTAAGCAAATTTCTTCTTCTTAAATAAGGAAACTGATGTGTGGACATGAGGAGTGCATTTATCTGAAGTTCACAATACTCTGAAAAATACCTTTGCCTCTGGGATTAGAGCTGTCAAGAAGAAAATTACGTTGCATAGCATAATCAGAGATTTAGACTTTCGGGATTTATTTTAAGTTGAAATAAGAAATTTCTGAAACATTTCACTGAGAGAAGATATTGAAAATTAATGGACAGAAATGTCACAACAGCACTGTATTCTTATTCTTTTAATTTTATACATCAAATGACACATGTATTTCAACTTGTAGCAAAGGTTTTCAAGATTATATTGTATTGTAAGAATGTAACATTAGAATATTCTAATATTATACAATGATAAGGTCAGAAATTTCTTCATCTTGAGTAAAGGCATATATCAGTAAAATATTTGTTTGCAGATTATTTCACTTTTGCAGAAAACACCTTATAAAAGGTAATTTGTTAATCTTTGTCTTCTTCTTCAATCTAAAAATTTCTCCAGATTGGAAGGGGTACTTAAACACACCTTTAGATTCCATAAAAAAAAAAAAAGAATTTAATGCTAAAAATAACTAACCTCTTTTTATTCCCTGTTAAGATCAAATCATTATGGTTCAGAGAGCTGCATATAACACAGTGCATGACAGTACTATGTCAATTGCTTGCCAACAGTTGTATTCTTTTCGAAAAAAAGAAATACCAGTGTTCTTCAAGAGATGTTTACAAACAAAAGGATTTTTATTCAGAAACACTGCGCAGAATTATGAAAACATTATGAATGGCCTGTGTTACATTGAAAAAAAGAGTGTGTTAATAAAATATATCTGAAAAATTCAAAAGAAACAAGTGAAATTACAGTATTTTTCTGTCTACAGTAGTGCAATTTTGTTTTTGTTTACTCACACAAAAAATACCTTTTATAAGGTAATTTATAAGGTAATAAGGTTGCTGTGCACTTTCAATTTCATTCATAACTGAACAAAAATTTGATCTTTATTTAGTACTACAAAGGCTTATGAACTAAATGTGGATGCAACACAAAGGAAATTTGGTAAATTGAAAGTGCACAGCAACCTCCTTTCAAATGAAAACCAATTTAAATTCCCAAAGTATGTTACAGTGTAGTTAGATATTTAACAGAAAATGAAGCAACAGGACACCAGCTTATTTTAGCCTTTTGCTTTTGAGACACGTAGATTCTTTTTCTGTAAAATCTGAACACTTATCCAGGCTGAGTCAAGTACCTTAGTTAAAACTGAATAAGTAATGAAGCATTTCTGAGTATAAATAATAAATACATGATTGGAGTTAAATAACATTAATTTGAAAATTTTGAAGGTGTTTATTTTGTAATTAATTGACCTTGTTTAAAAGAATTAAAAATTTGACATTTTAGTAAATAAAATACTGGCAATTTTGAATAATCTGTTCTCCCATTTTTATTTATTTATTTTTTTTAAGCTTTATAGAACTCAAGAGTTACACTGTTGCCTTTTTATAGTCATATTATCAACCGTTTTTCAAACCTCAGCTAGTTGTGTATTTATATATTGACTTACTATGCAAAGACTTCATTTTTCTAAGCTTTTATAACTTTGATGCGCTTTTCAAAATATACTGTTATACAATCCTGTCAGAAGTGATTAGATCGTGCTCTTTTCATTTTTATAAGTTGCTGTCATCAATTATATCAGTACAACATTCAGGCAAATAAGTTGGCTAATGGAAAACTCGAGTTGGAAGAGTTAAATAGAGATAACCATAAAAAGTGTGAAAAATTCTTGCTGTGAAGTTAGGAAAGGCTTTGATGGAGAAGATAGGAAGGATTATTGAAACTTAATGTGTATCCAGTGACACTGGGTATAAAAGTGAGATATTACCTGCTGTATTATAAATGTACCGACTCTGTCAACAGAATTCCCTTTATGCTTATTTGCTACCCATAAACATGAATAAGCTTCCTAATTAATGGATATTAAAATTCTCCTATTGACTTAGAGATATGGAATATACTTTCAAGAAAGCAGGATTCAGGAGAAGGCATGCTGGTAAAACAGCGAGTAAAACACAGTAAGGGTGGCAGCTGGAGGTTGAACTGAAGGAGATGTGTCTCTCAGATCTCTCCCTCCTCAGGAGATGCCTGAGGTAAACAGAGCAGTCTGGATCACGAAAGCAGACTGATATGAGGGTCTGGGAGGAGTCAAGAACTGCAGGGCACTGCATTGAAGTAGAGAGGTGAAGAACAGGGGAAGGTTCAAGAGGGAATCTGAAGGAATGAGAGAAAGAATGGGAATCTAAAAATGGGAGAAAGACTGTGTCCTCCATTACAGGGAAAACAAACAAAACTTGGTTATCATTTTATTTGGAATTGCTTCAACATACATGTAGCCTTTGCTACTCAGAACCTACCGTCACTGCAAAAAACAATACCAATTTACTTGTGAGTGTATTGTTTGACACCCTTGACCTTTGGCTAAAACATACCCTTGCAAAATATTTTCCTGCCTATATGATACCATAAATTTTGCACAATTTTACTTAAGCACTTTCTATACTCATTAGAGAAACTACAGCATAAATTGCCAATAATTGGAGTCAAAGACTTCATATTCCTAAGCCATATTCCTATGGGCTTTGCTGTCATATTGTTTGCCTCCCAGTATCTCAGAAATGCCTCAATGCAGTGTGTGTCTCAGGGTCAGCAGGCAGCTAAAGAAAGTTGTCAGCTAAAGATTGATTCACAGGTCATCACAAACAATCTGTCTTATAAGAAGCCTTAAAAAAAACAAAAAAAAAAACAAAAAAAAAAAACAAAAAAAAAAACACACCTGTGGAACTGGGATCAAATGTCTTTTTTTTTTTTTCAGGCTGGGATCAATGCCTTGCTTGGTGGAATGCTTTCAGAAGCAATGGGAAACAATAAGCACAGAGCTTGCTAGCATTGTGAGACATGATACCTCTTACTGACCAACTGTGTTAGAAACAATGATAATATCTTGGTGCAAAATCTACCCCAAATGTCACAATTTTAACCTCAGCAAAAAATTAATAGTGGTTCTATTTTCATGTAAATTTGCCATTTGTAATTATTTATAGAAATTCCTGCTCTGGGTTGGCTTGTTCTTCAATTTTTGAGTCTCTGAAAAACATAGAATAATTATAAGACTTGTTCAGTTGAGGAAACACAGCAGTAGGGAAGAGGGTTATGGGAAATATGAGAAATTATAATAATTATTATTAACAATAGTAGCGTTTCTCTACCAGCATGACAGAACACCTTACCTAGAATGAGAAATTCTTATTATAAATAAAGCAAAATACTGGTAATTTATATGACGTGGAAATACCTCTGCACTCTAGTAGGGAATTGCATCTGAGAGACAATTTGGTGTCTTTGGCTTTATTTGTTGTTCATTCTTGTTTTAGACTCCTGGACACAAAAAATCTGGATTGTTCTTAGCACATCATTTGTCACTGTTTTATGCCTGCAGCTACTCAGGCATTCCTGTTCCCCTTTGTCTCAGCTTTTCTATTGTAATGAATAACTCTTCTCTGTGGCAGCATATGAACAGATTGTAAAAATGCTCTGATTGTACACACACAGTATATTCTTTACATTGTATGGTTTTATACATCCATACTTCAACATCTGCAATATCTCAGTGAATGTTATATTCTGAAGCATCCAATTGCCAGCCAAAGTAATTTAGCTGTGTTTTGTATGAAAGATATCATAATTGATTTTAAATGTAATCCAAAGCACGTGACTGTTTCAGGCTTCTCTGTTAAAATACTCTTCAAATGGGTTGAATAATTTTCATACTCCTTTAGTGGTGTCTTGTTTCTTTTGGAAGAATAAAGTTTGAAAGATGCATCTCATCAATATCAAGAATGATCTGCTGGGGAAAAGATCATTCCTGCAAGACGCATGACTCCAAAGGTAAGATACAACCTACAAGAAAAAAAACTAACACAATAGACTGACTTTCTCCCTCACTGAGACTGCTCCTGAATCTGAACTAGTTCCTCTCCTTCTTCATCCACTTGACTATCTACTCTGCTGCTCTGTGCACCTCTGTAATTTATTGCACCAATAGCAATAAGTCAATCTAATTTCATAGAAAGTCTTGAGGTGATGTGGTTTTCCAAAGCAGGGCCTCAAGATATATCATAGCAAAAAAAATCATAGGAAAAAAAAAAAAAAAGGTGGGGGAGGGGACTTATCCTGCCAAAACAAGCAAGGTCTCTTTAGATAATACTAAATTATGCATGACTATTTTTTATCTTTGTAGGAAAAGTAGTACTGCGTAAGAATAAAAGAGGCTGGTACTGAAACAATACTTTTGTGGTGATAATATTAAAATACAGAATTTGTCAAAAACAAGCAGTATTCCACTTTTTTTCCTTTGGGGTTTTAATATCAAGACTGAATGTCTGAGCTGAGACAGGATTTGAGAATGCACTCATATCCTTATTCTCGTACTGTTTGCTTCTACATGTATTTCACAGATACAGCTAATGAAGATGATACTTCAGCATCAGGATCTGTGTTATTAATATTATCAAGCCATTTACATTTCAGTAAGTCAATTTTAACTTGCAGTGTGCTAATAGCACATTCTTCACCTCTTTGTGCTTGTGCACTTGAGAGATACCACAGTGAATATAGCTTTACATTGCAAAGTAGCTAAGTCAAATCTGCTGATTTCTTCTGAATAATGAATAAATATTTTTATGTATAGCATTCCATAGATTATTCAAGCTGTTCATTTGCATGAAAATAAAGTACTTTCCACTTACATTGATCTGTTAAGTCTTTAGATTTTCTGTACACTACAATAGCTATAATTTTGAAAACTTGGTGAAAACATCAATTTAACTAAAGGTGGATGCACAGGTTGTCCCTTTTCTGTACTTAAGATCATTGCTTCCCAAGCTGAAAACTGAAACTTGTGTTTCCAATAATATATAACCATTGACAATAGATAGGTTTCTTTCTTTCTCCTTAGGCTCAGAGCTTAAAAGGGCACAAAGCCTAAAAACAAAAAAACCTCTGGATTTGTACTAGACACAGAGCAGTGTGTATTTTTCTACCAGGCCAGTTTCTTACAGAGGATGGCAAAAATTATCCTGCTGTAATCATTTTGAAGTGCTCACAAAGAAAGGAGAGATTTTGTTGGTTAGTATCTCACTATGTTTCATGTGTACTGCGCACTTTCAAATATGTTGATGCTTTAACAACAATATTTCTGTGTTTCTTCATCAAGTAACAAGACTCCTAAGGGCTTTTGTTACCAAGTTCCCTGTGAGGTTTGAGAATGCACAGTGAGATAACATGATGCAATATTCATATTAACCTCTTTTTAAAGCTAGTTGTTTCCTGAAAAAAACATTGCCTTCAAGAAATATACTGTTCAGAAAAGCTCATGCTTAATATGCATACAAATCAAACTGGAGGTTTTGAATATGAGACATTTTAAAGTTATCATCTCACCCTGGCTGTTCAGTTTGTGCTTTGATATATTTCTTAGAGCTCAGACCCAAGGAAGAGAATTTACGGTATATTGTCTAAATGTTTTCTAGAATCCTCATTAATATTAATATTCCACTCTTCAGAAGCTGATGAAAATCTGGAATTTTTGACACAAATATTTTTGGGGGAAATTGTTGAATATAAAGAAACAAGAAGCACAAAAATTTAAGTAGATATACAGATATTTCTATGTATCAAAATACACCACAGATATTTTGGTAAGGGTTATTTTATTCAGCTGTGATTAGTATTCCATACAATATTCGTTTCGCAATGCCTTGTGCCTTATACATTCACCAGGAACTTACAGAGCTCCGCTAGGACAAGGATGTCTTTGGAAAGAATCCCAAAACAACTTCATACATTTTAGCTAATTAATATTTGATTCTAAATGCATAGCCTGTTCTAGAAGCAGGGATCAGAGATTAATGCCTTCACTGCAGTGAGAGCATTCATTGAAGGGTCACCAGATCTTGTACTTTCAACTACTTCTCAATGCTGTAAATTTTGAACCACTTCCAACACAGTGTTAGAATTTCAACTGGAATAGTGAGGTCAGGGTATTGCCCCAGGCTGCTGGAATTATGGATCTGTCACTGAGAGGAAACTGAACACAGGCAAATGCTATAAATAGGGACAGGGAAAAGGTATTGTCACAGTCTTTCTTCTCATATGATTTAGAAGAAATAATGATTTATTTGTTCACTTCCAGGCTTTTACATCCTTTAGTCTGTCTTGAAACATGTAATCAGGGCTACAATGCTGAGCAAATTTCCTAAAAACCCAAAGATGAATGCAATGCCTGGTGCACAAGATTGTGACCATGTGATCTTTCATCTCCAGGATCAGTTTAAATTAATCTCCAGGATCAGTTTAAATTCTCATTTACCTAGATAAATTTTCTAACAAATCTAAATCAAAGCCTTTTGAAATTAATCTAAATGCCAGAAGTCCACTGCAATCAGTTTAGACATTTGTTCTGTAGATTATACCTCAAAATATGAAAATTAAGGATCTTTAAGTATGTTTTTATTATAAATTATTATTGCTCTGTGTGAATCACTACAGATTACATGAAGTTGCCTATGGACTACAGCACCTATTTACCTTAATCCTGTGATTTCCATAACATTTTCAGCCTGTACTATTACCAGTCTGATATTTTCAGGAGAATAATATGTGGACTGAGTGACTGGCTGCTATTACTGAGTCTGAGTTCTGAGAGATTTTCACATAAGGACTTCCTATAACAGATGACTGTGGTCTCAGATTTTTTTTTTTTATTTGTTTTCCTATTTCTCATCTTCTACCTTTCACTTCTTGGAAGCTGTATTGCAGCACTGCACCTGTTATTCATAAAAAAAAACTTCTGAGGATTGGGTCCAGAGAAAGCAGTGAATTTTATTTCACGGTTTCAAAGCCACAGCTATAGCTTTATCAAATGTAAGTTAAATGAGAAAGAAATAGAGGGGAGAAGTATATTTTAGTCACTCGCTTAGCCTCATTCTTCTTTCTTCCCTGTCATAAAAGATTTACCATGTAAAATTTTATCACTTGGAAAATAATATATAACTTTGAATACAGAACTTAGATCTATTTGACTATCAGAATTTTGTTTAACGTATGTTAATCTTTATTTTCTTCATCTTGGACATCTCCTAGCCTAACTTTAGAGCAAACATAGGCAGCCTGCAAAGTACAAGGGTTTTATGCCAACATTTCTCACACTCATTCCTCGGGTATTTCAGTTATCTATCTTAGTACTTGTTGATCTGACTTATGCAAAATACCAGAAAACCAGCTTTTTTCTTTGTTTGCATTCTGTTCTATTCTCTGGTACTCTCTCATGACATTTGTTCAATAGTCCTAGAGAACTCTGTACCTTTCTGAATCACTTTTTAAACCTAGCCTCAAAATAAAGATCAGCATGAAAGCTCAGGTCTTGCTTTGAATTTGCCACAGTAAAACAGTGGAAAAGTGACAGTTTGCTGGGAAGACATCCCACATATGCAGTATCTGAGATCTGTAGTAGTCTGGGAGCTGGTAGAACAGAGTCCCCCATTTGTTGGGCTGTGCTGCCTAAAAAAGGGTAGTTATTGCTGAATTTCACATGTAACAGCCTAGTAAATAATGTTGATTTTTTTTTTTTTCATAGATGAAGTCCCTTCTGCATGCTAAAAGCACACTATATTATTCAGTTGCTAATTAGTACAACCAATGCTAAGTTGTAGGTACAGAACTGCAGGACAGTACTACATCAGTGCTTGGCTGAAGCCTGCTACACCAGCCTATAAATTTTTTGTCAGGTTTTTTTAATAATTGCTCCTGTACAAATTGTAAGGAGTAACATTTATTTGACAGGCTTTATCTTCCTCCATGCTAATAGCAGTGAGTGCATTAATATTTATATGGAACTGGACTGTTTCTACAGCATGTTATATTAGAGATGCTAATCCTGGCTATTCATCTAGAGGTTATGGTATATAATCAGAAAAATGCTGATGAAGCATCTTCTAATATTACTCAAAGTTTTATTCAGTAGGTTTTATTGCTCCCATTCACAGAGACTACAAAATAAATTATGTTCATGGTTTTAAGAGTGTAATGTTCCTGTATGTTAATTGGTGCTCATTGTAGGAACTTGTAAAATATATTCTTGAAAAAAGTGACAAAGGAAAGGGAGTGAATACCATTTTCTGAAGTGCTGATCAAACAAACCATTGATTCTTCTTACAGCAATTTTTATAAACTGCAAATTAACAGCATGAGAAGTTCAGGAAATATAGCCTTGGGAATAACAAATAGGTACTATTCTACATCACTGTTAATGATCTAATGAGAAAAACATATCTACTAACAGCCATATTTGGGCAAGATAGTTGCTAATAACAACTGGAGGAATGAAAACGTATCATAGACAGTACTCACCATTTTGTATTTATCTTTAGAAAGCAAAAAAAGCTGAAGTCAATTTTGCCATGATCCAGTTGGAATCATCCTGAAGTGTTGAGAATAGCAGATTTAACTCCATGTTCTTCAGCTCTTACTAGTTTCTCTTTCATTCAACATACATATAATTTTTACTATTTTTGGTTAAAAGGAACACTTCCCTTATTTACAGCGATTAATTATCTCACTGAAGTCAAGTATTTAACAGGAAAAAAAATTTTGAAAGACAAAAATGTTTTGAAAATTAAGATTTGCCTTCTTGATGTCAAAAAGGTATATTTACACTTGCATACCTGGCCCTAGTGCTCTAGCGCTCTATAGTGCTCTAGTTACTGCAAGTCTTGATGTGTTGTTTGTGGTGGGATGATGGATGGATGATGATGGGAACATGAGAATCCTGCTGACATTGCCTCATGCTGAGGTTTCAGGGAAATACCACATACCTTGAAAACTGGAAGGCTTATTTTTATTCTATTTTGAATTAATATATACTTTAAAAGTTAGAAATCTTACTGCAAATTCAGCATTAAATCTCCTTCTAATTAAGTTTAAATTATGTAACTTTCACTCAAGCAGATTTAAACAACTGAGTGCTTTGATTTCTTATGAATCTGTTAAAACGTCGTTGTATTGACCCATGTTGTACTATAAAGCCATAGTAGCAGCTAACTTTTTCCATAAAAGCTGAGGCAATTCAGATGTTTTGAGGTTCTAACTATGTACTGTAGTCTTATTGCAATTTGACATATATTTGCTATTGAAAAACTTCCTACAGCTATTTCTCACCTCTGTTTCCTGTCAAGGAACAGCTTTTTTTTGTTGTTGTTGTCTGTTAGAATTAATAGAATGGCTGCAGGTGAAATGTTATACCATTGTGCATACCTGCCATTCCCAGGTCCTCAGCACAAGACACACATAGACATGATAGAGAGGGTCACAAAAATAACCAGAGGGACTGAGCACCGTTCCTATGAAGAGGGGCTCAAAGAGATAGGATTGTTTAGCTTAGAAAAAAGAAGGATTAGACATAAGGAAGAAATTCTTTATGATAACAGTGGTGAGGCACTGGAATGGATTGCCCAGAGAAACTGTGAATGTTTCATAAGAATTCAGTGTTAGGTCAGATTGGATTGTGAGCAACCTTCCTTGGACCATGGGAGGTACTTTCCACCTCAAACCATTCCAGTTCTCTATGATTCTACAAATACATTGCAGAGGATCCCTATGTTATTTCCTCCAAAGAACCACATTGCAAAAAGCAATGAGAAAAAAAATTGAGGAAAAGAACAGAGAGAAAGGAGGCTGAGTTATGATTTTTCTCTATGTGAAATATAATTTCCATCCCTGGAAAGAGCTAAAATACACAGTTAGATAAAGGCAGGGTACCATTCCCCTTGCTATTAATTTTACCCTACCCCTGCCTTTTCCCATTTCCCCCTCTTCTCTCCTATCTGATTTCTGTTTTCAATCAAGAAATGAAGAGACAGTTGGAATAGCATAGTGCTGGAGATTGTAGATGGAGTGTGTTTGAAAAAGCTCTAAGCTGTCTTATTTTTATACTACTTCCATGTTGATTTTGCACATTTCCAGAATTGCCTTGAGCTGTTGTTACAGAAACTAAAGTGATGGATATATATAAACTGCCAATATTCTGAAAAGTGTCAGATGATTATACACTACATATCTCCTACTGTTTTAGGAACTACAGTCTAGCATCAATACTGTAATTATAAACACAGCTTTTAGCATGGGAAGAGAATAAGATGTTCATGGTGTGAACTATATTTCTTCTGACAGTTCAAACTCCTGAGCAAGGATTGTAAGATATTTACATTCCAGATGAATAAATGAATAATTCAAGGTACCTTACGACATTATGCTTTCCTACAGCAGATACTTTCAATAGCAACAGTGGATACTTTCAATAGTCTCAATAGCAACATACTTTGTAAATATGATACAAAGTAATCAAATAGGTTAAAAAATTGCTGCTGCTTTTAAACCATTCACTAGATTTGAAAGACTATACATGTGTACTGCAAACCAGAGGTGGAGTTTATGTTCTGTGAGAACTCACCCTAGTCCTTCCATTCTCCTTCAGTTACAGACTCCTTGAAAAAGCTGCAGTGTTGTCTCATGAAAAGATGACTGTTTAAAGCCAAAGGGATGAAACAGAATAGAGAAAGTAACATGTAAAGGCACTCACAAAAAAGAGCAAATCCATCTTCAGCATATCCTGTCAGTAGTTTTATGCTTTTCATCTTAGTCTACTGGTACGTCTGAATATCTGTCAAAATAACTGTACTTACTGACAGTAAGAAAATAGATTTAGAACTCCCACTCCATGAAATCCTTACAGGTTGTGGGTGGTGGTACTCAAAAAAACCACACCTGAACATTTACAAGGTCCTAGTGCTATAGTCAGACATTTTTGAGCATTTGACTGGTTCGAAACTCTGTATTCTGAATTCAAGAAGATCCTACTTTTAATGGATCACATAACTGTTGGTGCTTTAAAGACATGCATAATAGAAATTGGATACCTGATGAGCATTTTCTAAGGTGGATTGAATAACTTGAATTATTGATATAATTATGAATATCTTATGTATAATTATCTACGCAGAGTCTGTATAGTGCAGTAAATGTTAAAGGGGTAGAAACTTTTCTTTAATGTGTTAATAATGTTTAATACTTTAATTTTATGAAGTACTTTCTAAACAGTAACTAATTAATCCTTACAACACCCTTGTGAAGCAGAAAAAAAAAAGTCTCACCTAACTGCCATAGGTTGAGGGGAAGAGTGAGATTCCCCCTGCCTCCACCCTTAGTTTTTATTGCAAATCAAGTTCAAGTTAAGCAGATTTGAGTTAGAACAGATTACAAATATCTCACATCAGTGAGACAAGCAGCTCAGCCATACAAAAAGAAATATACTTCAATATTAGCCAAAATGCCTAGATACTACAATTTCCTCTCATGTTGTGACTGTTATCGAGGACCGATGCGTTAGGGGCTGGCAATCTCCCCTCCCCTTAGCAACACAGGTACCAATATGGGGAGTAGCAAATGGCATTTGTTGCAACTAACCAGTGGCATATATACCTTACGTGCTTCGTCTACGCCCCTAAAGCATGCATCACAATTTCGAGACAGAGCAGAGGAGGTCCTGCATAGAGCAGGGGAGGTCCTAATGCGTCACATCCCGATGGGGCATCTCGCTAGCGCCTACTACACTCTCATTTTACTCTTATAAACCCCAGGACAGAGAAGAGAAGAACAGAGAGATCCTGCAGAGAACAGAAAACTAACAAAAGAAACATTTGAAGACTGGCATAAGCCCTTAGTCGCATGAAAGTAATTAAGAAAAGATGACATCTGACAGAATTATTGTTGGTAATTCCTCAGGGAACTAAATTAGAGAGCTCTAGACTAATTAAACTATACGCACTGCATTAACTTACATATTCAGGACAGCACACCTCTAACAAAATGCTATGTGGATAAATACCTCAAGGAGCTCCAACGACATTTTTAGCAAGTAAAATTCTCTTGACATGTAGGCCCTGACTTGAATCATATCTGTAGAAAATCTAACTCAGAAGCTGATGGAGATCACTTAATATTCTCATAGGTAGTCCTAGATCACCTAAGGCCGTAGGAGAAACAGGTCCATCCCATCCAGAGATAGACCTGGCATATACGTGGCAGATCAATATGCATTGCATAAGCACAGAAAGGCAAAGCTCGATCAAGAATTAGTTCAGATTTTCACCATAAAATCCACTTAAAGCCAGAACTTTGTATCCTTACTTGGTTCTTTTTTTTAGACGGAGGTGGGGAATAGGTGGAATTCTCACTTCCCTTTTGAAAAAGGGAAATAAAGTTACAGATATAAAAGGAAGACAGCACCCAACTCTATCAAGTCAGTATCTGCTATCAGCAGACTAAGCACAGATGTGACATCCTTCTTCAACTAGAGAAATAAATAACTGAAATGATTCAATCTCAGCTAGGCTGAACCTTTACATGTTTTCAATAGACCACCTCTTGAAATTTTTTCTTCAAATACTTTCTAGCTCCACGTAAGTATGTATCAGTATATTATATATATATATATATATATATACACACTGATATATATATATATATATATCTGTGTGTGTGCGTATATATATATCAGTACATATGCATTCTTCTTTCCATTATGACAGAATATTATATACTGACATATACTTATTATATACTGATATAATATATATATCAGTATATAATATTATGTCATAATGGAAAGAAGAATGCAAGTATTCTTAAGTGCAAAAATACACACTGACCAATGAAATACTTGAAAGCTAATAATCCCAAAACATTGCTTTAAGTCTGCTCTGTGCATAACATTATTTTCTAAAAGGTATTTGTATTGCACATTTATAAAACTGTTGTTTTCTTTATTCTGTTTGGCATTCAAATCAAGCAGCTTTATTTAATAAAAAAAAAAATGCTGCAAGACAGTATTTCAGACAATGGAACATAAATCTATTTAATTAATACTCCTTTAGGGAGAAAACAGATAATGACTTGTGTACCTACATTTGTGAAATTTAGGTAACTTGAATTAGCTACAGACAATTTGTTTCTACAAACAGAGGTATCTCAGCCTGTTTCCTCCCTAATTATTTTGTCTGTTTGTCTCACTTTCCTCAGTTTGTGATAAAATGTTTCTATGGAAGAGGGAAAAAAAGAGCATTGTTTTCTCTTTTTATGCCTTCAAAGCTTCGTGAAATAGAAAAGAATGTAGCAAACGGTATGACTCTATAGGTATGAGTTCAACATTTTAAATATTTTATAAGAAAACTGTTCTTGGATATTCATAACTTTTTGGGAAAATAAAGTCACATGCTTCGAAATTTCCAATCATTTTCTCTGATACAAGTGAACAAATATCAGGTAAACATTTCTGCTGACACAAAAGCAGCTGAAGAGCGTATACAATGCTTTTTGACATACACTGCCAGTGCTAATGAAAATGCTCTGCTTTTCTGAGCTTAGAATCTGCCCTTCAATGCTTTAAAGCCTACAACTCACAGCACTGAGGAACAAATGACTTTAGTTCTGGGGAGTCAGAACTGGGAAGAAAACGTACTTTCTCACTTTTACCATTTCATCTGGATGGTTCAAGCTGCCTTTCGCACCTCCAAAGACTGCAAAAATCTGAGCTGCGGGCAAAGAAAGGGCATTGTGCATCTCTGGCCCTGTGATAGCACAGAAGTACATGTGATACATCTGTTGTATGAGGACTGCCCAAGATTGCCCTTTCAATTTCTAGTCCCTGACTGCATCAAAATGGCATGAACGACTTGCAAGCACATTGGCATGTACGTATCAATATGCTAAGTCAGATTCTTTGCATAACTTGGCTATAAGGATACCAATACCACTGTACGCGTAAGTTTGCTCTGTGCATAACTATACACAGCACTCAATAAAACTCAAAGGCATTGGATGTAGATCTTAGAAGGGAGAAGATCTTATTAAGAAAAGCAATTGATCCTAAAAGTCTGCAATATTCCTAATCACTTCATAATACACGCAAAGAAGTATGAAGCTTCTTTTATTTCAAGAAATAATATTTGAAGGCAGCACCAGTCATAAAAAAAAAAAAAACAGAAAAATTTTTGAAGTGCAAATTACCATAACAAAGGAAAAAGCACATATATTTTGTGTTCTGGTGAGAAGGCAGCTAGTGAAGAGGAAAAAAAAAAGTCTGCTCTAACTTCAGTGAAAACCTACTATATTTTGGTAATGGAGTCTCCTCTTTCAGAGCATATTCTGAAGAAAAGCTGCAACACTTCAAACAATACTTTATTCGACTTCGCACAAAAATATGAGATTCAGGCACAAAAAATAGTGTTAAGAAAACACAGTAGCCTGCTACAGACACCTTTCACTTACTGTGTTGAAACACTGTCTGAAGATCTTGAATGATCTTTGACAGAATATAAAATATATTCAGGATAAAATAGGAAGGTGAAGAACTAGGGCATAAAAGTACAGGGATTATCTTGCCTGAGGGAGAGAAATTGCACTGAGTCTTTTGATGGCTTTAGTTTTTAACTTCACTAAGAAATGAGTTTCAAAAGAAAAGGAGGAGAAGGTATCATCCAACAACACGGGCTTGCTCTTCATTACGGGAGTTTAAAGGTAGGTTCTGATTAGCGCTAGCAATAATTAGAAGGAATTCTGTGTACTCAGAGTTTACAGGACCCGACTTTTATATGCTCCTAAATTTGCTCACTGTGCCAACCATTAAACAGCTCTTTTAGGGGAAAACAGAAACACTATACCTGGTGATGCAATAGCATGGATAACTTGTTACTCCCTTAATTATTTGTATTGTATTACTTGAAACATCATCAATTTAATACCTTATTTTCTTCTTGCTTTTATTATAAAATCTAAGTATACTTAATAGCAAATTTAATGTACTTCTTGAAGATCTTAATATCTTTATAAATATTTGCTCGGAATCAGAGTGAAAAAAAACATTTTGAAGGGTAGAGTTATTTTAATGTAAATTTAATTTTTCTTTCTGAAACTTTCGCATTCTAGATTTGAGTGCTTTCAGCAGGAAATAAACTTCATTTGATGTAGGCATGAGCTTTTAATTATATAATTTTTGATAATCATGGAACTTCTTTTGTCTGAGACTAATCAAAGGTTAAAAAGCTCACTTGAAATGCACTTTGCAATTAAATCAAAATAGTTCTGTGTTCTGGTGATTTCATACCAAGTAAATAACACTTGAAAAGTTGATGGTCTGGTTCAATACATTTTTAAGGTGGATACATATTACGACTATTTATTAATTTCTATTAGCATCCACAGTGCACTTGCACAGTTTTGGAAGGAAAGCAGAGCCACAGATGTTAACCAGACTAAATTGCCCAGTGTTTCCCCAAAGCAGTATCTACAAAAATAAATAAATAAATAAATAAAATCACAATTTCATTCAGATAATTTACATCTGAATCTGGCTTTACATCTTAATTGGGTTTTCAGATGCTCTGAGATGAAAACCAATACATATGATTATCAAAGAAGATAAAAAGAGAGAAAGTTGTGTAAATATTTTTGAAAACAGAAAGTGAAATATCTGATCAGTATTATGCAAACAAGCCAAAAAAGGACTTATTTTTCTCATGACTAGACTTTTTATTTTGACATAGCACTAGAAGTCAGATTGAGTAGCAAATTTGGATGAAACACTCACCTCCTGTAAAGCTACTAGCAAAATGACTCTTAATTTCATCAGAAATACTTGTATATGATAACTGTCTTACCTAAGTAGACATAGGGGACATTCAAACAAACCAACAAGAAGTGAGATATTTTAGTTGCAAAGGATGTTTTAAGGAAACATATTTTTCCTGAAATATTATTAATATTTAGATGCACACTTGTATCAAGTCAATCCATGCCAATTTTATATAATTAGGCAGTACTGGGTTTGACTGCTCAATACAGATTTACCCTAGCTCATTCAACATATTCAGAAAATATAGGATTCTCCTTAAAATTAGAGACAGCTGGAGATCTTGCTCAATGCTGTTGAAAACTGGGGTGAAAAATGAAGAAAAAAAAGTGAAAAAGGGCTTCAATCTAATATTGTTGCAGTGTACGCAAGAAGATAAAAGCTTCCTATGGGAAGAACCAAATGTCACGTAAGCAAGAATTACATAAATGGAGTATGACAATTAAAAGGTCATACACTAAAAACTGATACAAACTTTGCTATAAGCTAGTGGTTTGCCTGCAGAAAATACCAGAGGAATATTACAAGATAAACATAACTGATTAGTCAAATGACTATGGCCCAGTAACACTGAGAAAATGGCAGAGAAGTCTGTAGGACTGAACAGATAAGGTTTCTTGTATCATCTGGACTGGCTGGATGCAGTGTAGTATTTTCTGTGTCACATTTACACAATGGTATGTTATTGTATAATGGGGAGGAAGCTTTTAGAAGACCATATGAATTAAGGGCTCTAAATTAAAGAAGGATAGAGCTCACCAGGAACTGCTTCTAATTAAAAAAAAAAAAAACAAAAACAAACAAAAAAAAAACACAACACACCATAAAAAACAAAACAAACAAAAATCCCACACATCTAGAATGGTGAAACATGGAAAGACAAAATTCTAAGGGCACAATTGGTTGTTTAGCTTGGAAAAATAACAGCTGAGAAAACATATTGGGCATCCTTTCATGAACATATGGGGAACAATATTTAGGGAAAAGAAGGTTAAAAATACAATTGGAAAAAGAATGCATAAAAAAATGTGAGACAGTGTATCCATGAAGTTATTTGATATCCAACCATCAGAGCAATAAGATCCTGTAAGGATTTACTGATAAGTAATAGTGGGACCCAAAAAGAAACCCGTTTTTAAAAACAATAGCATAGAATATACTTGCTGGGGTCTGTACTAACAGGTCTGAAAATCAAATAAATGCTCTGAATTAGACTTCTGCATTACCAATATGCCACTGTTGTAGGACGGAGATCAGAAACCCTACAGGTTCCATTAGGAAGAAATTCCTTACTGTAAGAACGACGAGACACTGGAACAGGTTGCCCAGTGAAGTTGTGTCTGCCCCCACCCTGGAGTTGTTGAACAGCAGGCTAGATGAGGCTTTGAGTAACCTGGTGCAGAGGGAGGTATCCCTGCTTATGGAAGAGGGGTTGTAACTAGATGATCTTAAAGGTCACTTCCAACACAAGCCATTCTATGATTTGCAGTATTAATCCTTTACATTAGTGCTGATCAGCTATGAGTAAAAGGATTCTGCTGTTCAAGGAGCTATGTACCCAGGGAGGTGTGGTTTTAGAGAAATTTCTAGGCTTAAGGACAGCAGTCTTGGAAGGCAAGATCCCTTGGCAAAAAACAAAACATTGAATTCAGGGTTAGTAGTGCATGTATTTCAGATATTGAAATGCAATGACACACTTTCTGTATGGAATATCAGTAATCATTGCTTATGGACTATTGCCTTCCATTCTCCAGCACCTGAGATCTCTAATTTTCTTACACTTTATCTGTGCAGAATATCTTGTATGATACACCTACCAGAGCTGGCTAGTGATAAAAATAAGGTTTAGGTAACCATAAAGATATAAAATTATGAGTTAATAAGTTCACATATTTCACCAGGGTTTGACACAATTCTCGTGCAGTCAGGGAAGGGTGATTTCATCTTGTTACCAATTCAATGCATGTATCAAGTCAAAGATAGCAGATGACCCAGCTAAATTTTGAAATTTTAAACACAGAATAAACATCCTAATATGTTACATGCCACCACCCATTTAGGAAAAATTTATTGCGATTCAAAACATTGATACCAGCTAAGCTGTCAAGGAAGCTAAATTTATTTCTAAATGATTCATTGAATCTTATTCTATCATATCTCTTATGGATATTAGATCATTTTTCTAGTTTGTACATATTCATGCATTCTACACATCTTTAGCTGATGGAATGCTGTCATTCCTAGAAGACAAGGTTTGCTAAATACCCACACTAGAGCAAAATTAATCTAAAAAGATAAAACGACTTCTTAACACCTACAGTAAATGCATTCCTAAAGGAACCAATGGGCAGCAATCCCAGTATTTAACATGGCTGTAGCAAACATTATTATAAGGCTTCAGTTCTAAAAAAATGTTACTGGAACTACCTCACTGTCTAATTCACTCTCTTTCTAATATCTTCCTGAACAGCAGTACAGTTGTTAATATTTAATACGTGACAGTTGTGAATGAAGATCATGTGTCCCTGTGTTTAAGACAATAATTTTCAGAAAATTAATATACAGTAAACACAATCTAAAATCATAAGTAAAAACAGAACTTAATAATGTATTCAAAATTTTTTTTTTAGTTCTAGTTCTTAAATTAAAATGCTAGAATTCTCTTTCCCAATAGCTATGTTAATTAGCAATTGCAGTAGTGAGCTTGTTCTTACCTACAAAATTATTTGTTTAAAATAGGATACTTTGTAGAAATAAATAAATAAGAGAAAGGGTATCCTTAAGCACTTTCCAACTGTTCTGGCTGTACTTGAGTTGACTGCTTTTATGCCTTTGCTGTCAATGCATTTTTAATGTTTTTAAATTGCCTTGTTCTTACTGACTTAGGCTGAAATTCTGCTGGCACCATATGTGGATGACTGCCAAACAGAGGTTAATTTACCAGTGCTGATTTCCCAGGAGAAGATGCAGGTTTTCCCAATCTAACTCACAGAACATAAGAGCAAGAGGGGAGGAAAATCAGGAAACTGGACAGTTCAACAAAGTGAGCCAAGTAGAGTGATGTGTAGAAATAGATATTCCCGATGTGAGGTATGTTTTTCCGTAAATAAGATAGATTGCTTTTCCATCCCCACAGCCTACACCTTATGCTGGTTTCACAGAACACAATCAGTAACAGTATATCAGTAATATACCATATTAATCACAACACCTATTTACTAACCATTTACATTCAGAAACGAGCTGCTCACAACTGGTTCTAGATCTCCATAATATAATTTTAAAATTTTGGTGATAGTACCTCCAATCTTTGTCGCCTTTGTTTCGGCGACCCTGATTGAAGTCTCCTTGTGAAAGTGTTCCGACAGCCCCGGTCAGTTTCGCACGCTTCTCATGACACCAATATGGTGAGCGGCAAAATGGCGTTAATTGCAAGGAGTACACCCTTCTTAAAACTTTCCCCATGCCTTAGGGCTACTACCTTTATCTCTGACCAATGGACATGTGGCATGTCTTGTTTCCTCCTTATTTGGTCTAACCTGTACTTCTCTCTTATCTTCAGGTCATTTGTTACCATGGTTTCCCAGGGGCCGAGGGGCCCCTGTCGACCCTGGCGACTGCCCCAGACCATTCGGTTAACTACAAATCTTACTCTGAAATTAGATGTCAAAAGCTTACTTCTTAGAACTTAAGACCCAACAAAGACAGAGATCTAGTTAAATCTTTGTATTTCACAAGATATAATTTTTCATCCAGGTATCCCACAAGAAACAAATATTTTACAGTAAACCAAATTAAGAGGCTGAACTACAAGCCACAAACAAGTCATGAAACCCAAAACTCTACTAAGAGCATTGACCTGATTAAGCAAGACAGAAGTAAACAGAAAATCACAACCCACTATGAACCACTCCCCATGATGAAACAGTGTATTTCATCATAACAGAAAATCTGGCAATTTGTAAGAACCAAAATACAGAAGTTAGGCTAGAAAAACACAGCTAAGAAAGGATTTGTCTTATTTCTTTCTCCTACCTTGCTTCAGAAAGACTCACATCCTGTGATATCCAAATTTTCTGGGACTACAGGCAACATATAGTTTCTATCAGCTTTCATTTGATGTGCTTTTAGTGATTCACACCAGGTAAGGACAGTTGATCCCAATCATGTCCAGCTGGCTTTTAACTCCACCCATCAGGACCCAAGAGATCAGATAACAGAGGAGGAGAATGGAGGCCATTTATGGCAATATCTTGAAACAAAAGTATGAAATTTATGAAAATAGATAGGAGGGTGGGGAAATACATAATGTTTTTTATATATTCCATCATTAATCTTTTTTTTTGAACATGAGCATGAACAGACTTGTGGGTTCAAGAACTTTCTGAAATTAAACTTGCTACTAGTATGAAAAAAAAAATAAATTGCAAAGGGCTTAGTAGATACTGAGAAAAATTAAAAAATAAATCCTTTTTCATACATTCTGTTTTGCATCCTGACCTTCCCTTACCTATCTGTCCTCAAGATCAACTAAGCATACAGAACTGCTGGTTTAGTGAAGATGTAATTTTCCTGACCTTTATACTTGAGTAGATACTACTGTAGAAGCTTCCAAATAAAAAGTCAGGTTCATGTTTTCCTATAGCTATAGAAATTTTAAGACCTTCTGACAAGAATGCAGCTTCCAGAATTAGAGACAGCAATTGCAAGAGCAAGGAAACATTATAAACTAAGCATACACCACCTTTTAAAAAATATTTTTCCCATAACTGAATTTTGTCTTTTTTCATCCAAATTTTGATCACTAAGGGAAAGCCTATCCAGTTCCCAACAAGAAACAGAGGCAGAAGGAAGTATCAGCCCTGTATTGAAGCCAGTACACTTCCTTTTCCTTCCCTTCCTCCCCTTCTAAAGTCCTTTTTGTTAAGTTGTGATCTTCACACAGTGATGTGAAAAGTCACTCAAAGCAAAAGTGTTTGAGTCTCACCTAAAACATACATTCTTTATTGTACTTTATAAAGAACTGGTATTTGAACAGCAAAACTTCTATGAGTACAATTCAGCATTGCACATTAAGGCCGATCTTTAAACTAAACTGATGCTTCATAAATTCTGAACCAATTATAGCTTCTTTCTGTTATTAAGTTTGTACTTGTTTTTTTTTTTTTTTATGGAATATTTTAGAGAGTCTGACTGAATTGATGGAATAATCTGCTATGAATTGTGTATCATCTTTCTTGTGACAGGCTTATTTTCCAGACCAGAAAAGCTTGGCTTGCAAATTGTGGAAGTCTTGATTCAGCAAAGTGAAGAATACTCAAATATGAATTTGTGTGTTATGATTAGTGAAAGAAAACTAGATTTAATAACAATCACAATCAGTTTTTGAGGACAAATAAAAAATAAATCACTCCAGAAGAAATGTAAGTAATTAGTAATTCATAAGGTTGCTGCCAATGACATGTGAGGTAAAATAAGAATAACAGTGGAGACACTAGATGTGAAAGCAAGGGATCAGCCAAGTTCACTTCTCCAGCAAAAAGAAAATCTTGCCATGTCTGATCAGTTCAGTACTGCTTTTCATCCAAAAGAAACTCTAAAGAAACTCTAAAGAAACTATTTTCTGTAATAAATAACTCACTTTTAAAAGCTGTATCTGATGCTGGAGATTTGGGTGAAATAAATGTTCATCCGACTTAATGTAGAGACAAAAGACATGAGTCAGACCTCTTGTTAATAATTTAAAGGTGTTCTACTTTCTTTAGAAACAGTGTCATTTGTTCCTTGCTTTGTTATGCATCTCACAGGTGACCTTAAGGCTGTTTCTCTATGTACTACAGCTTTCCGTGGAAGGCTTTTTAACTCTTCTCTGGTTGCATCTGCGAAACATTCAGAAACAAAAATTGTTACCTGTAAAATGAAATACTCAGTGATTCCTGTACATAATTTTTTATTTAAAGTGAATTTACAATTGCAGTTGTGAGATTATTATAGACACATTTGATTTATTCTATTGTTTCGATCATAGACTGGTTAAATTCCTTTGTGTGGGTTCAGTAGTTACTCAGTAGTTAATCTCAGGAAGACCTGTCCCTGCATAAGAAAACATGAATAAAAGTACACAAAGGAATATTTGACTGATGAAAGCAAGATTTATCTGCTTCTGGAATGAAAATCAGAAGCTAGAAGTATATATTTTGTTCTGATTCTATGATAAGCTCTCAGAAATTCAAATAATACTATATTTATTTGGGAAATAGTATGGACAAAATAGTTGATAAACAGTAATAGGGCAATGCCACAAGCTCCTATTTGCATTGCAATAGGATATGAACAACATATATTTTAAGAATAGAATTTTCCATATCTGTGACAAATTTTGAGATTTCGTTTGTCACCAAACATTCATCTTTACACTGTTACCACTGTCTTTGTGAGGCTACAGTGTGACCAGAACATAACTCTGAAATTGATAGATCAGTCTATCTATCACAATACAAAACTATATTGGGGTTTTTTCCTCCTCTTTTCTAAAACCTTTTTTTTCTTTATCACCTACTTTAAGGCAATAATAGTAGTTGCAAAAAATTCCTTTTAGCAATAAAGCAAGGCAGCTCTATGCCTGACAAATCAAACTGTTCTTTAGTTACTGAAAAGTTAGCCATCTTCATTTAGCAGACATAAGACTTTCAAATATGTATGCCAATCTGAAATGCAGTTCTTTGGTTTTCTTTTACTTGAAGACTGCTGGTTTTTTTTTTTTTTTTTTTACCAAAAAAAAAAATATCTTAAAATGAGGAATGCTCAGGAGAGTTGAGAAATCTCAAGTTCAAAGTCTGTACCTCAGCAAAGATGTAGAGATTTCCTTTTAAAACTTCTAAAAAAGTTTTATTTACCTGAGAAATAAGCTCTCTTTATTCTCTGATGGGATATGGAAACATGTTGTTGAGTATCTGGAGTTGATTGCATACATTAACTGCTTCTCACATTACTTTTTCATGCTTGAGCTCGTATTTTAATTTGAAGTCAGGGAAAGGTACCAAATTAATTAAGCAACATTCCTTATAGACTGGAAGTAGATTGAATACTTTCATAGTGGTGATTCCTAGTATGACAGTTATTGCTAATAAACCTTGAGCTAAGAAAACATCATAAACGTTATGGCAGGGTAATTTCTTTCCATTAGAAAGTGACTTACATCTTCCATGTGATGTATGAGCATCACAGAGGTAAAAATGGAATCTTTAGATATGCACAAGTGTCTTTTCATAGCATAACTTTTATTTTGATTTTTCTTACAAGTTCTGGAATAAAAGTAGACTTGTCAGGATATCTCTTCATAAAATAATTTAGTGGAAAATATGAAATCGATATTTTTAGTTCACTCTGAGATCCTTTCAATTTCCTTTGAAGTTTTAGAACTTAAATTTTACAGAGTATCCCTTGTTAAAGAATAACACTTCAAAATCTACCACCAGGTCATTCATTTAGCACAGCAGACAAATTAAAGAGACAAAAATTTAAAAAAAAAACAAAAAACATTTTCAGTAGGATATCTTAGCTGCTAGCATTGAAAGCACAGCAACTTAATACTGTTACATGAAAACTTTTCTCCTTCTCTCAAATAGGTCTTCTATATTTTAAAAGTGAACCTGAAGGAGCACAGAGAGAGTCAGGATAGACTTGGAAATGAACAGGCTTCTTCTCTTTGTAGGAAGAATGTTGGTAGGTCTTGAATAAAATTACAAGAACATTTTACACATAGAATATGCTTAGGAAGTCCATCCTCCAGACTGTAGCTGATTCTAGTTATCACTTGCAGTGTCGTGCTTTTATACTAGTTTCTACCAAAACAATTTTCACGTTACATACTTAATTTACTTTGCAGCCTGACTGGGCTAACACAGTATTTGATATTAATAGTTAGAGGCTCCATCTCTCATTGATCTTATGAATTAATAATTTCAAGTCTTCTGCTTGTGCTTTAATTCACACAGCAAGGTGAGAATGCTTTTTCAACCACAAATAACTGTACCACTGCTTGCATTTTTGACTGGATTATATTTGGGGCAAATATAGCACTGCAGAATATCCCTGGAAAAAAAGCCAGCAAGCTTCTTCCCCTTATTGCATGTACAGGTGCATTTCTAGCAGGCTGGGTTTATAAAATATAGTGTCACGTCATCCATCAGGCCATCTAACAGCTGCCAAAGCAAAACCGTGTGCCAATTCTCAGGTATACAGATATTTACTGTGTGTTCAGCCATCAGATTCACTGTGCAGAGAACAAACAGGCTCAAAAGCTCTCAGTTTCTCTTTGTCCTTTTTCCATTTTTCTCCCGGTTACACTGATCTGATAACAACAACAGGAGATAACAGACATCAGAGCAGGTGGAGCTGACAACAGAGGGCTTCAAGGAATTTTCCTTTGGAAGCAAAGTGAATAAAATATTTCTTGTATTTTAATTCCTCCAGCAAACATTTCAAGAAACAGACAGGTTTGCCCCAGCAGCTGTGCCTGAATGGATCCCAGAAACTGCCAGGCCCAGTGCCCCTCTCCTCTGTGGGGAGTTCCCATGGAAATGCCTTTAGGCCACGTCAAACGAATTGCAGATACACATTTATTTTTTCCTTTTGTTTATTTCCCCTCCTCCTGTGCCAGTTCAGAAAGGATTGCTCTCTCATCCTTGGGACACTGAGAATTGCCACTGGGCTACCCAGCTCCATTTACTCTGATTGTTGTATTTGAAAGACCTGTCCTACTTCCCCTGTTCTCTGGAGTGTTTGAATTGCTACATCCAATGAAAAAAAAAAGGCAGGAGAGACTTCCAAGAGTGCAAGTTGTGAGGGGAAGCTGCTAGCCCACAGCTGTCTTCAGCTCAGGCATTTGGAAAACAGCTTGTTTCAGGTTTTTTAATAAGTTTGCAATTTTCTAAGGAGTCTGGCAATAATCATTAAAGATAAGACATAGTGTACAAAATGCGGCAGCTATAGGGATGTCTGCAGAATTTTGGCAGGCACTCAGTTTTGTAGTCAGTGATTTATGCACTGATGAGACCGATCGTTGCACTGGCAATACTTGGCAATTGATGATATAGATATTTAGCAATAATCTGTGAGAAAATTGTTGAGAACTGGATGAATTTGTTGGGGGTTTTAAGAAAAATATCACTAAAATCAATCTTATGATTTATTTGAGAAGGTTTTTTTGTTTGGTTGGTTGTTTTTTTTTTTGTTGTTGTTATTGTGTTTTTTTTTGTTTTTTTTTTTCAGCATGCTGCTGTACTGGGAAGAAAACTATGGTGATCGGCATCTGAGGAATAACTACTGTGCAGCCCATAGATTTAGTGAGAGCATAAATACACAAATATAGAGTAAATTGCTCATTGTGAGCCTGTCCTCAGCCATTGTAAAGTCAGAGATCATCCTCTCTAGGTCATCCTCATGGTGGGCTTTCAGTCAGGCCCAGGTGGAATATGTGTGCAGTCTGGGCTACAGGACAGTGCTGGGGCAGCAGAGCCAATCTTGCATGATACAACCAAAGGAAGTTCTCCTACTTCTCTTCTTGGTGCTCCTTGTGAGTTTATCTCTGTAGAGAACCATACTTCTTACTTACATCAGTGTATGAGACTCAGAAAGTCATTGTGAAAATTATAAAAACAAGGAAAAGCAGGTGATTAGCAGTACCCGGCTTTGCAGCATGTCTCAGTGACAATGCTTCAGGTCTGTTGATCAAATCGATGTGTTGCCCAACTAAACAGCATACAGCTCCTCTATCTATGTCCCGTAAAGACAGACAAATTCTATTCTCAGCAGAAATCTGTGGATTTTTTGTTTCTTAAACATTTTTTTTTAGAGATTTTTTTTTTTAAACTTGCAGCTGTTTATATATTATTGTGTAATCTTTGTCTTTCAATCTAATTATCAAGTCAAAAATCGCTAAATCTGCCTTATAATTATGGAAATACCTGCCACTTCACAAAAAATAAAAATAACTCATACAAGAAGCATCCACTCTGGTTCTCCAGTGCCTCAACCTTCTGTCTGTTGCTGTTCCAGCTACAGAGCGCACTTGGCACAGCACAGCACGTGGAACGTTTCCCCTCCTTTGACAAATGCTGTGAATCAAAGAATTGCTGTGCAAAGAAGATTAAAAAGAATTTGATGATAAAACAAATGCTAGCGGTGCAATAAAGATCACATGTACTCTAGGCCACACATAATAATGATGCATATCTGTATGATAGGAGCATCTCACCACTATAAATTGCCAAACATTCAATTTTTCTCATACTGCACATAAACAAAAACTTTTCTCCCAGTATAGCTCACCAGAAGTTCTTCTATTATTCATGTGTGAACACTAACTGGAATGAATAAAATGTTCTCATGCAGAAACAAAGATAATGAATCATGAAGTAAGATTTAGGTACGAGTGCTTAAGCACACTATCAAATTACCAGGTGTCAGCTGATTCATGAGCAGCATGTGTACATACACTTGTTTCACAGGTTATTAAATAAACTTAGCCCTTTGTAACAGATTTCCACAGAATGCGTTAAGTTTTCATCAAATCTAATTGGTAGGTTTTTCATAAAAATAAATTGACTGCAATTTTAATACTAACATTAGTTTTAAGTCTTAGTTCATTGATTAATTACTTTCTGTAAACAAAAAGTTATTTCATTGACACAAGACAGTTTACATAACAGATATGAAGGATACTAACAGATCAAGAACTGTGTTTGGTAATTTGTTTCTTGCTGGTGATAGATTTTTTTGTAAGGAATAGCAAAGATTCAATACTTTTGGTATGTTTTGTAATACTGAATTTTCTTTTCAAAAGAAATATTTAATGGACATTAGTCTTAGTTTTGATTCCAAGAGGAAAGAATAGGTGAGGTTTCTTTTTTCATATGTTAATTTATATATATTAAACTTCTTTTCCCTAAAATGTATTGAATGGGTATCTTTTACTTCTAAATGTAAACTGCTTCATTTTTTTATTCTTTACTGGGACTGGTAGATATCTTAAGCAGCTGAATCTTGTGTGTTACATTTTTGTTCTAGCTTTCCGGAAATATTAAAAGTTTTATCTTTATTACATACCTCTGGGCTCTCTCCAATGCCTATAGTAACAAATTGAAAGATTCTCTGCCACATATATACATGCTAAAAATTAATGCCTTAGGCATGGAAAAGCATGTGGCTGAAACAAGGTAAGCAGATTCTTGAGTACCTTTAAACATGAAATAAACCATAATAATCTGTGTCAGGATTCTAGTCTTTTGAAGAGCATAGAGCTGTATCAAGGTAAATTCAGGTTGGGTATTAGGAAAAAGTTCCTCACCAGAGGATGATGAGCATGGAACAGGCTCCTAGGACAGTGACCACAGCACCAACCTGCCAGAGTTCAAGAGTTTGGTCAAGGCTCTCATACATAGGGTTCAAAACTGGGATCAGAAAATTGTTTCACAGTAAACCCACCAAGAAACAGATATATTAAAAGATAAGCACAAATTCATTTCACAGATGTGTCCCATTC
This sequence comes from Tetrao urogallus, assembly GCF_951394365.1. Lineage (NCBI taxonomy): Eukaryota > Metazoa > Chordata > Aves > Galliformes > Phasianidae > Tetrao > Tetrao urogallus. The sequence continues at coordinate 47,983,622 of NC_136817.1, read as the reverse complement.
CTTTATTTTACTCGTGGTTTTTGAGCTAGTTTAATCCTTTTCTTGGCACTTGGTTATAGGTTTACGGAAGTGAGGAAAAACTGTCTTCTTTCAACTGGCATGCTGCCTTTCTTTTCCCAGTGCAACTAGAATATGCAAAGTACTTTTTATTGGCCCTTCATCACAGGTTGTCAAGCTGCTGTTAAATCCTCATAGTTTCCTGTCTGACTATTCTTCCATAGTCTGCAAGGCGGACACTGCTTTTCAGCATCTGAGAGATATATTTGCTTTTTAGGTCCAGATTCATAAAAACAGTTCTTGTCATATACAGCTTTTCCATAAAGTATATTTACGTGGTGCTGAATGAATTATTTTCTAGCTCTAGAAAGACATTAAGGATTCATGTATTTTTTCCGTAGGAACTAATATAATATTACATAAGTACTAGCATTTTCTTTTACGGGTGAAGAGACTACAAAATTACAAGTTAGTATGACAGAACTATAAACTCTTTAGAACTTGGAATGGCCTACTTCATTTCTTATATAATATCTAATAAAATACTCTCATACCTTACTGGAGATGATAATAGCTTTCACATCAGAAGTAACCAATTGTAAATATAGACCTAAAGTTTATTGCAAACTTACTGCCAAGGTATATCAAGGAAAAAAATGAAATGAAATCAAGGCCCTTTTATTCTCATGTCTGTCATAAATGGTACACATTCTGTTCCTTTTCTAGTTATTTTATAGCTCTGCCAGCAACAACAACAAAAATGCTACTTAGAAGCATTTTTAAGATCTCTAAGTTTAAGATCTTTTATGAAGGGAGTGATGAAATGTCCCAAAGCGAGCAATAATTCCATATATATGTGCCAGTTTGAAGTTTGAAAATATTAATGTACTAATATCATTTATTAACAATGAATAGCTCAGATTACTCAGATTTGTGCAGTAGCAGGAACAATAATTTGTAACAAATGAATGTAATCTAGATTACTGCAGGATTTTAGCTGCAGAATTTAGCTTAAATAAGTTATTAATGCTGTTATCTTTTTAGAAAAAGTCATATGAGAACATTACAAATTTCAAACATAGATGCAGTCATGTACTACTGCAAAGAAAGACAGACCTGAAATTATACAAAAATAATCTCTACAGCACAACCCATACTCTTGTACAATTTAGCATAGTTAACAACTTCTGACTTAGAATGGGATTTTCTGATCCAAAGTATTAGAAATAGTATGGAAGAAAATGTTTAGAACAACAAGATCTCACTTCTAATGCCAACACCGAAAGGTCTTAATAAACTCTCTCTCTGAATACCTTTATTTGCAAGAATACTAAAAAACAAGCAAGGACATTATCACTGCCTGTGGCTGCCAACTCGAGTAAAAATGCCTGCCATTTTTTGTAGCCTGAGCTTGATCTAGGTAGGCAAGCTCTCTCGTTTTGCAGAGGGGATGGATCTTAAGCCTAGATAAACCATAAAGAATAGATATGAAGGATACCTAATAACAGATCAAGAAACATGTTTGTTAATTGGTTTCTTGCTTGTGGTGCCTGCATTTTTTAAAATATCAGCTGTAAATTTAAATCACAGCTATAGTAAAACTTTTCATGTGGAACCTTGTTTCAGGAATCAGAAATCTGTAACTGATGTTATTTGGAGTATTAAACATATATATATGTATATACATACTTACATATACTGATAGATGTATCTGTATACCTACAGATCTATATGAGCACTACTGAAATATGAATGCCGCTGCATGAATCTATAGATCAGCAATCTTTAGATATCATGTAGCTTGTCCTCATCACTTTTTTTCCCCATATATTAATTTACTGTTTGCAACAATCATTAAATCTTGCTCTGTCACTCACTTTATTTCCAATGGATGTATATTTTAGGTCTTAGAAAGATAACTGTCTAAGAGGTACAGCTGATAATTGTCAGAGTGGTAATGTTACTGTACACTGGCAGTAAATGATATTTTTAAGGGCTTCTCTGGCTCTGTATGAGAGATTATCCTCTGTATATATTTTTTATTTGTTTCTAATGGACCTGAATTCAGCTTAATACTCCCTTATGAATTGTTTTTTAGCTGTCTCTTTTTTCCTCTTAGTACAGGCATATATCTCAGGTATAAAATAAAAGGTTTTTTTGTATAGTTGCAAAGCTGTTCTTAATAATAGTTTATAATTAAAATTTAGTCACTAAATGATGCTATGCATGTCAAGTTTCCCCTTCAATCAATTTGTATTCCACTACCCAGACAGTTTGTTTGCAACAACACTCCAAATTTCCAGAGCCTAAAATGTTTAGTGTGAAATATAAAGACTGAATCTACAGTTCAAAAGAAACAATTTCTTTCACATTTGGCACGCTCTCAATCAAAATCTTCTGTGTTAGATCAAATTTTCTTGTGGTCTCTTGGAGTCACTTCAGGTACCATATGTTGAAAGAGTCCAGGTTGGAGCGGCATAGACAAGACTCAATTAATTACAGCACATAGCTAGAGAAAAAAAAAACATATCCACAGCCTTTTGGCCAAATACAGATAAAGCTAATTGCTTCATGCAGCCCATCTACAAATTTAGAGCATGCAGCATTCATAACTTCTGCAAATAAGGACTCTTCACAACTCTTGACAGACAAAGGTGTATTGCATGTAAGATTTGTTTGTGGTTTATTTATTATTTGGACAATCGTCACAGCAAAAATAAAGTGTCTGCCATACACTTTATTAAACTGTACACTAGCAGTCTGAGATAGCTGACAGCTCCAAATCCTTGTAACAGGGGTTAAGCTGAAAACATTTATTGTAGATTTTGTCACTAATAGGTATGACTATTTCAGGCTCTTTTACAGTACTTTAGTTTTAACCACTACTCAAAAATTCTGCTGCTAGATTTGGATGCTCAAATCTCCTGTTTAATTGCTCATTTTGTTGGAAAGTTGTTAGTGAATCAAAACAATTGCACACAATCTTGTCTACATAGCAGAAGAATAGATAGCTTATTAAAATTAAGATAGTTAAAACAGATGAGATATATAAACTAAGATAAATTAAGAATTAGAAAAATGAAAAACTTTGAGCAGGTTTCCGAATATGAGTTTAAGAAGTGATCTAGCTAGAAGTTCATGACTGAAAGACAAGCTTCCCAAAATGCATCTATTTTCATGTGAAAACTTGGACAGCCCAATTCCTGAGAAATTCTGTATATTCTAGCTTGAATGATTTGCTCACGTCCTGCTTTGTTTCTGAATGAGTCTACTGGGACCAATCAACTAATTTATTTTTAACGTGTGGTGAGATACTGAATTAAACACCTATTCTCCCAGAAAGCACTTCTAGTAGATGATGTCAAAGAGGCATTTATAGCAATCACTAGTGCCAATCCTTAAGGGAATTCCATCCTGAGAGATTTTGATTACCTTTCACGGATCCTCCCTGCTATGGATAGCTGATATCTCCAGGCAAATGTTCACCTTCCTGTGGATGAGATATCAAGGTTTCTAGAGGGTGGAAAGTCATGAAGTTGACATGATACAACCCATTTCCACAAGAATGCTGCTGTTCCATCCCTACAGTTCATAACTTCTGACTGCCTAACCATCTCACATCTAGAAGAATTTATTTATGTCTCCCAGCTGACAAGAAAATGAATGCAGTGAAATGATAAAAGTTTGGAATAATCTGCTAGAAACCATTGGGATTTCCTTCTAAGTGTAGGGTGAAATTTAAAGAGGTAATTCTACCACATTTTTTTCATTTAATATTTATTTAAACGAATGTCCTGTTGAGGTCATCTTCTTCCATCTTGTTTGTGGAATTTGCTGCTGAGGCTCAAGTACAATGGAAAGGAGACAGGTTACTGATAAGAAGTCCTCCCAGGTATTAGTGTCTCTGCCATGGTGTAAAAAATTAATAGATGACTGAAAAGATATAGACAAAGAGAAACCAATGTGAAACTGTACTCACAGAGAAAACAAACAAGGAATAACCTTCACAATGATTTGCAGGAAGTAAAACTGCAAAACTGCATGACGAGTTGTAGGAAATCAAGCAGGGCCCACTTGAGAACTACTGCTTCCCAACTCATAAAACTGAAGATATTTTAACTCAACACTATATGCTGTGTTTTCAACAGAAGAATTTTGCTTTATTTTATTTATTTATTGAGCATCATGGTCAAGAAATCTGTAGGATTCTTACACTTTTATTGTAAATATTCTCCATATTTTACACAGTTGCTTGAATTTAAAGATACAGCAAATAATTTTTCATATTGATTTTTAAAATTGAGCAATTTGTGGATGTCTCTCATGATTCAAATTTCACAGCTGCCTTCTGCTTTAATTTTCTTCCTATTTTTCTGATCAAAAATATAATTACAAAAAGAGCTCTGTGAGAATACACAAGAGGTTTTAAATGCAAAATTTCACTTCTTAATGGAAGTTATTTAACATTTTCTACTTCATGCAGAAATAAAATTATAAGTGCTGCTCTGAAAGTAATGCCTTTTATTTTATTATGTTGGTCCTTAACATCACAGGTGTATGTTGGTGGTATGGCAGTAGAGGCTGAGCCTTTGTCCCAATCCCATTATATTTTGTTGCTGTGTGAGAGATGGCAGCAGGGGGTCAATCTGACGATGAAGTGCAGATGAAGCAAAGGTGTCGCATAGAGTTCTACTATGAGAAAAAAAAAAATCACATACATTGATATTCATCAATACTTGCTGAACTTTTAAGGAGATCAAACAGTGGATGTCATCACTGTGAGGTGGTGCGTGGTGTGTTTCAGCAGTCATGGCAGGGAAGTGGAAGACAAGCTGTGTTCTGGATGACTATGCAGATTTTTATGAGCATGTTATGCAGGCTCTTATTCATTGCTGGTTAATATGGACAGCTAATGGTAGTGACTACATTAAAAAACACCATTTTGTAGCTAAGAATTTGCTCTGTCGGAAGGTGTTATGATGCATTTTTTGCCTGTTGTATTTTCGAAGCAACCTGCTTAACATTCTGAGCAGTTTGTAAGTGATGATTTGTGTAATTGAGAAGAAATATATATTTTAAAAAAAATTGTTCTTCCACCATTAATTATGTTTTTCCTCTCATTTAAAATTGATTTGTTCTCTCACAATCCCATAATATATTTTGCTTTCCAATGTCTACACATTTGTTTGTCTCATTTATCTTTAAAGAAAAGGGAAGTTCAGTGTAGAAAGAGGATATACAAACTTCAAAGTTCAGAATGACACTATTGGTCATTAAGATAAAATAATTTCAGATAATTTACATCTATTGACTATCTGGATTCTATTATATAATGCATAATTTCTGAATGAATATTCCCATTGTGCTATTGATTGTGGTGGTGTTTTTGCATTAGAGGAATTATCTTCTGTTTCTTGAGACCATATGTGCACTCATCCACCCACATTAACAGAATTTTATAAAATCATTTAGGATAATAGTTGTGCTGAACATCCTCAGTTCTCAGAAGGGCAAAGTGGTTTGATTTGAAGGTAAGAAAATATGATAATAATCTTACTCTGATTAGTAAAAATACTAAACATACCAAACCTAAATACAAAAAATACTAAACCTAAGATTGGTTTATTGTCTAATTCATTAAGTCTCACTGAAATTCACATTGAGAACATACTTTAAAATGGATGTCTACCAGACACAGATAGTAAAAGATGACAAAATGCTATACTAATGATCTCCCAGATGAACTTACTGGCAGTTTGACCCTCTGAAAGTTGACATATGACATCTATCCTGGAAATTAAAGAACTATAGTCACTAGCTGGTAATATGAGTAGCTCTTTACGTGTGCATCAGATTCAAGCAGAAGGCAATTAGCTAATGTTAAAAGGAAAGATATTTCTGTTACAAAATATCTTCACTGTTATAGTAAAGAAGCATTTCATGTATTGTATTCTATCTTCTTGCTTTTTAAAAATAATGAACATTAGTCAGCTCTAGGTATCTGAGAGCTGTTTTGGCATATCAGCATCAGCCTCACTGGGTAGAAACTCGGTCCCTACATGCAAATACAAATGATTAGCTTTTTTCAAATTGAGTTTGCCAGTATTCCTTTTTTACTCTGCTCCTTCTAATTTAATATTGCCTTGAGTGCATGCTATTTCCTTGTCTGGGTAAGAAAAAAACAATCACAATTAGTGTAGCTAAATGGCGATTTGTCATTGCATTGCCTGAAAATTGAAAATGATAAATATATTGTTGCTAGGGAACAGTTTCAAAAAACAAAAATTTCAAAGTACAGTATTTATATGCATTAAAAAAATGTTCCAAGTATAATCCCAAGGCAATGCAGAAACCTGAAAAATGTTCTCTTGTGGGGTTAGAAGATGAAGGGAACAAAAACCTATAGGCAGATGCAATTAGTTAGAAGCCTAATTTAACAGAGGAACATTTAAATACACATCCTTATTTTAAAGTATTCATATACTGTTCATAGAATACCTTTCCAAGACTGTAAATCAAAATCATAGTTCAAACATAATTGTGACCCCCATGTTTCCATCTGGTCTTCAAAAACATCGTCCACATGAAGATATATATGTTAGAACAGAACTGGTGTGGTGTGGTCCTTACTGACCAGCAAAGTTTTTCATATTTGAACAGATTTATTGTAAAACAAAACAAAACAAAAAGCATTAATGTAGTCATTGGATAATCTTTTTTTGGGAAGTCTCATTAACATGATGTAATGGCAGCTTGAGAAAAGTTGGAATGAGGTAAGAGCCGGACTGAAATTTTTCAGAAATCACAAATGTTTTTGCATGGTCCTGCTAAATGTGTAAGATTTTCTCTCCTAATCTTTGTTTTGGATGATGTTTATCTTATACCAGAAGCTACTGTACAGGAACCTGTACCACTGCAGAAACTTCTGTGTGGGCTAAATCTCTTCAAAACTAGAGAAGTCAGTATTATGACCAGTCTCAGACATCCACTCTGAGACCTCCACAAAGCTTGTACTCAATAATTCCCTTATTCCAAAGTGATCTGAGATATTTTCTGTAAAAACCCCTAGGTTGTATTTCAGAAACTTCCTTAGGAAGTCCAAATCTTCTACCCTTGTTCTTCAGGGACAAAATTTTTGAGCAGCTGTTTTCTGATTATTGGTTCAGATCAGCCAGAAGAGGCAAATAGACCCTTAAATGCCTGCAACAGCAGTAGCAGTAGAGAAGATATCCTTCATTTTACCAGTTGAGACTTTAAGGACCACAAATACATTTTGTTGCAGAAAAGAAGCTTCTAAGATTTCAAGCAGCCAAGTCTTACACATGCTTAAAACCACTGAGTGAGATTCTCAAGTAATCTAAATACTTGTTACCAGCCTGGCAACAGTGTGGTTCCTCTGAACACATCAGGTGCTAGTGTCCAGAAAAGATATTGTAGGCTGTCCTCTAGAATTGTTTTTTTGCTTTGCAAGAGGAATTTGTTTCCATAAGTAACTAATGAAGGTGGCGAAAGTCTATTGAGAAATAAAAGTAATAAAATAAAATTATGGAGCCAGTGCTCAAGCGGTTCTTGGTGAAACAAGGAAAAGAGTGCTGAGGGATTCCTGCAGTCCAAGTACATGAGAAAATCTATGAGAGGGTAGTTCCTTTTCCATAGAAGACTAACTCAAATATTACCTTGGTTATTTCAATAGAAATGAATTGGATTTTTCAAAATGTGAACTTAGATCATTTCCTAAATATCAACCAACAAAATTTTCATTGTGATTGGAAGAATGTAATAATTATACTGGACATTACAAAACATGAAGATAGGAAATATGTACCTATTCCTCTAGTTTGTTCTTCCTGCTCCCTCTTCTTCTTGCATATCCCGTATATTATGCAGAGCTCTACATTTCTGAGCCATTTCAGTCTGTTTCCTGCCCTGGTTCACAATCTTATGAGTTGCAAGATCCATTCTTCCTGGAAGTAGTACTTATAGCTTGTTAGCCCACAGATCAGTGTGACTGGAAGTTCCTTTTCTTATTGCTGTCTCCCATGTTAGAAGTCCTCCATCAGATAACTCTAGTGGAACAAGCATTTCTATGTTCCCACGTGCTCTCATAAATTAGCGTGACAGACCAAGCTTGATTTCCATCACTGCCTCTTCAGACACCCCTAAATGAACAGACATCCTCCTTCTTCATAACCTTACAAAATGTATTCTGAGTACAGAAAGATTAGAGCTCTCTAATATATAAATATATATATCACTGATTTTAAAGTCCTGCATTCTTGCAAAGTAGAATAGGTAATGATCATTCATATTGGAACTGCACTTTTTCAGTAATATACTTTATGATTAAAATAAGTAGGGCAGGGCAACTGAAATGCAATGCATTTTAATATATTAGTATGTAATTACAATTTTCAGTTTATTACTATAAGCTTTATTCTGAAACCAAATGCTAAATGGAAAAAGTTCTTAGGTATCCAAGGTGACAAGTACATCTCAAAAGGCTACACATCACTCATTTTTACCTAGGGAGATTATTAAATTTCATGCCTGAAAGCATTGGTTTTTTAACTCCGTACAGATTCACAGCTCCAGAAACAGCTGACCTGAGCTGACAGGTATCTCATATGCCTCTCTAGGACTCTGAGTGTATGCAGTCGTCTGGGTTTTCTCAATCCTATGGGATTTTCAGTCTGGTGCAAATTGGATGTTAGTGTTCAAATGTTTTTTTTTTTGCAGCTAACTGCAAACACATTTCACCAACTCCCTGTACCAACCTAAAACCATATCATGAAATTAGCGTCACAATGTGCACCAAAATGAAAACAGCCCAACTGATATTCTGGATCATGACAGAAACTTTACAGTGCAACTTCAAAAATGTTCAGCTAGACTTCAATACAGCTTTCATGATCAATCAAAATTTGAAGGTACTTAAAATTGTAGTGGTACTCTGCTGATAAAAGTAAGCAAACTCTGAGGTTTGAGCAAATTGCTCAGTGTTCAGTCCAATTGAATTCTGAAAATTTCTGTGGGTAAAGAGTCCAAAACTGTCCTTGGAAAATAGTTTGGTTGTTGATGGGTGGACTAGATGATCTTAGCAGTCTTTTCCAGCCTTAATTATTCCATGATTCTAATCATTCTCATTTTGATCCCCATCCCATTCTCCATGCAAGTTTCCTTGCTCCAGCTTGTGACCACTGAATATGAAGTTGTCATAATGTGATATGCATAACATAAATTCAGACTTTGAAACTATATTTATCATAGGCATTAGGTGGGATTTGAAGTCAAAAGGATTTTTAATGGTGGGGTTTTTTTGTTTTGTTTTGTTTTCTATAGGCAAAAAATTTGTGTATCTAAAACAGAAAACATACAGTAAAACTGATGATTTGGCCTTGGGATTTGTCTCTGAGATTATTTTGTTTTAAAAAGTTTTCTCCAAGAGATATCGATTAGTTCAAATAGATCTGCTAGGAAAACACTTTGTGATTAACAAAAATATGAACAGTTGAAGGAAAAATGAATGGAGGATGGAGGAATGATTCCTTATCCAGACTTCTGAAACATGTTTACAGAATCTAAATAAAAGTTGATCCTAAGCTGGAGGTATTTGCAAACCACTGGAAAGTAAGTAATCTCTTTCAATAAGGGAAGAGAAGGCGGGGGAGAGGGAGGAGGGGGGAGTTGGTAGAAGTAATCTCAGGGAGAGAAACTGTTTCCACACATGGTATGGACCTTAAAGACCATTGAGTTCCAACCCCTATGCTGAGGCAGGGCTGCCACCCACCAGATCAGGTTGCTCAGGTTCCCATTCAATCTCGCTTTAAACTCATTGAGGTTTGGGGCATCCACAGCTTCTCTGGGCAGCCTGTTCCATTTCCTTACCATCTCCTGAGTAAAAAATTGCCTCCAAACATCTAATCTAAATTTCCCTGTTTTAACTTAAAAATGTTCCCCCTCCTATTATCACTACTTGCTTGTGTAAAAAATTCAGACTCCATCCCTCTTTTTTTATAAGTCCCTCTAAGACCTATCTCAGCAGTTTTCTCCAGGTTGAACCAGCCCAGCTCCCTTAGCCTTTCTCTGCAGGAGAGGTACTCCAGCCTTCTGATCATCTTTGTAGCTCTCTTCTAGATCCACTCAAACAGCTCCCCATTTTTCTTATGCTATGGCCCAAGACTTGAATGCAGTATTCCAGATAGGACCTCTGGAGGATAGAGCAGAAGGGAACAATCACTTCCCTTTACCTTTTGGCTACAGCTCTTTTGAAGCAGTCCAAGATGCAGTTGACGTTCCATACTATAAGAGCACATTACTGTCTCATGGCAAGCTTTTCATCCAGCATAATCAAGGTGCAACATCTCGGTCTTGCTGAATCTCATTTGGTTCAGGTGGAACCACTTTTCAAGCTAAACTGGAGGAGGAAGAGGGTGTTGGCTGGAGAGAACCTCTTTTACAGTGCGTGCTTATATTTTATCTATCAGTTGCTTTCATTTCATTTCATACGCTCTGCATAGTAAAAAAAAAAAAAAAAAAAAAAAAAGTAGAAAAATTAGTATCCTACGATTATTTTCTACATTGTAATCAATGACATGGTCTTCTTTTCAGTTCTCTGATGTTTCTCATTGGTTCAATCAAGCCAAAACAACCCTGTTGTGAAGTCGTCTGATAAAGATGAAATTATTTAATTTTTTCAAAGTCTGGGCAGATAGAGAAAAGGCTTTCTAAATCTTTTATGCATTTTTTTTCTATATAATGGCAGAAGAAATTCAACATGGAGAAATGTAAAGCAGTATAAATCAGTAAAAGTTTTCTCACATATAGATAAAGTTCCGAGAAGAAAAATGAAAGTTATTGAAAGAAGATAAAAAAGTTTCCAGCCAAAAAAAAAAAAAAAAAAAAAAAAAAAGATTAAAATATAATAGGAGTTATCTGACTTATGGATCTCTCTCTCTTTCTCCTTTTTTTTTTTTCCTTTTTTTTTTTTTTCTTTTTTCTTTTTTTCTTTTTTTGTGAAAGCTTCTATAGTTAAAGGCATATATTAAATTAGAAATTCTAAAGCAGTTTTATGCTCTTCCCATAATGTATGTATGGGAAAGCAATTACAGACAGTAAGGGTAATATATTTGCAAAATTTCAAGACAATACTTTTTTTGTGTGAAGTACAATTAATCTGCAAAACTCACTATGGAAGTTGTCATTTTCCTTATGGTTTAGGACATTAACTCCTCACTTCCCTTGACAAGTAAAAATAGTTATGCAAAAAAATCTGGTATTATTGTGAACTACACTTTCCTTTGAAATGCTACTTACAGTCTAAAATCTTCTGGATTCTGAATTCTAATGCCGGTATAGTGAGAAATAAGTCTCAGGTGGTCAAGCATTTCCCAACAAATTCATTTCTGCTCCAAAAACAATCCTCTTAAATTGCCATTCTGCAGAAGCTGTGTAATCTAATTCCTATCTAGCAGGGTAATTTAACTTGTGCTTAATTTCAGACACGTATTGCTTTGATATCCATGTTATCCCTTGAATCTGAAGTTAACTCCAGAGGAAGGGGAGAAAGAAGATGGTGGAATGTGTCTGCACCTCTGGGAGAGAGCAGATTTCAGCACATGTCATTTGCATAGTGACATATGACAGAAGAAAATCTTTCGTGAGTGGCTCCATAAGGGGGATATAGAAAGGCAAAATTGGTAAGCAAGCCTTGGCTTGCTTACAGAAGGAGTTGTGTGTTGTTTTTTTTTTTCCAAATGCTTCTTACTTCCAGACAGAGCTTGGGAAGAAATCGGTCAGAGGATCGGTCTTTTCCTTAGGGCCTTTCTGGATTTTTCAGGCATGTTTTCCACCTCCTTGTTCTAATAAAAATGCTAAATTAGCAACTTTTGTCCCTGATGTAGTGTGGGATTTATACAGCTTTACTTGACTGTTAAACAACCATACTCAGTTGTGTATCTCAAAACACTTTTACAAAAAGTGTGTGATTGATTTCATAGATTTTCAAAATATCCTGACTTCTCATGCCAAAAGCAAAATACTAAAAATATTTCTTTCTTATCTCAGCAGAGTACATTACAGGTCCCCACATTTTGATTATATGTCAAGTTTCATGCACATAAAATAATTTAGGATGTAAATGATAAAGGGGTTTTAAAATAACAGCAGATAAGTCTCTTTTTTTCTAATAGTTTTCAAAACATCTGCAAGTCTCAAAAGTGCCATTCTCTGAAAGGAAATCCATACATTTTACTGTTCTCCCCCACTGTTCCTTTTTTCATTCTCCTAGGGATAATGATTGAAAATTTGACATATAACAGAAGATTAGTTTCAATCTTAATTCCGGTATAAGAAGTTACTTATTCAAATCATTAAAAAAAGAGAAGGGAAAAAGATTATGTAGATAAAAGCAGCAGGAATTTTGGATGAGCTGAGATTTTACAAGCCTAGTTAGGCATGGTAGGACAGTTATATAGCCCAGTCAAGTATGGCTGATTGATTTTTATCTGCAAATTGTTATTGACTGTGAATGCTAGATGCAGGTTGTTGTTAAAATCAAGAGCACTGTGCATTCTATTTAGAGAACAGTGGTTGCATAATAAATCTGTTTTCCCATAAAAACCATGCAATTAGTATTAATGACTTCATCAGAAGGAGCAAGAGCAGGCTAAAAAAGTTGCCTGAGATACTGCGTTGAAAAACACCATTAAATAAAGACTGTCATATTATACAGGAAGAGCTGGATGCTCTCAAAGCCTGAAGAAAATGTGAGAGCTGATAAAAATTGTACAGATACCAGCATGCAACTCTAAGTACGTACAGGACTTTTTGATGAAATAGTAACACACTAGATGCTAAAAATTTGAACATTTGATGTGAAGGACCAGGGTACACTGATAATTCGGAATGAGTACAACCCACCAGTAGAAAGTGGCTATGTGTTAGGAAGATTAAGTCTTAAGAAGAGTTATCCTTATTATGAAATTATATTTCTGCTCAGTAAAGACACCGAACTATTAATGTTAAAGTGTAACAGGGTGGGTATCTCACATTACAATTTTACACTGAAAATGCAGAGCTAAACAGGTGGAGAGAAAGACTGCTAGGAGGGTGAGACTGGAGAGCTTGCTGTATAGCAGGAGCCAAAGAAAGCTTCATTTGTTCAGCCAAGCAAAAAAAGAGAGCTGATGGGGTATATAATTACTGTCTTCAACTGCATCTAAGGAATAAACACATGGAAAGGAAAATGAAAACAAGAGTGAACTTAACCCAAACATATTTTTCTGAATTATTGAAGGCATGCATTTTGAATGCATTTACATTTTATTAAGTGTCTTCATCTTGTAGAAGACAAACATGAGGAAATTGACTACAAGTTAATAATAAAAGATATGCATTCGATAGCTTGTCTGGTTTGAGGAACACTGCGCAGTGGGAAGAAGTTCCATGTAGAAAAGGGGAAAATATTGTTAGATATGGACAATAGGGACTACAAAAATAGTCTCACTTCAATGAGTGTCAAGCAAGCAATAAGGATATATAATTTATAACAGGATTGCACGTCATTAGAGGACATCATGCGAGAACGTTCATGTCAGCTAATTATAGTTACAATTGTCCCTTACTATTAAAAATTTACAGTCAAAATCCCCAAAGTTAGCTATCACTAACATACAATGTTCTAACTTTCAGTGGACAGTTCAGACAATGTAACAGCAAAAGTACTCAGTTAAAAAATAAAAAATGAACTAAAAATCTAAGAACAATTTTATCCACAATGTGAGCTTTCAGAAAGCATAATCCTAACGCAAGTTCTCTGAAATAATCATACAGTATTTGTATTCAAGTCAGGGGATTTCTTGCTTGTGATCTGACCAAGATGCATTTGAAGGTTGGTCATGACTTCTATTTTCTGCTAAACATAATTAAAATTGTATTGAAATTTTCAAGCTGCACTACTCATTAAGCATTTGCAGATGTAGTACCATGACAATCACTGATGCTCTTCTGTTTTGGAAGTTGCCATTACCATGGTAAAAGACATGCTGAACAAATAAATTGTCTGCACATTGGAAAATAAAAGCATGACTAAGGCTGAGAAAAGCAGTTCTCTAAATTGAACTTCACCTGTAATGGAGCTTTATGAAATTCTCCTGAAACTAAACACATCCTTGGAAGTGCCTAACAGATAAAGTCTAAGGCTGGCTTGAAACACAAATAGAAAGTGATTTTTTTTCCCCATCCGTATTAATTCTGTAAGTTTTTATTTCTACCATGTTTCTAAAGTTTGAAGTCCTTTATGAAGCTTTCCTTTACAATATAAGTTTAAGCATCATCTTAAGATATGAAATTGGATATTGAATCTAAATGATCATCAAGAACAGCATGAATTCATGATCAAGGAAGATTCTTCCAGAAATGTGCAGTTTTGACCAAAAAAAAGTGCAAGACACATAGTTTACACCTGAGAAATACAAAACACACTTTCCCATATTCAAAGTTTTTTTTTTCTCTGCTCTTCTAGCTGAGCAAAATTCCTTCTTTTTGACACTTTTTTAACACTTGCCTTCTACTTTTATGCTCATTGTCTGGCAAAAAATAAAAGCTTTTATTTATCTAGATCTTAATCCAAGCCATTTGTACAGGTAGGTTGTCAAGCCTCAGATCAAATTTCCCATGGAGAGAAAATCCATCTAATGGAATAATTAGCTTTTTTTCTTCTTTTTCTTCAAGGACAAGAACTTTGATCATTAGTTTAATGAGTAGAGTAGCACTTCCCATTAATCTTTTTTTTCTTTTTTTTTCTCTCAGTTCAAATAATACAGTAGCTTTTAGGTATTTCCCTTGGTGGACAGTGAACTGTGTTTACTTAAAACTCTCTTCTTGTTTTTATGAAGTCTATAATCAATTTTATGTATCGCAGCTTGACAGAGTCACTTGTGATTTTGAATAGTTGTTTATCTCTTTCCAGTGCTATTCTTGGCTGATGGCCTGGCAGAAGTATCTAGATTTGGAAAGGTCAAAGAGAAATTCAGTGCCAAAGCCATGACAATCTGCAGGTGGAACTGCAAGCTTTCCGAACTAGAGAAAATGCCAGGACAACTATCTTAAAATATTTTAAAAATCTGTAAAATAATTGAAATGAACAATACACATATTCCTGTGATACAAAAATATCAAGGAAAAAAAAAAACATTTATGCTTTGTCTGTAAATTGTTGTATTCATAATTTTTTTACACTTCTGTTTGAATAATTGAAATATGACCAAATTATTTTCTGTATTAAAGACCAAACATACTAATGGGAGCAGCAGGCAAATAGGCAGTGAACCTTGTGTGCCCAGTTTGCCTTGGAAAATGAATTTAAATAGTGCTGCAAAAACTGTTGCACAGCTTTCACATAGAAATTGTACTGTTAGTGCCCCAGACACTTTATTCAGGCTTTTACACCTGTACATAATGCAAAGTTCATAAGGAAATGCATCTATAGCAGATGGATGTAGCATAGCAGAAGAATGGAAGTATTTACAACCAGATAAATGCCAGATAGTGTATTGGTAAGGATATTTGAGTGGGGAAAAAAAAAAAAGTTTAATAACCTCATATTAACATTCTTCCTTTAGGTCAAAGGAACATTTGAGATTCCAGATTAGTCTTGCCCATTTCTTTTCTCAAATCGGTGAAAATGTTCAGTTTATTTCACTTTACAAATCAGAGATATCAGGAAGCCAGGTGCTGAGGCTGTTACTGTGAATCTCATAGCAATAGCCATTACCTAGTACCATTACCTAGCTGCCTTACTCCCCTTTTCTTTCCAAAAACTCTTCCCTATCAAATGAAGCATGCATTTATTTATTTTTTCCCCCCAGGGATTTAGTTATCAGCTTGAAAAATCTACAGTTTCATTTGAGAGGTTCAGGAGGAGTTCTTTTCAATAATGATGGTAAAGATAAGAACCTCAGCACTATTCATGATGTTTCTTTATCAGCTAATGGCAAAGATTTTGTTAACTGTAACTGCAGCAGTTGTTCTTATGTTCCTGAACAAGCCGGGTTTTTTTTTTGTTTTGATTTTTTTGTTTGTTTGGTTTTTTTTTGTTTTTTTTTTTTTTTTTTGTTTTTTTTTTTAAACTGAGTATTTTCATGCATGTATGAACAGGTATCTTTTAGAAAAAAAAAAAACCTAGAAGAGCAGTACTCATTGCTGTAGCTATAAACCGTATTTTTCGTATACCAGTGAGTTACATTTCTCCTTTAATGATATCAGGAGATAAAAAAAAGGGCTACAGACAATTTTTTTTTAAATTATCACTATTTACAAATTTTAAGCAATCAGAGCTAAAGTAGTAATTGTTTTTGCTGGTTAGTAGTAAAGCCCAGCAAGTTTCAGCCCTGCCAGCTTGGAAATGTCACCTCTGAGGATGCTGCAAAAATGGTGAATGGTATTGCAACATTAAGAGTCACGAGAATGCTGTTTGGAAATTCAATACCTGTGCATGCTAAATAAATGCACAATTATAGCAATATTTCAGAGTGTTTAAAAGAAACTTATTTAGAAGTGAAAGACCATCGATTATCAACAGGTGTGACTTTGTACCCATATGTTCACTATCTGCAAGTTTTTATCATGGGGTAAATAGAGCATCTTAATCTTATTGTTCATCTTCTATATTTATGAGGTCCAGAAACTCCACATTTACTCATTTATTTTCCTTCAGAAAAAAATCTGAAAGCTAATGCAAACCAATAAAAAAGTACTAAATGGATCTCTAACTTGATAGTTGTTAAAAACTAATTATGTAAATT
Source organism: Tetrao urogallus (assembly GCF_951394365.1). NCBI lineage: Eukaryota > Metazoa > Chordata > Aves > Galliformes > Phasianidae > Tetrao > Tetrao urogallus. The sequence goes on along the minus strand of NC_136817.1, from coordinate 47,966,823 downwards.
GTGCATTCATATTAACCCCAAAGTTGTACTGAAAGCTCACTTTCATTTGGACAAGCAGTTAAATTCAGAGTAGGAGCATAAAATAAATGAGTTTTTTTTAAAAGTATATATGATTTTCCAGCTAATATATTTTATAAATTGAACACATTGACATGGAAATATTCATTAATACTTGCTTAATGTCAATTAGTTCTGCCAGTGTTTGAAGTTTAGACGTTACTATTGGCAGCTGAACTCATTAAATTCATTAAAAAAATTTGTCTTCTCACAATCTTAAAGTCTTTTAACAAATTCAAAGTAATTTTATATCCTCTGTACCCATCTTTTACCAGATCCTCCCTGTCTGTCTGCCTTTCCTCACACTGCCCAAACTACACCACATGAAAATGTTCACTCCTTTTATTTTCAGCAGCTGAACTAATGTTGAATTTCTTTGTGTGATATGTGTGGATGGTGTGACCAAGTCTTATCGGGCTATGTTGCCCCTGTGCACTTTGGGCATTGTATTTATTTCTACTCTTTCTTTTGCCACAGCAAGGACTCATGTTTGGTTTCCAGCAGGAGAAAGATGGGATCTGGGAGAAAGCACAGATCATGATTGGCGAGATTCCTTTCTGTAACTTATTCCGACATATTTTTGTCCTAAGTACATAAATATTACTAAGAAGGTACAATTGCTTCTTTAAAAAAAAAATATTTCTTTTTCCCTGAATAAATAGGAACATTCCCATTCAAATGTCAAAATTTTGAGGTAAAAAGCTTGGAATAGAATTTTGATCAAACATTGTGATTATTTATATTGCCATGAATAGGCAAATAATCACCAAAAGGCTTTAAATAGTTAAGCGTAAATTATTTTCTACAAGGACTGTATGCTATGCAGAACTTCCTTAGTTCTCTTCATTTACAAATTACCTGAGGAAGGAAAAAGAGGTAGCTGTTTATCTGATGTATCTGATACATTTCAGAAGTCCTGTAAAGAAGCTAGGCGGCTCTTTGCAGGCAGATGGTTTGGGCATCAGCCATCACTTTCTCCACCTCACGGCAGAAGCAGGTAGAAAGTAAATATCTTCATCAGGAATGAAAAATTATTAGCATGCCTCTTAAGAGTTTAATACTATTATGGAATGCAAAAATTTATACAAGTATTTATACTATCATTAGTATTTTGGAAATTATTGTTTTGAAATGCAAACATTTGTTTCCCCCATGTTCTCAGGGAAAATATGTTTCATGAAGAGCAGCACATTAACTAACATTTTATTATTTCTGCCAATAGGTGGCACTAGGAATTTTCACATGAATGTAAACGAATGCAACATTCTGGATTTAGCCATCCAAATGATCCTCTATAAACACTTTCCTTCATAAAGTATTTTCGAAATATCATGAGTGGTATCCTTCAGTTATTTACAATAGGGCAAATTCACAGTTTTGAGAGGAGTTGCTACAGAAATGTAATTACAAAGAAGAAGAATTAATGTTATTTATATTACTTTTCATGTTGTCAACACTGGGAGAAGTTCCCAGCTTGCTGTTTTCTAAGTAGTTTACTTTACATCATTCTTGTATGAACCAATTAGCCAGAATTACTCTATGGGTTAAGATATTTACCAGAACATAACAAATGCTGTAGTTTAGCTATTTTATGCACACTTTATACAAATTCTGTCCACTCTTGTTCAAAGGAAGAAGAAAAGAAAGACATTCACACTCTGTCCGAAAAGATCCCTCCTGAGGGCAACACATCAGCAGCAGGATGTTCTCAGTAGATTCCTTCCTTTTGGCATAGAGTCTGATGGCTAAATGTTCTTCACAGGAGGACAATCTGCGAGCAAGCTATTTGGCTCCTTTCCAAAGCAGCTGCAGAGTGCTGACCTCTAGGACATGATGCCAAGAAGCTTCTGCTGGTTCCAGTGGGAGGTGGCCATCACTGAGAGCATCAGAGAACGTTATGGCTCTAGCAGGGATGAGATGCTTGCTTTTTTATTTCAATTTAATATGACTTAAAAAAAAAAAAATCACCTGCTCTCTGCAACTGAATTCTAAGTAACAAATAACTACTCTTCTAATGCTTCTATTCTGACCTTGTTGATAGTCAATGTATTTTTAATGGACTGAGGCTATAACTGTTCTTTTGACACCTAAGAGGAATCTAGTGACATAGGATATTTGAAAAGATGCACTCTAGTGAAATCTGACTGCATGGAAGCCAAAATAATATTTGAAACTTGATATGAAATGGACTGAATAAAAAAAAAAAAACAAAAACATAACAAAAAATGAAGGAAGGAATTTAAAAAAAAATAAGAAATCTCTTCACAAATATAAAAAAAGCAAATTAAAAAAGTAGTCTGAAATCAGAAAATGAAGGATGAAAAGGCAGCACAAAGAAGTATTAGAATGAAAATAGGAAAAACAACAAAGATGTAGTAATGTCAATTATCTGAATCGCCTATTCAGAAAATGAAAATTATTGCTAGAAGGATACATTTTTCAGCATCCAGGTGGGATCTGCTGAACAGCATGTTAACAAATATTCTTCTGTAGGAATAGTTCCCTCTGTACTCTATAAACTACATCCCTTCTGTGAGCAAAGAAAAAGAAGGATAAAAATGGCAGAGCACTTGGCAAGGCAAAGTCCGCTGTGTTCTTTCCCCCAGAACTGTCCAATATGATGCTGGGGCAGTGCAGAGCTCTGCTAACCAACCCCATTGACCAGAAAGTCACCATGAGTAGGCTCCACTTAGTTCACACTGAATATATTCTCATGTCTACCGGTTATCTTGGGCAGTCTGAAGAAAATCTAGTTACAAGAACTTGCAAAAAAACCACATTGTCAGCTTGAGGCTAGCGCTAAGTGTGACATTTTATCTGGAACAGTTCATTAAGAAAATATCTCCAACCATTCAGCAATGTGATCACTCTGGGGATCCTCAATTAGATAGCAAGCTGGTCAGCATCATGGATAGTCTTCCACTTCAGGCCCAGAGAAGCACAGAGAGTAACACCTTGTCTGAGATCTGTTTCTTTGCACCCAAAGTGCATCCACATCACCCATGTTTCTGTTCCCTTCCAGAGTCTAGTCACCTGTTTTCCAGACATACTTACTTCTCCCTAATAGATCTTTCCCATTAGGCTTGCAACAAGCAAGTGTATTTCAGGAGAGATCCATGCTAGTAACTCCTTTTAGGAAGAAATAAAAATATGTAGGAAGATCCATTGTGAATCTCTGACAGAATGCTTTTCCTCAGCCTTAATTCACTAATGACTTTCAACACATTTTAGTATGCACAACTGTGGTGCAACACATGCTTTCATGGAATAGGATAAGAAAATAAATACCATGTGGCAAATATTGCATGTATTTATCACAAACTGATAAAACTGAACAAGTTTAACAATTCTATGTTGAAAAATAGGAAAAATATACAAACAAACCTAGTGAATCTAAGCATGCAAACTCAGTATTTCTCAATATTATTTAATGACACAAGTTGTTTTCATGTTTTCTTGTGGGATTTTAATACAATTTACATTGACATCTGACAAATGATTACTGAAAGAGTTTATATGACATCCAATGTGTTACAAAGCTTTATAACAGACTTTGCAATAGCTTTGATATTAAATTTGCATCACAGCCTTTTTTCAAATCAAATAACATTTTGAAAGCACTAAAATGATTACCATGAAGAACCACTAAAAAAAAAAATATTGATTCATTTGGTATTTTTAAAGACCTCTGCTATTTACCAAGGTCTCTACTTATCTCAAAGTTCTGAGCTTGCTATGTTGTCAAAGCTTTCACTTTTTAAAATATGTCTTCCTGAATATTAATATTTATTTTGTAAAGCACATTTTCTTAAAATTGTTTTGCAATGTCATATAAAGTCTTCTTAATGGCTTATTAGTACTGGAAAAGTTTTATCTTATTGACTTTGCCATTTTAAATACATAAGATGACTACTTAATATTTTCAGCCATTACTTTTCAAGTACAGGAGATTTTTGTTAGAGGATAATACACTTTTCCTTAATTCTTACTATTGCTGCTGCTCGTTACTCAAAAGCATCTGTTAGTATAAACCCTTTCTGTTATTATGAGTACTACTGAGCACTTTTGGATTCCTTATCATCCCTTTCACTATTCCCTTTCAGCAGCTTGATTATATACCACAGGACCCAGGCCCCTTCTGCTTGTGCATATTTTCTTATGTGCCAATTAGGTACAACATGCTTCTTCTGGGAACAAAGGTGAACTGCAGAGCATGGAGCAGGATGCTTTTTTCTGACCCTGTCCAGCTGTTCTTTCTATTCTTCACAGCTGAAACTCCATTTCTTTCTCATCCTGTGTTACGAGACTGTGAGCAAAATTTTCTCTTGAAAACAGACTTAAAAGCTGTTATTATTGTGATTTCCTACTTAATAAAATTCAAATTTACATTCACAATGATGCATCAATTAATTGTGGTTATCTTATTGCACTGTACTAGTAAGATGAATTATTCTTTTTTAGGTTAAAACTTATAAGCTACATAAGCAAGGATTATTCATTATTGTGATGATTTTGACCTTGGATTTTATGACACAAAATGCTAAAATTACTGCTTTTGCATGAAATGACATCCTGCTTTTCTTCCAAGCCCTGAAGTTCTTGACAGAAAATTTATTCAGATTATTTATTCAGTAGCTTTGAGTGTGTTTCTCCTGTCTTCTGGCTAAGCTACCAATCATTAGGTGAGTTGCAGGCTAAGACTGAGGAATCATGCACCATGTACATTTTGTCAGAACAGTCCCTTTTCCCTAACCTATAGAAGACAAGGTTAGCAAAATAAAATCTTCCTAAAGGAGAATTAGAAAGATGGATACGATTGATGCTGAACACAGTTTTCTTCTCTTGTTTTGTTCTTTTTTTTTTTCCCCCCATACAGAGGCAGCAGCACAGAATATAGATTTTACAGACAGGATGTTTTTCACAGAGGAAAACTGAATGACTTAGTTAAGGTCTGGAGGCCCAGGTTTTATCAGTTACTGAGAGACTCATAAGAAATGCTGAGGGTCCCTAATCCCTACTGGACTGATGAAAAGATGCCTCAGATCTCCTCAGAAACATATGCATAATGGATTTTTGAGTCATCTCTGATATTCGATATTAAAAACACACCTTTTATGTAACAAAATTACCCAAGAAGATATATGGCTTGTACCAACTTCTTTTTCCTGAACTATTTTAAGCATCTATTATGCTTGATTCCAAGGGGTCAAATTTATCCTGTCTGAAAATTTGGATTTTATACACACACACACACACACACCCCTTAAATCCAATAGCAATCTAAAACATTATTTTTTTGTATCATTTCCCAAGAAAAACAATAGAGAAGTTTTGTAAAAGAGATATAAGGAACTTCCCTGATTATCAAAGGACCTGTCCTAACATCTATGGCAGGTCAAAAAGCAATGAGAAGAATATGTGTTCTGATGCTCACCACACAGGTTCCCTTAAGACAAGAAGAATTCTGCCCCATTACTCCAGTTTCAGACTGAGTAACTTCAATTTAAAACATCCCATCTGACATCACCTTTTCCATTAAAACACAAATCAAAGGAATGTTTCTTCTTATACCCTAAAACTTCTCTGAGGTTTAAATGCAAAGCTAATTGCTCCTCATGTGAAATGCCACTAAATAGGGAAATAGGTTTCACTTTGCTTCAGTGGAATTGCAAAGTAATTTTGTCATGGTCTTTTACGCTACTTAAATTGAGCTTCTTACTACTCTTTATTATATGTCATTAAATTCATGAAACATTGATTCATGTCTTGATATTGAGTGACTAGGTGATAAAGTGACAGATGAAATTCAACATTGATAAGTACAAAGTAATTCTCTCAGAGAAAAACAAACTGTACTATACATGCCTAATGAGGGACTTTAAAGAAACCACTGCAACCTTGAAAGAAGATCTTTAGGTCATTGTGGATAAGACTGTAAAACATTACTGTAGAAAGGCAATAGAATGTTATAAGAAAATGCTACAGAAATAAAACAACAGTTGGTATATCACTGAATAGCTTTTGGTAGGCTCACACCTGTAATTATATACTTTTCTTTTTTTGAGATCAAGTAAAAAAATTAGAAAAGGTACAGAGAAGCAGGGAAGGTGATCAGAATTGTAGAACAGCTTCTACTGAAGAAAGCAAAGAAAAATCAAGACTTCTCAGCCTAAAAAGCATATCAGTTCAGATATGACAAATCTCTAAAAATAGGACAGAAACAGAAGGTAAACAGGAAATACTTAGCATTTCCAATGTAAATCTAGAGATACCAGTATCAATATTGATGCATGAGAGCTGCTCCAAGAATATTGCAAAAATACTGCATATTTCTCCACACTGTCACCACCATTAACTACGCAATTTTTTCCAGCCATGAACAAGAGCCTGCATGCCACGCGCATAAGAATCTGCATCAGTGGAGCTGACCTGCTGCAACTGTACGCAATTTCTTCCATATGGAGGAATTCAGAGACACACCTTTACTTCATATGCACTACCGTGTCAGAGGCCATTTTGTCAGACTGTCCCTCTGCTGCAATCCGTTACATGACAACCAAACGTAATGAAATATCAACTGAAAGGTTCAGTCTCTACTACCATACAACCAACATTCACCCCTTATGTTGCTTCAGTCTCTACTGCCATACCACCAACCTTTTAAGTCACGGGCCAACATTTAAAAAAAAAAAAAAAAAAGACAACATTACTTTTGGAGTAGCCCTTACATCTAGGACGATTTGTTTATGGTGGGTCCAAGGAATGCTTGACGTCTTCCATATCTGGCTGTTCTTCCCAGCTGCGGACTTATTCCATGCTGTAATGCTTATGGTGCTGTCCATCTGATTTTGTTTTCATGGGATCTAAAGCCTTGTGAAAAGAACCACTTGCTTTCCACGATCCTGTTATCTCCCTGCCTGCACATCCATGTGGGATATACACTATATTTGATTTCCTATTTGGGTGTAATTCGGATGAGATGTCATTTACAGGCATGTAGCAGGAAGAACTGCAACAACAAAAAGTAGATTTGGCTTTCCTAATCTTTCAATCAACATTTTTAGTAAAGCATTGAGTACTACTACTCTAGAAAGTTAAGACTGTTACTCAATGTAATACTAAGTAGATCACACTTCTTGGCTGGTAAACAGTTAATTATTATAAAGTAAATTAAAAACCACTATTTCCGTCAGAAGATTTCAACTGGAACATCTCTATTTTCTCTCTTCAGTCTATAGGATTTGTGTAAACTTATCTATGAAAAAAGCCATCATATTGCCTAATTAATAATTTATTGTTATTTCTTCTGTTTCAAAACAAATTGCTTCTGATTTTTTCCTTCCTGAAGAGTGGCCTGACCTGTAATCAGTCTTGGAAAGGGATTTGTTAACACCTATTTTTAGCTGTATCAAATACAAACATATCAGCCACAACATGCATTATAGAAACTGTTTTTAGTAAGTTTGTCTACATTGCAGATTTTTCCTGCCAACTACTACAAAAATGTTTGTGGTTATTTTTTTTTTTTTTAATTTTATGAAATTTAGTTGATAATCTGTTGTTATATATAGCTTTGATCTTAAGCAGTTTATTTGTACTTACGGACTCTGGGCTCATTATATCAGATATATAATACATTCCACAGGAGGTGAAGGTGCTGTTGATAAGGAAACTCCAGTACACATTTATTGAGCTTTTCAGTGAGATTTTAATAATTCTTTAATGAGCATTTAGCCAATTAGCACTACTGAATGTCATTTCCTTGTATCTATACAATTGGTTATCAGAGAAATATATTCAAAACAATGATTGTTTTGAAATAATAGTTTGTTGCAAATTTTTAAAGTATAGATAAAACACAACTTGGAGTTGCATTGCAGTCTTACATTCATCCCTTTAAACTGATAATTAATATGTAAATATTAAAAGTTTTAGGAGAATGTGACAAAATGCTGAGATTTTGTGTATCTGAAAAATATGATGACACACACCTTCTATAAAGGGAAGATTGTTCTCTTCTGTCTTCATTTGGAAGTGTCAAAAATAATACTACCTTTGCTATTGAGAGGTAGTAGTGCTTAGGGGCACTCTGAACTACATAATCTTAGTCAAGCCACTAAATTTTGGCTGCCTTGCATTATTATGAGCATGAATAAATTAATTTAGCACTCACTTACTACACATCAATCTGAGTTTATACTTATAAAATGCATCTTCCAATTGTAAATTAGAAAATCCACTTTTTCTAATGCTAATGAAAATAGTCCTGCATTTTGCAAATATTAGTGTTAATGAAGCTGAAAAGGCATAGAATGTAATACAGAAGAAATGTAAGCAAACCTGGTTGGACTCGATCTCTAGAAATTCCCTTCCGACCCCTGCAATTCTGTGAACACCAAGATTTCATGCCATATTACAAATGCTGATAGTTGTGGGAATTGTTGATGTGGTAAACAAAGGAGAAAAGAAATAAATGAAGAACAACATTTTGTTTTTGTAAGAACAAAATGTGAATTGCATGTTAGACTTTCATTTTTTTAATCTGGAAAATATTAGCAGAAGACTTGCAGTCATTAATAATAAGCTGATAGCTGCAACAATATGAAAGGGTAGGATATCCTCAAAAACCTGAACAAGTGTTCTTGCATACTATTTACTAGTACAGTTAATGATATTTCAGTACTTGAACCCTCCTATATCCTTTCTATCTCATCCTGCCTCTACTTCTCTGAAATACTTTGGCTTATTTGCTTACATTACAGATTTTTAAACAGCATTAAACTTAATTACAAAGGGGCTGAAGATGAAAGCAGTCAACTTATCTCATAGTGACGCTATCTGAATGCCACCAATTATTTTGTGCCTAAGTCAACCCTGAATAAGAACTTACTGCACTCTTTGATTCTTCATTTCCTTGGTAGCACTCAGACCTTTTACATAATTTACTCTGAAATGGATATTAAGGTTAAGAGCTAGTGGAAGTAAGCGATGGGAAACGGTATAATGGCTGTTATTCTAAGATCACAAGTAATGGAATTACCTGCCTTTGTTTTGAAACATTTCTCCGTTTTAGCTCCTTACTAACAGAGATAAAGTTGATAGGAAGAAAAATCTGCAATCTTGCCACAAAATTGAATCATCATGCAGAGAAACTGAATCATTTTGCCAAAACCAGTTTACTTCAGATGCTATTTATTGTTTACAACAGTCTAAATTTAGTCCTTTTTCCTGTTCAACTACAGCAGTTTTCCTTTCAACATTTCTAAGTGGAGTGATGTGCTATTAAAATGAAAGTTAGAAGAGGGGAAAAAAGAAGAAAATCCACCAGAATAACAATGAATAAATACAAAAAAAAATTTAAACAACGTAGAACAGAACGAGTGACTTTCTTTAATAGATTGTAGAATGTGCTCAGCTGCCATTGTGATAATCATTCATTCATCTGTTCAGAATAAAGTGCATTTATCCATCACAAAATCTTGCTCTTGCGTATGGTAGGAGGCATACTCATCAGTAAGGTAGTCTGGAAATGAGCCTAGGCTACCAATTCTCAGTTCTTTAGCTGGAAACTTCTGGAATCTTCCTTCTGGAGCGATATGAAAATGAAAATCAAATAGCTAGGTACTTATTTCTTGTAGACTAGCCCACGGGAAAACTATGAATCTGTTTACTGACATTAAATTCGACTGTGGTCTGTTTTATATTCTAGGATCCTAAACATCAACTTAATGATTTGCTAACCCTGCTAATTTTTTAATAATGTCAAAATTTTTCATGAAAAATAAAAAAAAAACTTTGAACTTGGTACCCTTGTACAATAATATCAACCTTATGTGTAAGAGAAGCATTAGCAAAATAGCTATTTCCTTTTCAGAAAACAGCCTTAGAAGAAAACAGGATGCGAATCTGAATGCTACTTATTTTGGACTGAGTTTTTCTTGTATTTCTTATAACAACACACTTAGTCTATAAATAATCATAAATATATCAAGAAAGACACAGATTTTGGAAAGGGTCCAGAGGAGGGCGACTAAGATGATCAGGGGGCTGGAGCACCTCCCCTATGAGGACAGGCTGAAGGAGCTGGGCTTGTTCAGCCTGGAGAAGAGAAGGCTGCGGGGTGACCTCATTGCAGCCTATCAATACCTGAAGGGAACCTACACCCAGGAGGGGAGTAAACTCTTCAAAAGGGCTGACAATAGCAGGACTAGGGGAAATGGATCCAAGTTGAAGAAGGGAAAATTTAGGTTGGATATCAGGGGGAAGTTCTTTACAAGGAGAGTGGTTAGGCCCTGGAACGGGCTGCCCAGGGAGGTTGTGGATGCCCCGTCCTTGGACGTGTTCAAGGCCAGGTTGGACGGGGTCCTGGGCAACCTGATCTAAATGTGTATGTTTGGTGGCCCTGCTAGGCAGGGGGGTTGGAACTACATGATCCCTGAGGTCCCTTCCAACCTGGGTGATTCTGTGATTCAGCAGATGTCAGCATTTTTTAAATAAAATTTAAATTTAAAGATTTAAATTTTATTAGACAATTCATGATAGTATACTGAAAGTTTTAGATAAAAATAAGAATCAAATTAACAGCAGTAAAAAGACATATCTACTGTTAATATATTTCCTCAGCTATTCACTAAGCTATGGATTTTGTTTCTGTCATTTCAATTATACTATCTCCCTTTCATTTTCCTTCTCACTAAGAGGATTACAGTTCCTTCCTAAAATTAATATGTTGTCTATATATTGCTGCAATTTCACTAAGTCTAGTCAGTGAAGCTAATTTTACATACTGATTCATCCAATTTAATTTAAGAAGACACACTTAGATTACTTAGTCTGATCTTCTCTATCACTTGGGCCAGATAACTGTTGCAGGCAACAAAATTACCAGCTGTGTATGAGGTAAGCGATTCACTGAATAAGACAAAATAGTGAAACCACTCTCTTTAGCATATTGTTAATTACCTTCTCATGTTTGCAGTCACAATGTAAACAAATACATACTGATTTGTAACCATTTATTATTGATTAAGAAAAAGATGTGTTCTCCTCTTTCAAAAGCCTCCTAAAGTCACTGACTGGAGTTGTTTCTGGTAAAGTAAATAAACAAAACCCTTGATGTTGTTCTTTATTCACTTTAAGCTCTTTCTTGCTAATTAGGGAGGCTAGGGTGGCATTATCTTTAATCTTATCTAATAATCTTTGATGTTAATATGCTATTAAAATATAACATTAAAACATTCTATATTTTCTATACTATGCTGACAGATTGCCTCCTCCTATTCACTGCTGACCACTACTCACACATCTTCTTTGGCCCATGTGATTTTAAAATCTATTTTAGTCTCAATTATTTTGCTCACAGTTTCCTACCCTATAGCTGTTATGGCTTTCCAGTTGATAAGAGCATTTTAAAACCTGGAATATGATACTATTTTTAATATCTGAATGCTCAGTGCTGCTAAACCAAATGCCTGGTCTCATTTCCTCTAATAATCAAACCTATAATTTTCCTCAAATAATTAAACTAAACCGTTTGACAAGATGTATTTGTAGGACAGCATATTGATTACTAGGATTTTTATTTCTATTCTTTATCTTGTATGTGGTATAGAGCTGCATATTAATTATTTTTAAAATCCTGTATGAGAGCTCTCATTATTTTCCTGTGGCTGATGTCTTGATAACCTGCTCACAGTCATGAGGGTCATCCAGCACACCCTGTTTGAATAAAGTGTGCTATTGCAAACATTTATTTGTAATTTCTATCATGCCAAGACTTAACTGAAATTGCTAATAGCGAGTCAGAGATCTCCTCTATCTATAATTTCAGTAAAATTGGGTGGTAATTTTAAAATGTTTACTTTTAGTAAAGTCTCCCCAATTACAACTAGAAAAGCCTTGATATTATCAAATCAAATATAAAATGGAAAATCTTAATGAATATTTTTGCATCATTAGGAAAATGCAACAATCAAGCACAGAATTACATTAAGTAGAATCTTTCAGCCCAATTCTCTTTTCAAAATGCCTCTCCTCGTCCTTTGCCTTTTTCTTCTCCTCCACTATTTTAAAATCCACAGGTCTCTCAGCTACTTCTGTGATTTTTCTTCTCTTCTATTACATTTGTTTCAAACTGCTGTCCATAATATGTTGTGAAACATAACAGAATTTTAACCTGAAATGTCTTCTGGTAGGTTATGAATTTCAAATTTTACATATTCTTAATCTTGTTTCTTTTATAAATTTGCTTCTTCATAAGTACTTATGATTTTGACTCTGATCAAGAATATTGGCAATGAGGTCCTGACAGAAATTTAGCAACAAAAATAATCTGACATTAAGGCATGAAGTTTTTACCTCATCATTTCTTCAGTTTCCAAAATACTTTCAATGCATTTTATCTGTCAAAAATAAATGTCATCTATAAACTTTACAAAGACATGCATTTCTACTGTGTATTGGAAATATAACTGGAAATAACTGTGCATTGGAAATATAAATTAAAATCTTTTCCCATGTGAGACATCTTACTGATATAGAAGAGTGGATACTTATATGAAAAATAACGTTATATGAAAAAACCTATTTTTCTGTCTTGTCTCAGCTAAGCAGTTCTCAAAGAATCCAGAAGCATAAGAAATCTCAGAATCACAGAAACATAGGGGTTGAAAGGGATCTTCAGAGATCACCTAGTCCAACCCCCTTACTAGAGCAGGTTCCCTACACAAAGTTGTGCAGAAAAGTGTCTAAGTGGGTTTTGATTATCTGCACAGAAGGAGATGCCACAGAAGGAGATGCACTTCTCTGGCCAGCCTTTTCAAGTGCCTTGTCACCCTCAAAGTGAATCAGCTTTTCCTCGGTGTTTTAGTTTGTGCCTATTGCCCCTCGTCCTGTTGCTAAGCACCGGCAAGTAGAGCACAGCAACATCCACTTGAATCCCACCCTCCAGGTATTTATAAATACTGATACGATTCCCCCCAGCAGGGAGATGCAAATACAAGTGGAAATCCAGGATTATGATGAAGTAAAGAAGAAATATATACTAATTACCATTAATAGAGGTCTACAGGAACAAATTAAACAGCTATAGGAACAAGGGAAATGACAGGGATACAGTTGATCCTTTGACACTGAGGGATAAACAGATGAAAAAATGACAGATTCTGACCTCTGATTTTCAGTCACACTGGCTACTTTGGAAAGGATTGACATTCAGTTCAGACTTATAAAATGGGTTCAATCTTCTTACAATCAACCACGTATACATATTTTACATTTTATTTAGCAGTCTGGTCACAGAAAATACAGAACACATTTTTACAGGGCATTCATGAAACTGAGGGCTGCAGTGTGACTTATCTCTACTAGAAGTTTCTTCCTTCCCTCTTTTCATTTATGAAATGCAGGGGTATCCTGGGTTTTATTCATTTAAAGTTAAGCAAACAGGTCAGATGGTCACAGAAAAGCAGTCTACAGTGCCCTGTGGCATTTCTGAATCAAGTGCAATACAATTCTCTATACACTACATTCAGGGAACAGATAAAACAAATTGAGAACAGTTGAAGGTAATTTATGAGCTCAGCAGAAGTATTTCTGTCTTTAAAAGTAATGTTATGCTGGAAACCTCAGAGAGGGTGCGATAGAAAAAGGTAAACAAATTACAAATCAGAAATTTAGATCTAGGAACCAAACTCAGCTCTTTAGCAATGATATTTTACTCAGGTCTGACACTAGCATACTGAGCTTGCGCAAAATGTTAAAGGATTACTTAAAAACCAGTGAGATCTTCCCCGCATGATGGTATAAGAATAGGCTTTTAATCAGATTTTACACTCCTGGCATAGAATTTTTAGCTTTTTCATAGCTGGCTAAATATGTAGACAATAAGTAGATTCTACTTAAGTCCTATGTTCCCATTAGAACAGTTACACAGGTTAGATATATTTTCTTAACAAATATTCAGTAAGAGCGTGACAAGTTAGGCACTATTGACCTTATTTCATTCTAATCTTAGTTTAGACATGCACTAAGCTTCCCATTCACTTCGTAATGACTTTTCCAATACCACGATTCCAATTAAAAAGGAGAAAATGTGAGTTTATCAATATCAGTAGTTGTGGTTTAACCCAGCAGGCATCTAAGCACTTCATAGCTGTACCACTCCCTATGCTAGTGGAATGAGGGAAAGAATTGAAACGGAGAGCAAGAACTTTTGGGTTGGGATAAGGGCAGTTCAGTAAGAAAGAAAAAAGTATCAAGAAAAATAATAAAGAAAGCAGGTGATGCATAATGCAATTACTCTCCACCTGCTGACTGATGCCCAGCCAATTGCTAAGCAATGGCAGTCCTCCCACACTGACCAACTGATCCCAGCTTTTACTTCTGAGCATGACACTGCATGATATGAGACATTCCTCTTACCAGTTTGGGCCAGCTGCTCTGGTTCCACCCCCTCCCATCTGCCATGCACTCCCAGCCCCCTGCTGGTAAGGCAGCACCAGAAGCCGAAAGGTCCTTGGCTTCATGTAAGCACTGTTCAGCAACAACTCCAACATTCACATTGTCAACTTTACTCTCATTCTAAATCCTGACCAAGGTACTACATCAGCTATTAAGAATAAAATTTAATCTATCCCAGCTGAAATCAGAGTACCAGTGGCTATAGTCAGCCATTAAATAAAAGGAAAAGCCCTAAAGAACATACAGGTGGAATGAAGCAAAATTTGAATGCTTAAAACCAAAACCAATTTTCCTTGTACTTCATTGCTTGGGAAAGTAGCAGGCATTCTCAGGACATGCCTAATATGCAGACAATATGGAAATCTTCACAAATTATGGCATGTGGTAAGAGAACAGCTGGTTAAGTCCTTTTGTAGAACAGTTGAATTATTATTAAAAAAAAGCCTTGGGCTTATTATTGTTCTCCTCTTCTTAAAGATTACAGGATGGCAGAAAGCAGTTTTAGGTTGTGGTTGCTGCCCTTTGGGAGTGAACAGATGTATGGAAAGGAGATAAGGTGGAAAAGGAAGATGATGGGAGAAAACAGAGGGAAGCGACAATGCTTTTGGCAACTCCTGAATTCCAGGAATATTTCAGAATGCTTATGTTTAACTAAATTATTTAATAAGTAGTTTTGACCAAAGCAATGACTGAACCTATAGGCTGTCTCCTCTTCCCTCCCCCCTTCTCCACTGGTGCAAAGGGTTCTGTCTTGTGCATACGCAGCTGACTTTTAAGACAGTCTGAATGCATATGCTGCTCTGATAAAGCTTGAAAACAGGTGTTTAATGAAAATCTAATATTTTTTGTTATGTGTGCAATTATAACTCTTGACTACTTTGCTATGTTCACTAGTAGGCATGCAGGTTTATTTGTTTGTACATATTATATGTTGTGTTCACAATTATCTTAAATGCGGATCACAGTATCGACTACAGCAGGATTAAAGCTTATGACTCTAAAATCAGTAGGCTATTCACTCTTCCCTTTTTCAAAGTGATGAAGCTACGTACAAAGCATTTACTTTGTACTTTTCCTCTTGGAGAAACTTCTTGACTCAGTTATTTGATATTTATGTCAGACTTTTAGACATTTAACCTTTTCCCTCTGCATTATTTCAAGGCTAGATGTCACTCACATCTTTAAACAAAATACTTCATCTAGTACTGACTATGCATGGAAACCAAACATGAAAGTATATATTTTCTGAGGTTACTTCCCTCAAGAATTGTAAAGCCTTCCTTTTCCCAGCATTTCGGCTTTCAGACTGTCATTTTCATTCAGTGAACTCACAGGATGAAAACTCCCTCACCAAAAACCCGCATATCGATCAGTTATGTTGCTGCAAATATACCACTTCGCTTTGATGTTTCTCTCTGCATCTTAATCTGTATTTTGTTGGTTTACTTTGGTAGGTACTTATCAACTACAGTAGTAATCTTGTGATGGCACAGGAAATAGTCCATCAACTTATACAACAATAATGAAAATATCACACATACAAATAAAATGAACATCAAGTAAGTGCAAGTGAATTATGAAAGTCTTTGATCAGGTTACAGTTTGATGAAATATCATCAGATCATATGTGAGTGCCACTGCATATTGGTATTACTAGTGCAGCTAGACAAAAATGAGTATTTCTGAGGATGTTAAATGCTCTACGACTCTTTGAGGCAATACTTGTTCTTACTATCCAACAGCTAATACAATTTTTTTTTCTTTTTAAGAAAAATGAAATTCATTATATCCTTAATTTAGCTTTTTACCTCCTAACCATTTCAATTAGATAAATTTTAGAGGACTTCCATAGTTAAAATGATGTGCCAGAATTCTTTCCTTTTTTTTTTTTTAGTTTATTACTGGAATAATTTTGGAATAATTACAATTCTGATGGATTTTGCTGAATGAGGACAGGCCAAAATGCAGACAGCAAAAATAAATACTCAAAGTATTTATATGAAGATACTGATATGAAGTGCATAAGTCTATTCTGAGAGGCAGGCTTCATGTATGCTTGGGCAAAAAGTCTGATCCAGAAGTAGACAAGGCTCTGCTTAACCTAAGGCTACATACACATATCTGATCTTGAATGGATTTTCAGCTTCTGCTCCTGGCTGTCAAATAGTTTTCACAGGCAGACTCATTGTTCCTAGGTCACTACAGATCAATCAAAACCAATTTTGGTCAAGCAATATTGGTTTTCTGTATTAGGTTACTGTTAAGTAAATTCTCTCACATTTATGTAGGTCACTCTGAAAGTAACACCTCCAGTTTATTTCCATGGAAACTACAACAGATACAAAGAGCACAATAACCCTATTTGATAGAGAAAATTCTCAGCTACAAAAACTTTTTTTTCCAACATAGTCATCCTCATTAGCTATTCATTTGCTATGCTATGAACTAGAGCTTGCATTCTGTGTTTGTTAAAAAAAAAAAAATCTGCATGGCTATCCAGAACGTGGCTTGTATTTCACATCGCTGTGGCCACCACTTAAATTCACCACTCAGTGCCTCCTCATGCTCATATCCACTGTTTGATCTCCACAATTGTTCAGCAAGAGTTGCTGAATGTCAGTGGGTGCCATTTTTTCCAGGTGGAGTAAGTCAGTGAAACACCTTTGCTTCATACACACGTTTATGCCAGTGTGCCTCTGTTACCATCTTTTGCACAACAACAAAATGTACTGGAATATTGGTGGAAATGTTCAACATCTATCGCTATACCACCAACATCTACCTCTGATTTAATGGGCCAACATGATAAAAGAGGAGGCATTACTTTTGGAGCAGCCCTCATATTTCTCTAAGGAGAGAGTTCTAGATGTGGCAGTAATGGAGGAGAATGTGCATAGAGGAAACAATGAGAAAACTGTCATGAAAATCAGTTTCCCAAATAAAGTAATTCCAATACAGTAACATTGTAAAATAATAAATCTTAAATACGATACAATTATGCTACGAGGCAAAAGTTGATGTCAATCTTCAGTGCATCCTGTGGTGACACAAGAAATAAATACTGATTTTTTCAAATAGTGATTTACTGCTCTTTGGTGTTTGTTTCACATGTAAAGAAAAGCGAGAAGGAAAGCTAACAGTTTGAATTTATCTCCTGCACAAATGGAATCGTGAAGAATGCTGAAAGAAGGAATTGTGGTTAGCTTATGAGGGCAGAGTCGTTTTAAGAATCTATCAAAGGACTTAATATTAAAACAGTTTAGAAGAAACAGCAAAAGCTGAAGAATTATCAACTCCTAGAAAATAATCATCCATAAACATTCTCTTCCCACTGCTTTAAAATAAAAACACAACATCCAGTAAAGAGAAAGCAAAGCAAAGGAAGGAAATTATGCAAAAATCAGTTGCCTCTTTAAGATACTGTTTTTACAAGATTGATCTCTAGTGAGCTGCAGTAACTATCCTTTATTTCTGTGAATAGCTATCTATATTAACAGTGCATGGAGAAGTGTTTTAATGTCTCTTAATCTTCCAGCTACATGAATTGAATAAGAAGAGACAATAGCCAATCTTAAGTTTACATACCCTGACCCAGTAGCAAAGATCAGTCTTTTTAAGAAGCACACTGGGCTGTTTTGTTCACAGTCTTAGAATCCTTTGTGTTAGGAAAAGGTTTTTCTCCTTTGAGTGTTCAGAAACCTTGCAGATGCAGACTGCAGTTCATGCCAGAGTTCTAGTTCAGGTGCTGTGAGAAACAAGATAAACCAGACCACAGTGCTTTATGAACTCAGTAGGAGTCTATTCACATGGTCATTCAAGATGGATTGAAGCCCATGCAGATGTTTATACTCACTACCAGTAATCATGCACTGGAAGGAGACAAGCTCTTAGCGCTAGGCCTGCCTTTTGGCTGGACCTCTGTGGGCTGTGAGCCAACACTGGTGGGATAGATTGCTCTTCAGCCCACCTGACAAGCACTTGTTTTAAGCCCTGTGTGCAAGTGTACATTTCAAATCAGAGCAGTAATAAACCATCTGCAGGGAATGAGTTGGCAAGAGAGATCAGCAGGTTTGACCCTACTCTTCAGTTACCCTTCATACCTGCAGGACAGATACACCCACAGGAAAAGACTAGCAATGAAAAGCCTGAGGACATCAAATTATACTACGAGTAGAAAAGATCAAGCACCACCTCTTAAAGTATAACAAGCCACAGAGAATTCAGCAGTATGGAAACTGCCTTGAAAAAACAGTGTGGTATACCATAAAAAGGATACTGCTGTTCCTAACAGGTAGACTTTTCACTGTTTTTTCAGTCTGTTTTCTCTCCCTGCTGCTTTTTGGACTGCCTTACTGGAAATCATATTTCATTACTACTGCAAAAATTTAAAAATTGTTTTGTTATTTAGAATCTGACAAACCCCTTCAGCTTTTTTGTCCTAAATGTACGCAAAATGAATAAAAGAGCTGCATCTCAACAAAATATTATATTTCTGTAATTTTTAAGCTGAGTATCCCAAGGGAATGTCTATAATAGTCTACATATAAAGAAAAGAAAATAGTAATAATAAAAACCTTTACCTGTTAAACTGTCCTCTATTGATCCTGTAAATACATTCATCAGAGAAATAGTGTTTAAAATGATTTCTGGGTAAAGCAGTGTACCATATTGCAACACAAATGGTCCCCAAATAGGCATCTATAAGAAGCAGTGCAGACAAATAACTCGTTAGAGAAACTATTTTAAAATAGTTTCTTTTTCTTCACTGGGGAAATGTGGTATTATTGCCCTAGAATGATTTAATTCACACTAATTATATTCTGTTTGATATCTACAGCTGTCTTAGAAGCAGGATTCTACTATGTAAATCCAGGAGACATTTCTCATCTCATTTGAAACCCCAACATGCTCTAATTTTCAAAGGAATTATAAGCTAGTTTCTGCATATGCTCATTGAATTTTTCAGTGGAATATCAAAAGAATTCCCAATTTTCTGAACGCTATCACTTGTACAAACTCTATTCACCTTCAGTTTCCCTTATATACTTACACACATTATACACTTTGTATTGACCCTGCAATATTAATTAAAATCTTGTGCAGTTGCATAATAATGTGACCAGAAATGTCTTTACTTTGTAATTCTCATGGAAGACACTAATCAAAGTTGCCTTTTTATATTTTGTCTTAGGGTTCCATTTTACTTCAGAACAGACGTGAATTTGTCTTACATACAACTTTTCAACACAGCTAGTAAATAGCAGCATTTGGGCTGATATCAAAAGAATACCATAAGAGGATATGTTTCTGCCAAAAATTAGTGTTGTAAATGCATCTTTCGATGTATTTGGCAGTTGCTGTTCATATTACAGTGCCACATTGCATAATTCACATAATAATTATGCACCAGAATTTGTAATTAAGTATTGGCTCACGTCTGCTAACCAGAAGTGACAATCAGTGATCATTGTTATTTGTTGGGAATATCACCACCAATCCCAGGGAAGACAGCAAGGTGAATCATCATGGTGTGAGAAAGCACAAGTGGCTGTTAAGTTGTGAAAAGCCAGTAAGTGATAGCTTCCTGCTGCTCTCTACAAATTACCAATTAACAAAACAGAGCAGTTTGCCTTCTCTTACTTATTTTTTTATGAACAAAAATTTTAGAAGTCTTAGCAAGGAGTACAAATTTTATGGAGAGAAATCAGGGGAAAGTCAAATGCTTTTCTTCAAATAAACTGACTTCAAAGAGTAGGGTCCTAACCAGTGATTAGAAAAATAAAATAACCGAAGTTCCATGCTTTGAAGATGAAGCCAGAGTAAAATTTAAGTAGAAATTGAAAGAATATCCACCAGCTTCCTTCTATATTTACTACAGTTTTTACCAGATGGTCTTCATTGATAACTAATTTTTTCTTTATTGTCACACAATTTTTGAAGGAATAGGTTGTAGCAAGGTTGTGCTGATAACATAGCCATTGTAAACTACTCATTGCATGCTCACACATTCAGCAAGCTTTCAAGATGTTTATACTAAAATAGTTTTCAAATCAAACTTCATTGGAAGACAAATAGTTACAGCAATATTCTAAATTTTACATATTTCAAGTGTTATTTCATTGCACTAGTGGGTTATGGGAGCCAAGGAGATGCTTCAAATGAGAACAACATAAACATTAATACCAAAGTACACAAAACAGTACTTTTTAAAGGATCTTCTCAGCCATGCATTCATTGTTCTATATATTTATAAAAATAGCGACTACAGTAAAATATCATAGAAAAGTGTCTTTTCCAGGGCCATGTATTTCATTGATTCAAATCAGAAGAAATTCAGGGTTGGATTGTGCAGACTGCAAAGGAGACAAAAAGTAGAGGACCTGTGACTGATACAAGAGAACAGGTGCTATCTGAAATAAAGATTGTTTAGTAGGTACATAAACAGGCATATAAGCTGCTACCTACTGGAAGAAAAACAATGATAATGCAGATGTACAATCAACAAATGTACTGTTAGAAGAGGTTAGGACAGTATTTTACAGGTTTAGAGCTAGAAAGATTATTGTGGTGAAAAGAGACAATAAAAAAATGAAACGCTCACCCATATCCAAGGTTCACAGTAGAAGACTCCAAAAGGAAGAATATCCAGAAAGAGATCCTTCCCTGGTGGCAGTCAGCCCTTAAATGGGGTCTAGGAGAGGTGCAGCTAGGCTCCACCTGTGACTTCCAGTCACACAGCTGAATTGCCTTCACCTGTGCTCCCATGGCTGACTCTGTCCTTGCCTCAGGTGGTCAATCATTGGTTCAGGCCATGATTTAACAATTCCCATACAGCAGATAAGACTGGAACTAGTGTTAACAGAGGTAAAAATCATAGCTGGTTGTGAAAATCATAATAGAAATGACTAAACTACCAATTAATGGAGATAAAAGCTGTAGTTTTCTGTAGACTATCAAGTGACAGTGATATACAATTCATCTCAATCTGAAGGTGAGGGTAACTCAGTTTGCTAATAATATAATGAATGTCAGTTATTTTCTTCTTAATAACTTGAATTAATCTAAGTAATATTTGCACAGCATTAAGTGGTTTTATCCCATAGCCCATCTATCTCATGGATAATATTCACCAGTATTAAAGCTGAAAACAAAAGAATGGGTAAAAAAAAAAATGGTAAGAACATAATTTTGTGACAGACATACACAAAACAGGACTTAGATCAGGTACTGTGGACAAAATTCATCACTTACATAGCACAAACAAAAATCTGAGCAACAACGCTTGTTTTTAAAATAAATGAAGCAAAGGCTGAAGAAAATATCTATTTTTCCTCCTGCACAGAGGAGAATGCACAGATGTTTCTTCTTCTTCCAAAATTCCTGTTTAAAGAAACAATTTAAATTGGTCTAATCCTCTGAAGCAGAACTTTCATCACTTTTTAAAGAATAACTGATGGAACAAAGAACAGAGATTGAATATGTGGATGTGTGCTGGTTATTTTTTCCTCGTCCAGCAGCTGGTTTACTTACATAGGGCACAGGAAGAAAAGCAATGATGCAAAGGATGAAAAAGTTGTTGAAAGCATATATTACATTCTTTTCCACTAGAGAATATTTCAGTAACTCCAACATACACTTTTTATAATCTTCTGCATTCATTTCTTTTTTTTTTTCCTTTCTCTTTTCTCTTTGGTTATGCAAACTTGTTCTCTAGACAGAGCTAAGAAGCTAAAAAGATTTAGGTCACAATTAAGTGCTCTAGTACCAAGCAGATGCAAACCTATGGAAAGGGCTCCGCCACACAGTTAACTATGGGGTTATGTGATTCCACTGCTTTTAGGAACATTTAGTGAAAATAGCATAGTTGCATAGCCTTTATAGCTCATAAGTGTAAAAGAACACAGTCAAATTTGCAGTATGTGGGGCATTTGTTGTTTGAATTGAACATTAAATAGCAGCATTACATTACATTTATTTTCTTATAGTATTTTCTCACAGTAAAAGATGAGGTGATCAACTAGGTTAGGTTTGTCAATAAGTTGAAACAGGCACGAATTATACAAAATGCTCATAGCTTAAATGAAGGCTGATAAAATATCTGTCTTAATCTCTTTCACTCATAAGGACAAACCAAAATGACCATTTACCCAGATGTGACTAGTGGGTACAATTGTTTCAATGTCAGAAGCAATGCATAATTCTTTCAACTGATGTACACAGTTTTGATGAAAATATGAAACATACACAGCAAATCATCTAAGCTGATTAATAACATTTTCAAATATACAAAAGTTTCTAGATAATTAAATACATCCTTCATAAGGATCCACCTGTGCACAGTAGGTAGCATATTAATACCTAGGCTACTTTTAAATTCCAGTATATGTACTTAAGCCACAACAACATATTGATGGCACTGCAAGTAGAAAAAACAAATATAGCATCCACTTTCAGTCAGAAAATATGGATGTAGCTACCTTTTTCACTCTGATACTTGGGAGCACTTACAAGACAGGTAAGGATATAGTTTCTCATCTGCCTTTCATTCATTTCCCACTTCTCCCTGGATAGCTGAAGCCGGGACAGAAGATTCATGATGCCAGAGGAAGGAGGGGTGTAAGAAAAGCCGACTCCAAAGTTTCATGTGTGGGATGCTGAAAAACGTAGGTTCAGTTCCTTAAATTGTTTGTAAATTTTACAGCTGCTGGATTAAATATATAATAATCCTAGGAAGGGTGGTTCTGTGAACTCACAGCTCTGATCATGTTCTGCCTTATACAAGAACCACTTCCCTTAGGTCTTCAAGAATTACATCAAGGAGCTGAAATATATTCACTAGCATCACCAAAGGAATGAAATCTGGGCTATACGGCCTCAGCAGTTCTAGATCTGAGTGAAATAGAGTGAAATAGAGGGTAATAAAGAATAAACTCACTGCCAGGATGTCCTTGGGATTTGTGGCGGTTTGGTTTATACAAGATCTAGGCATTTAAACCCAGAATATTTACAGTGCACTGAGGGGCATGTATGCAACATTCATGAAGACTGAAGTACAGTGCATGGATGGTTCTTCCCACATAACAAGAAGTGGCTTCCAAACCCCATGAATTTTCTTTTTATTTCCAATAAGTTTCACAGGGTTTATGATGCAGCAAGGATTTTTGTCTGAATGTTGGTTGTCCCAGAAAGAACTACCATGAGGATATTTCTGAGATGTGGTGAGAAATGTATATGAAATGCAGATGCAGCCATTTCTCAACATAGGAAACTTGCAGCTTTTCTATGGAAATCAGCTGGCTTGAACCACAATCATGAAAATTTGCGAGTGCACAATTCGATAATTTGATAAATTCCACATTATTCTATGTTCTCTAAACAAGATACTGCTAGCTAGAGCCACAGCTCTGTATATTGCAAAACATTCCTGAATGAAAAATTTGGTCCAAATTGTTATTTGGATACAGCTACAGGAGAGATGGAGTGAATCCTGGCAGTATTCTTTAATGTTGTACATTGCTATTGTGTTACTGTAAAAGAAAAGAAAAAGGAGGAAAAATAAAGAAGTAATGTGACAGCACATATTAAAAGATATACAAAGATATTTCTTGAATCATTTCCTTTTTGTCTCCTTGCAGGCTATGAAAATCCTTCCTTTAAAACATAATTTTTTGTATCTGCTTTCCTGCACAAACTTTTTCTATGGTTTTGTATTCCTTTTATGCCTCAGCGGATGCATCAAGGAAGCAGAGCACACATTTGTATTTGTTCTGCAATCCCAAAGCCTTTGCTTCATTTCCTCTTTTCCCACTGCTCTCAGCTCCCCTGTTTAGAAACTGTTTCTCAGAGTGCCATCTGGGTTCTTCTCAGTACCTGAGATGATTTATCAGCAATTCTAACATCTTTCAGATATAGAGAATACAGAGAAAACACACTAATAGGAGGAAAAAAGCGAGAAGGGCACAAGAAAGCAATCAGAAGCTTTGGAAAAGATTTAGAAGTAAAGCTAGTCAGACAAAAATATAAAACACTTGAGGAAAAAAAAACAAAAACAAACATATCTAGGAGAAAAAATAATACAGGAAGGAACACAGACAGATCTCAGCAAAAAGAGTCTATCTCTGATGTCCATGCCCAACCTTTTTTCCTGCAATTTTCTGTGTTAGAGGTTCTGACAAAAACATGCTCCTAATAAGTTCAGACAGAAGAGGAGGGTTGTCTAAGTCCTTGAGTGTGAAAGAAATCAAATATCTTTATTTATGGTGCCTTTTCTGCCTGCCAAATATATTCACTACTTCCGAACAACACAGAGATGATATTTCTACTGTGAATGTACAGTTTGCAAATTGAATGCAAGCTTAAAAGAGTTGCTGGTTGCAGGTTAGGGTATTTGGCAAAGAACTACTTGAGCAAAGTGCATGACATGTCTGATTAAACTCACTTGTCCTTGAATCACACAAAATATGGATTCATTGCACAATTGCTGCTCTAGGGAAAGAGTCTGAAACAAAGACTGATTGTGTCAGCATAAGGCTACTGCAACAGCTTATCCTTTCTCATTAAGCAACATGGCACTGGCTCTCTGGATTCTGCATCTTACTGGTATTTTCTGAGACATGGCACTCTGCTAGACTAAAAAATCTAGGAGGAAGGTGATGCTTTATGTCATCTTTGAATGAACAGCAGCATTGAGAGTGGTGGTAGTGTAGACTGTATGTGCCAGCCAAGAAGTTCCATGATGGTGGTGCAAGAAAAACTGGGTGATACAGACCAGTGAGTACTGGGAGACAGCACTGACCATGCCATCTCCTGGAAGGGAGCCTAGGAGGAAAGAGCAAGTCCAAAGAGTTCAACCAGCATCAACAGGTGGTGGTGAGGAAAGCAGCACAACTTCTCAGGGCTGTGTGACTGGGGTCTCTTGGCTGAGTTTCCGCAGCAGCACTGGCCGAAGGAAATGATGGAGAGCCAGAGAGTAAAGCAACCAGAGGACATGCACAAACCCTCCCTGACTGCAGTGTGGCTATTGCTGCTGGCAGCCCCCCAAATTAACACACAGCTCCCCAGACTAGTGGAATAATGTTTCTGTAAATGAGTTATTATGTTTGGTATAAGTATATAATTGCATGCGATCAGTGTCAAGGACTATTAACACTGAATTCTCACTTGGCAAAAAAAGACCGTTGAAGAGACTGATGAGCATGCTACGGGTGGTCAGCTGGAACCCAAATTAAAGAGATCTCTGACACTGGTAAAATAGTCACTAACAGCTAAAATGCTTTGTGTGTCTTTTAATTTTCTCAGCAGAATATCAGGACAGTGTACAGTTTATAAAAACCCTGGTTCCTTTGGCCCTACTTCTTGAAGCAGCAGCATGTCCTGCTGTACCAGCCTGCACCTTCAGGGGATCTCCTTTCACTTCTGCGGCAGTCGTCCCTTTTCTGGCTACACTGAATTCAGGGGCAGAATCAATAATGTGATTAGTATATGAATAATTTATATCCACCAGGACCATTCCCTGGTCTCTCATAGGAATTTATGAGAATGATGAAACTATTTTGTGAACTCAGCTTCCAGTTTTGTAGAGCCACTCTGCCACTTAGCAATAGCCAGAGTCACAGGACAGCCTATTTTTCTTTAAACATGTATCTCAGCTGTCCATGCTCTGTCAATCAAAATTTAATTTTGCAGGCAAGTATTATTCCTCACTGATGTTACAGAGACTCTTTTTTTTATGTTATTTTACTCCTCAGTTTTTCCCCTAATTCTGTTCTAGATATAGGTGTCTATATAATAGCTCCTGCTTTATAAAACAAAAGATATACTGGATATAATTCTAATCACATTTCTATTGGATTTATAGCTGTTTAACTTCACTGGCTTCTGTTGAATCATTGCTGTCTTACATCACATTGAGTACGGCTTCACTAGCCATTATCCTGGATTTCGAGTAGCTCTAAAATCATGCCCAGGTATTTCTGCTATAACCTAGAGAAGTAGTCAGGTTAGACATCCTGACTCATGCTAAGAAACACTTTTTCCCCATCTATTTATTAACTCATCAAGTTTAAAATCCAGGTTCCTCTTTTGCTTTTTACATTTCAACCAATTCATTCTAATAACATCTCCCTGTAAAAATGAGATAACACGCTGTAAAGATAAAAGTGTACCAATGTGCACATTTCTGAATGTCCGCATTATGGGGGTTCTGCATGTCATAACTGCTGTGCTATGGAAGATGACTTGAAATAAGCTCTCTAATTGATCTACACATCAAATGCCTGGGAAATGTAAAAGAGGGGCTTAGAATGTCAGTAGCTTGGCTAGCTCGCCATCTATTGTCCCTGGTCTCATTTCTTTAATATGTATAGTGACAGCCATTGCTAGAAGGCATCTGCTGTCAGTGTTAATAAATCTCTGAGAGAACTTTAACAAAAATCACGCCTTATTGTTGGAAAGTCTCCCTGTCATATTTATTTTGTGAGTATAGGATTACTATGACAGTGTTTTAGCACAGTAATATCTGCT
Source organism: Tetrao urogallus (assembly GCF_951394365.1). Taxonomy (NCBI): domain Eukaryota; kingdom Metazoa; phylum Chordata; class Aves; order Galliformes; family Phasianidae; genus Tetrao; species Tetrao urogallus. The sequence continues at coordinate 47,939,784 of NC_136817.1, read as the reverse complement.
GGGTCATATGTGGTGCCCATTTTCATACAAAACATGCCTTTTCACTGTCTCTGGCTGTTGCAGAAGTTCACAGTGGTTATAGAGGGGGAAAAGGTTGGGATACTGACAGTGTGCTGGAGGCTTTCAGAGAACAGATGTCAGCTAGACATTAAAAAAATAAATAAATAAACTTGGCTCAGCTGAGTTTACCTTACCTATTCCTTGGGATATTAAAAAGAAACCAAAGCAAAACAAACAAACAAATCAACAAAAAAATCCACCCTCCCAACCAAAAGAACTCAACCCAAAACAACCAAACAAGAAAAACTGAAGAAATTTGAAAACCCCAAACCCCAGCATCTTGATTTTTGTTCCCCATCATATAGAATTAATTTGTTGCTGAATTCATGCTTGATCTAACACCCTTGTCTTACACAAGGCATGAATTCAGCCCTTGGTCTTTAAAACAATCTTTCCCCTTGTGTGAAACAAAAACACCATATGGTGAGTCCTTGGCTTGATATCCATAGCTGAGCTTGCTGTTGTTCCTTTCAGATTCTGTTGGTAGAAAAGGTTAAAGCCTGCAGAGCTGCTTCAGTCAATGCCAAACTGCCACAACAGGAGGTGAGAGAGGAGTACGTGGGGAGCTGCATGCATCTGAGCCTGCTGCTCATGCTCCAGGAGCTGTATATTACACAAGCTGGGCTGTTTACACTGAGAGGAGCTGAGCCCTGTGGGAAATCAGAACAATCCTCTTCCCCAGAGCTCTTGTTCAGCTGTTCCTGTAGATCATTCTGTGAGGCGTTCCTTCTTGAAAGTGCTCCAGAGAGGAGCAGTGCATGAAAGTCTCCTCCTCGCATCTCAGCCATAAAAACGTTTGGGGAATGACGATCAGTAAAAAGGTAAGCAGGAAGGCAGACCAGTGAAGTGATTTTGTCATATAGCACTGCATGTATTCACACAAAGTCTGAGGATCTTCACTCAGAAAATCTCATAGTGATGCTAACTCCGTAAGCAAAGAAGCAGTGGTTATCCTCTCTTTGCATTCATCTTTGTGGTGCTCATACAGCAGTTTCCCATCTGCCAACTGGGAGTAACATCCTTACATTACAAGAGATCATTTGAGAAATTAGTTGCTGCACTTCCTGTGAGCATTATTCATACTAAAAATAATTCAAAAGAAGTTATTTTATACATTCACACATAATGTATAGCACTGCACATTACTAACGGGCCTCTCAGCAGCACAGCATTAAATACCTTCACTGAAATTCATGGTGGACTTACGAGTCTGACCATGTCACTTTCTTCAAAGCCACTCCACTATTTTCCTCTCTAACAAATCCTCAGTGCCAACACTTTGCCCAGAACTGCAAAGCTGTGGTTCTGCCTTTTGCCTCCTGTCTTGAAGCAGGATTTGCCCGTGATTGGTCAGCCATGATAACTTGTGGGCAGCTGTTTGTCTCCTTTCTCAAGTGTATCTCCAGTTTCTTCACTAAGTTGCATGAAGAATGCTTTCAGGTAAAAAATGTCAGTTCACTGTTCAGCTTTCTCTGTGAAGCTGTTGTAACAGTGCAGAAAAACTTGGCTAAAGACTAAATCCAGATTGCTTTCTATTTCAGAATGTTTTCAAATCTCAGGTAAGATTCAAATATCATTATATAAAAATAATGCCATTGCTTTACACAAAGTTTTAGAAGAGACTGCATTTGTTTTGCAAAGAAATTAATTATTCTTTTAGTTGGAAATTGATCCTTTAGGAAATTTTCATGATGTTTTAAATCATGCTCTTGTCCCAGCTGAGATCAGAAACAAATTTAGAGGTAACTTGAAACTTGTATCATTAACATTCACAGGGCATTTCCAGCACAAGAACCATTAAAAGATTTATTTCAGTGTTACTGGTGTGGGGTTTTTTTCCTCTTATTTTTAATAATCTTTTAATAATCTTTTCCTGCACAATGAGTTGATGCTCTTATGCTATTGCAGAAAGGGAAATTCACACAGCACAGCTCAATTCTGAAGATACAACCTGCCTTATGTCCCTCCTCAGCTGAATGAGAGAGGCAAACTTGTCTGGAGAGCGAAAGTAGAATAGAAGGTTTAAGTCTTACAAATTCTATCCCAGAGGAGCTCTCAGGCAGATGACTATGGGACAGGAGGTTAAAATCTTCCATGTATCCTCTGTGGATACCTCTCTCTCTCTTTCATTTTTACTGATTAATCACCTACTTTCTGTCATTATTTTGTTGGGTTTTTTTCCTGCCAGCCTTGCTGTCAGCCTGTGTTCATTGGCTTTATTTACTGCCAACAGTTCAGACTCTGCTCTGAGGGCAGAGAACACGTGATTTTCTATTCTACCTGCGAGGTGGGAGTGTGGTTCTGTTCTCCTTGTACTAACCAGGACATGAAGGGCAGTGAAATTTCTGTTATGAAAGAAAACAAAGCTATAAGCACATTGAGCTACACATGAGCCAGGATAGATTGTTCAGACAAGAGCTTTTCTTGCTGGAGTAGCTGACAGTTTTTACTCTCTGTATGAACCAACAGTGTGAGATCCAAACCTAAGCAAAGGATTTCCAAGCTTTGATGACTGATGTTTCTCCAGAACATGTGGGCATATTTCTATAACTGGAGAGATGCTTTAATGAGAAATGTGAAAAGTGCTATGACTTTTTGCGCAGGTTAATAAATGGACTGTATTTTGGTAAGCATTAAGTGTAATATATATTTCCTGAGCAAAAATAGTAGTAGACTGGAAATCCTGTTCCAGAGTCTCTTGGTCTCAATGTGACACAAATAAAACAAATATTAGTCCTAACTGTCATTGTTGGAAAAGGGAATAATTTTCTACGGAATACATTTTCTAACAAAGAAATTTCCTACAAGTTATTCTTTCTGAAATGAACTAGCTGACATGAAAAATTTTAGCTTCAACAGCTGAAATTTGACAAATTGATAAGTAATTTAATGCAGAATCTTCTAGATAAAGTGTTAAGTGGCAACCATTTTTGTACTCATCCACCTGTAATCTATCTTTCATTATATAACTATTCCCATTATTACAGTGACATGTAGAAATAAAAATTACCCAATTTTCACCATATGCTTGCATTAATAAATAAAATAATGAAGTTATTAAATGTTTCAAATTGTTCACAGAAAACATACTAGTGATTTCCAGATATTTCTGTTCATTCCAATCCCCGGAGGGGCCTACAGGAAAGTTGGGGAGGGACTTTTTATAAGGGCATGTAGAACATGAGGGGAAATGGCTTTAAACAGGAAGAGGGTAGATTTAAACTAGATATGAGAAAGAAATTCTTTACTATGAGGCTGGTGAGACAATGGAACAGGTTGCCCAGAATGGTTGGGGATGCCCCCTCCCTAGAAGCATTCAAGGCCAGGCTGCACATGGCTTTGAACAACCTGGTCTAGAGAGAGGTGTCCCTGCCTATAGCAGGGGGGTTGGAACTAGAAGATATAAAAGGTGCTTCCAGCCCAAACCATTCTGTGATTATATAGTTCTATGATCTCACAGACAATGTCATAACAATGGGGACTGAAAACAACAGCATCCATTGTTATGAAAACATTTTAAGTTATGATGGTTATTTGTAATTTTTGGTATTCAGGATCCAGACTTTTGCTACTTTTTGTCTCCTTTAGTTTCCTATGTACTAATGTGTCTGCACCAGTGTAGAAAATTTCTGTTAGCAGGATAATAGAGCTATTGTTTTCAAAATAACAGTTTTGCTGTTTCAACATAAAAGCGCTTTCTCTGTCTCTTGACTGTTGCAACTCATATGAAGATCATGAGTCACCAAGCAGCACTGGGACCTTTGTAAACTAAGAATAGGAAAATATCTATTTTTATATCTATATCTATATATATATATTTATATCTATAAATATATCTATTTATGAGTGCTTATCCATTTGGTGCTGGAGACTGTTCCAAAACTGCAAGCATAGTCCAAGCTTTCACATAACTGTTGTTTTGAAATGATGGCTGACAGAGAATGTTTAAAGGGCTATTTAGGTAGAGCAGGTGAAACAGCAAGTAAGTAAAACCCTAGTAAATAGTAAACCCTATTTACTATAGGAAGTAGCTGTTCAGCCCAAAGGGCTTGCCTTCTTATTCCATTTCTTATACATAGGAAAACTAGGTCTGGAATTAACTGATGCAGATAAGATACCTTTGGAGAAGCCCCGAGGTGTTTAAGATCAATCTTCTTTCTTTCACAAATGCAAACTGGCATTGCCAGGATGTGTGGGTATACAAAGAACACAGGCTGGGGCTTTTCCTCTGACTGCTGAAACTGTGGAGTAATCAACCGAATATTCCACTGAGCTCCTATCCATCTGCCATATTACACAATTTAATAAAATGTACTTTTTTGAATTCCCAGACAAAATTTGCACATCTGTTTGCCGCATTAGCCGCCTGGGTTTGTAAGAGTATTTTGGAAGTATTTTTTAAAACATATTAAAAGTATTTCAAGAAAGTGCATTTCTTTGAAATAATCTATCTGAAAAATACAATCTCCAAAAGAGTGGATCTTTAAGATTTAAAACTCATTTTACTCACCTTCAGCACTATTCATCACAAATAATAGAATGATTCCTAGGAATCATGAGCACCAATACTTATTAGCTACAGGAAATAGATCTGGACAATATCTGTTTCTCCTGCCATGGTAAGATCTTCTCCGGTATAAAGCGAAGGTTTCCAGCTACAGAGGGGGAAAAAAGGTGCTTTCACTGCACTATGATTTGTTAGTCCTTTTAAGGAACTTTAAGTTCAGAAGTACTTACAGTTGCAGGGCAGTGCTTACTCATGATGAGAACATCAGGAAGAAAAGCCGTTGCTTTTTCATTCTGTGGCTGGGGATAAGCAGACTACAGCCATATTCATTTTCTGGGAAATAGGCTCATGAATCTGTACTTGTTAATGGTTAAAAATAACTGAGAGAGATCTCTTTTACTGAGAAAGAAGAAAAAAGGGCTTTGGATGTATGTTAATTTATCCTAGATAAGAGCTTTGTTCTATTTCATTTTGAATTCCAACTTCTTCCATTTAAATGAATTGAGAGGACTAGACGAAATATTTATAAAAAAATAAGAAAAAGATCAAACAGAAGCAAAAAGAAGACCTGAAAACTAAGAAATAAAAGCCAAAACAGTGTAACTATAACATTCATTAAAGATCTGCCAGAATGTCTAACTCTGCTTTAAACTTAATCATACCTAAAGCAGGTAGAATGGGCTCAAATCAATTATCTACTGCAACTTTCTTGCAGATGTATAGGTTTCTAAAAATACAAGAGATTTGATATTAAGTATACATTGTGACTAGTATAAATAATACAGTCTAAAAGCCGTCTTTTGAATCCAGTAGATTGCATTTGGATAAATATTATATATTAGTAAAATATTCTGTCTTGACTTCAAGATAAAAAGAATGAAGAATTTGACAGTTTACTTCTTAATTTGTTCCAAATGTTTAGTCATTACTACAAAAAAGCGTATTTTTAACTTGGATTTGTCAAACTCTTACTTGGAGCTACAGAAGTGCTTTCAGTGTCATTCTTGTTCAGGACACATGTTAGCAGGCATGAATTTATTTGTAGACCCTGGGTGTAAATTCTTAGATTTGACTGTGTTAAAATTATGACACTTTCTTTGAATGGTCTCATCTTTATCTATATTATTCTGCATGCCTGCCCTGTCCTCAGCACCGCTCACCATTTTGTCTGTTTCTTCTGCCAGTTTTATAACTGTTTCCAAAATGTTAAAAAATTGGGAGGTAAATATAAGAGAGAAAACTATTCCTACACAGAAGCTTGTTTTTATTTTATACCCTGTTGCTGTGGAAGAGAGACTATTTTGTAAAGAATTCAAGCAGAATCAGAGGTTTGATAGGGATCTTGTAATGGAGTAGAAGTGCATTAAAATTAAAATTAAAAAGAAAAGTCATATTTAACAATGAAAAAACTCAGGCATGGAGGTAAGGATGAGAGAGAAAAGTAGGACAAAGGGAAAACTATGTAAATGAAAATTATATGCTAAATTTACATCTTACGATATTATTTGATTACTGCTGAATAAAACATTTAACTTGAAAAATACTGACATTATAATATATAATTCTATATTTGTTATTTTATCATTTTTGGATGAGGAAGAGTACTGACACTTGAACATTGTAGCCCAGAGAAGTTCTGTGAATTGATACTTATGCGCAGTAATATAATCATAGAGAATCACAGAATACTGGGGAGAATGAAGAGACCTTAAATCAACCAATTTTAACCACTGCCACAGGCAGTGTTGCCACCTGCTAGATCAGACTGCCCAGGACCCCATCCAGCCTGCCTTTGAACATTCCCAAGGATGAAAGCTCCACAACTCTGAGCAACCTGTTCCAGTTCCTCACCAACCTTACATTTTTTGCTAATATCTAATCTGAATCTATCTTATTTCAGTTTAAAACCATTATCTCTTGTCCTATCACTACACTCCCTGAAAAAGTGTCCCTCTCCAACTTTTTTGTAGGTCCCTGTTGGATACTGGAAGATCGCTAGAACGTCTCTCCAGAGCCTTCTCTCCTCCAGGCTGAACAACCCCAACCCACTCCACCTTTCTTCACAGGAGAAGTATTCCAGCCCTCTGATCATCTTCCTGTCTGGACCTCTCTGTCCTCTGAATGTGCTCCAGCATCTCCATGTCTTTCTAGTTGGAGGTCCCACTCCTGAACTCAGTACTCCGGATGGGGCTTCACAAAGGCAGAGCAATCACCTCCCTCTCCCTGCTGGCCACCTGTCATTTGATGCAGCCCAGGTTACGGGTTGTTTTTCTTTAGGCTGCAAGTGCATGCTTCTGGCTCATGTCAGAATTTTCATTCACCAACACCCCCAAATCCTTCTCTGCAGGAATGCTCTAAAGCCCCACCTCATGCTGCATGACAGGGTGTGTCTTACTGAAATTACCATAGAATTGGCGAAGTTTCCCAAATTTTTGTGCTTAACATGTTCAATATAACTGTAAGTATGTATTAACCAGGCATGTACAGTTAGTAAGTATACACTTTTTACACACAACAATACTGTGCATGGGTGTAGATTACAGTAGAGTGCCTATTGGCTTATATATTTGCAGTATATAGTTTGCTACTTTAATATGTTTTATTGAGAAATAGTATTTTGTTTCTGAGGGATTATTAGGGCATAAGGCTTCCCTGCTCTTTTTCAGTTCATTGAATGTAAAGAAGTAACAAGGGGTTTCCACCCAGTTTCAATGAAATATTATTTTCCTGAGTAGTTATGCAGGGAAGTTAAATTTTGTCATTATTACATACAGTACGGAGTTTCCACAAGGGGTAAATGATTATTAATATCAGATCTTCCAGATTTAATGAGCACCTGCTATGCAGAGTGGGTCAGTGTTTTTGATGAAACATTACAAAACACTTACTATAATTAGCGTAATTAGGTCTTTTAAATAGCTGCCCTATCTGTAGAAAATCAGATTCTCAAACTTACTTTGCAGGTGGTTATAATACCCACTGATTTAGATGAGTTTCTGGCTGTTCAGGCAACATTTATTAAATCCTCGGTCCTTCTGGAGACGTCCTTAGCAGTAGCAGTTACAATGGTACAGAAATGTTCATACTTTATCAGGCCAGTTGCCCATTTAGACTTTTGTACTGTCTTTGACAATGATTCATGCCAAATAAATCATAGGGAGGTGCAAAAGGCTGCCTCTAGAGAATTACAAGGATTTGTCCTTGACTGAATGTTTTTCTTTAATATTCCGCAGCTGGATGCAATTTAAATACATATCTCAGTTTTAAGATAGGTGATTCTTGTCAAGTTTAGATCTCTACTTATTTTTTTCATGTGAAAAGTCTGTGTTCAAAAATGAATTAATTAGAACATGTTTCTCCTTATGTGTTTTTGGGCTTCGGTAGTTCAGACAAAGCCATGACCTATTCTCTGCTTCTTTCCCACCTTGTCTTCAGGTTGTCTCCTTTATTTATGATATCACTTCTGCACAGAGAACAACAGAAAGATCATCATTCATATGGAACTCTGCATTTCTATATAGCAAAAATAATTAACAACATTGCTTTTAAGTTATATAACGAAATTAGATGACTAATATAGTGATATTTATTAATTTGTTTCTGACAGTTATTTTCATCAATTCGGTCCCTTTCATGCAAAAGCTTTGATTTTGTCAAAGGTTTTTTTTTTTTTTTTAAACCCCATCAACATGTACAAAAATTTCTCTGTTTCTCAGAGAAAACTTCTCAGTCACACCAGTCTGAAATGATTCATTTTACATCTGAAATATTAAAATATTCTTTGAAATGTTCAATTAAAACATTTCTAATAGGATTTTTTAAACTTTTACTTCTGCAGAAAATGGCCATGTTTCCTTTGAAATACTCTTCAGTAATGAGTTCTGAGAACTGGTCTTCTATGTATGCTGTGGAGTTGCAATGAAAGTTTTAATATTTTTTAATAAAATAACATTCTTGGAAAGTATCTGTGCCAACATAAAAATCACAAAATCTCAACATAATTTGTTTCCTGAACACTGGTTAATTCTTTTATAAAGCAGATTAAATTACTTTAAATTTAAATTTAAAATTACTGTAAATTTCTGTAAAGAAAAAAAGTTGAATAAATTATCTGAGAGTTATTTTAACAGCATTTACTGCAACCACATTGTTTTTTGTGACCTGCAGCTATTCCAGGCTAAAATTTTTGTAAATAAATAACTGTAAAATAAATAAATAAATGTGAAATAAAGAACTCAAAACAGACAGTCAATGTCTGTTTTGACTTTTATTTGTATTTATTTAGCATTAAAAGTTTTCAACCCTTCCTTTCCTCATTTCCACTTGAACTGGAAAAAAATAGAAACTGTTTTGCACAGAGTAAAATATGCACATTGCTCCAAAAGCAATGCCTTTTATTTATTCCCATTTAAACTACAACAGATTTAGAGAGCATAACAAGACTCTCTGATTGAGCAAATTCTCTGCTACAAAACAACATCTTTCAACATAGTCACCACCGTTATCTGTGAACTGGTGAATGAGCCATGCTTGTAAAAATCTGCATGGTCATCTGTCTTGTCTTTTACATTGCTGTCACCACTGCTGAAATGCACCACTTGCTGCCTCACTGTACTCACATCCTTTGGTCTACAAAAATTTTCAGCAAGCATCAAGAAATGTCAATAGGTGCAATTTTTTCAGTACAGAGGAATTCAGTGACACATCTTTTCTCATACATATTTCCATGTCAGACTGTCCCTCTGTTGTCATCTCTCATATGGCAACAAAACAGAATATTGGTTGTAAAGTCCAACCTCTATTGCCATACAACCATCATCCACCTTTGACAATTTGGAGCAACACAATAAAATAGGAGGCATTACTTTCAGAGCAGCCTCATGCTTAAAGCTGTATGATTGCCAGGGGCAAGTTGATTATTAACTCTGCAATTCAGTTGGACTAACTTCCTCACAAATATTATGCAGTGTTATTTCCAGATTTGGTAAATATATCCAGCATGAAAAAATATTGGTACAGAATGAATACATGGAAGGTTTTCATCAGAAAAATCAAAAATTTGTTTGTAAATAGAGGGAATTTCGGCTTGGGGAGAACTCACTCAGCTTCAAAAACATAAAACCTGAAGGGAGGAAATTAAAAAATATATATATATATATATTTGTAGAACATAGAGTTCATTCTTTAGGCTTTTCTGCTTATAGTGTGACTAAAGAAGAGCTAAATCTGAAATAAAAATGTTTGCAATTTTAGAATATTACAGTTCATAGTATAATATATATAGATATTTTGCATATGCCAACATTATCGCTGTGATGTTGAGTCAAAAAGCTTTTTAGACAGGATGCCAGCTCAGACCATATCTTTACATTTACAATGTAAAACCAGTTCCATTTCAAAATTAAAAAAGAAAAAAAATATGGATTAAACACTTACTATTGTTCATAAAGACCATCTTTTATGTCTCTTAGGATCAAAGTACAGCAGATGAAGAAAACCTATTCCATCACCCTTTCCCAAATCCCTGTCAACAGTTCTTAATTATCATCTGCAAAATGCTAGTCAAAATGTTTCATATATTGCAGGTATGTGAACTGGGAAAAAAACAAATAAACAAAAGAGTGCTTTGATCAAAGACTTTTCTTGAAGAGAAGATGCAGTTTATCTGGAGATTAATAATCCTTCAATATTTTAGACCTGCTACATTAAAGCTGTCAAAATGTTTTCAATTTCAGAAGCCACAACTTCAGAGAAGAAGCTCTTATTGTCATAACCATATATGACCCAGTTTCAAACAGCTTTCTTTCTTTTCTCTTTTTTCTTCTGTTTCCTCTTTTTTCTTCTTTTCCTCTCCTCTCCTCTTTTTCTTTTGTTTTTCTTCCCTTTCCCTCTTCCTATCACTTCTCTTCTCTCTTCTCTTTCTTTTCCTTTCCCCTTTCTTTCCCCTTCTCTTTTTCCCTTCTCCTTCCCTTTCCCTTTCTCTCTCCCTTCCCCTCTCTTTTTCTTTCTCCCCCTCTCTTTTTCTTTCTCCCTTTTCCCTTTCTACTGCCCTTTGCCTTCCTTCTCTGACTGGCATGTGTTGGCCAACACAAGTAACCTCAGGTCTGGACTGGTCCCTTACCTAAAGCTAGTATTAACAGAGGAATCTCTGTCACAGCTACAGAAACAGGACAAAAAAATATTATGTTATATACATATTGTGCACAGCTGTGTTCTGTTACAAGTTGTATGACCATCAATGGGAGACAAGTACATTTTCTTTCTCAGTTCCTTCCTGGCTGATTCCAGCATGGGAGTTTCCCTAGCAACACTTACAGCCATGTACATCAAAATGAGAAAGATTTGGGATTTGACATTCCTCTGAGCCAATCACCTTCACACACAAAATCCCAAAGCAGGAGATAAAGTTGTTCCAAACTTCAAGATGTGTATATATTTCTATTTTAAACGAGTGATTCTGGAATAGATTATATTTCAGGAGTTGGAAACAGCAGTAGAGATTGCTTTTATATGCTATTTTCAAGCTACACCTGCTCACCATGAGGCAAGATGTCAGGAAATAATGAAGCAACATTATACATATTGAAGTTGCAAGATGGGAAATCAGAATCAGATCAAAGGTCTCTTAGAAACAAACGAATTTCTGACATTGAAGACTGAATAGTCTGTCTTTGAAATCCTTTCTACAGTCATTGGAGCATGCTTAATGGGTTTTTTTTTCTTTCTTTTTTTTTTTTTTTTCTTCATCATCTTTTATTAAACATCCCATATGACAGAATTAGGTATTACAATCAAACCCTTAAGTCTATCCACATACAGCTGTATATTTGCCACAAAGAAAAAAAAAAATTACACTAGTATTGTGATCATAAATAAATACATGGATGTTATTATTTGATGTATTTATTGACCTCAGTATGTGCGTCAACAAGTAATCTTTTAAAGCTGTTTGGACAAAATGTTCAAAGATAAGGATTCCAAATATAAGTCTCTGGAAACTGATGCTGTAGTGGTATATTTCAGCTGTATGTCCCCTAATTCACTAAACTTCCAAGTGTACCCCTCTACATTTCTTGGCACTAGTTCCTTATGCATATTGCAAATATTGTATTCCAAACTGGTACCTGAAATTGCAAAAAAAGATAGCCCATCCTACCAAGGAAATAGTTAACATTATTCAGGATATTCTCATGTTATACCACTGCAGCACACATGATAATGTGCTATCATCTGCAAAAAGCAAGGAGCTGAATGTCTGAAATGATACCCTCTAATTGACATCACAGCTACCATTATCCTGACGGGCTGATGCTTCCAGTCTTAGTAATCAACTACATAAAACTGAGTAGATACTAGAGGTGAGGAAAACAGCCCACTGCTGTGAACTAATTCACTGAACCCAACAGAGATCTGCTGATGTACTTCAGGTGAGGGCTCAGACCCTCGGCAAATGAGCTTCACTTTGAACAGAGTTGAACTTCTAGCTTACCTTATCACAGTGAGTGCTCCTTTTATTTTTCATTTCTAATCTCTTTAGGTACTGTTAAATAATGACCTGCACTGGAAGCATCCCTCAGTTCAGTTACTTTTCTTTTGAAATGCATTAAGACCATTGAGGAGACCTTGAAAGTGGTCCCTTTTCAGCTTGTATTAATCTGTCGAAATTCTACTCATGTTTAATGTAAGAAGCAAAATTTTTCCCATGATTTGCTTGTCAATTACCTTTTTCAGTGTTCTCAAGTCATTTTTTTTCAACAGAAACTTTAATGTTTATTGTAAAGCAAATTGTTTCACAAATCCACACTGTGTTGAAAGTCTTTGGAAAACAAGATATAATACTGATTATGGAAAAAGAAAATATAGCAATGAGCTTACTTCCTTACTGAAAAGTCAGATCCATGAGTCAAAGTGAATTTAAATAATTGGTTTTGGATTTAAAAAGCTTTTCAAGAGAGAAGAGATACCATTGTTTTCTTTGACACAATAAAACAATTCTGAGAATAAGCAATTTTATTTGAAATGACTGTGTAGATGTCATGCTTAGCTAATCACAAAATGTCATTTTCCAAAATATTAATGCATTTCTATTCAAATATAAAGCAAAGTAACATACTGTGTAAACTAGATCACCATTCTTAAAGTCTAGAGAAATACTATTCACTGGCTGCACCATGTTTTTTCTCTTCTGGTAATAAAAGCTGTCATTTTTTCTTCTATAAAGGGCTTGAAATCTGAGGAATGGCATAATGAACAAACAATTAAAAAAAACACAAACAACCCCAAGAAAACAACCAAAACTATTGCAAAGAAAGAAGAAGGGCTTAGTAGCAGATTATAGAAATGTAAACGCAATAATAGAACTGAACTTCCAGGGTATGGCGCATATCCTAAGAAATTATTCTATCATTCAAGTCTTATGAAAGTTCAAAGGGAAAGGAGAACTTGTAGTGCTCCTTATGGAAGACAGTAGCCTGGAAGGTTACATTGTGCTGATATTTGACCAATTAAAGTGAGCAAAATGCGAAGATTCTCAATCTGTTGAATGTATCTAATCAAATGGAAGGGCTATTCCTAGCTGCACAAAGTTTGTTCCAAAGGAGAGTGATAGGGTTATTGCCAGTTCACAAGAAAAAAAAGGCATCCACATGCAATAATTTTTTTTTTTATTTTGGATTTCAAGCAATTATGCTATATTCTTCTTTTGTAAAGGTTACATCATTAATGTAAAGGAAAAAATTTCACCAGCATTTAAAGATTAGCAAATGTTAAATACTGGAGCATAGAAGCTAAAATCTCTCAGGCTTCATTTAGTTTACTTTCTGAAATGGTTATTTATATGACAATGTTGATCATTCTGTAATTCATGCATGAACTTGTCAAAAAATCTATTTCCACTTCTCAGTAATACTGTGAAGTTTTTGACGTACATACTGGTGATAGACTGAACCTATAAACTATTTAGAAAATTTTAACAGGTTGAAAAATAAGAAAATGTTCCAGACCAGCACGGTTTTTAGTGTAAGCTTGTAAACCAAGAGCTGCCAAAACTCGCATTAATTTTGCTACATTCATTCCATATCCACTTTACCCTGTTTGCACTTTTGAAAAATAAATTAAACTGCCAAAGGATAGTATATTTCACTGCTTTTAGTTTTTAAGATGTAAAATCAGGACAACTATATTTTCTTAGAAACTATAGCCACACAATATTTTGTGATAAAATACAAGAAGTAATTAGCACAGAATCACAGAATTACGGAGTTAACAACAATAGAGATGGGCCAAAATTCATTTTTCTTGTGGTTGGGAAGCATTATTTATAATGATAGACTTCAGCATACCGTCTACTCACCCAGGAAAAAGCAATAGGGTATTTAAAATTACCCTAAAGAACAATCTTTTTTAGTAACATATAATTTTGTCAACAATGCCTTTCATAATACTTGAAAAGAGCATTTCACTCAGCCTTATTGTTCTTGAGGTATTTTCCCATAACTGAAAGAAAATGGGAAAATAATTCAATGATAATGGAATAAGGACAGATTATCTATCAATGATACTTTAATAATCATGCATAAAATTCTATACAAACTCCGTGTTTGTTTGTATCAAAAAATATGAGCAAAACTCTATACAAACAGCTTTAATTGTTGGTGTTTTGGGACTAATATTGTCCTTTATTATATATGCCTGCACAATTACCTAAAGTGCATCCCAATCTGTTCTCATGTGTAACAGTTTCATCTATTAACCCTTCAGTGTTCACAATAATCACAGTGGTGGAAACATAAAACTAATGAATCTGGAAGTGTTGAGTGTAACTCATTTGATCTATCAGCTTTCAAATTCAAACCTTTATTTATTTTTTTCCCAGCAGACCAGATTTGCTATCCAAGTCCTTTATTTTTGGATCATTATGCATTTTATTTCATTCACACGTGGCATTTTATTTCAGTTTTAGTTATGAAAAGAAGGGCAATCCCAACCTGTGCAGAAGTATAACTACAAATAACTACAAATAATGCAAAGCTCTTTCAGTGTGTTAGTAAGCATTGAAAAAGGTGAGAGAATAAACAATATAGAAATAAAATGCCCTGGTTCCCCTGAAAAACAGGGCTCTGCTACTGGGATTGAAGGATAATGACTTTTTGTTGCTTTATACTCTCTCCTGTATTTTAGGGTCCACCTTGTGTCTCCTCCTTTACAAGTGGGAATCATATTTTTTTCTGGTTAGAAACAAAGTAAAGGACTCTGCTCAATCTACCTCCAGCATCCTTGGAAAAACATTATTCTTTCAAACTTTTACTTGAATATTAAATCAAATTCTGTTATTATGGCTCTGCCTAAATTGTTGAATAAATTCAGTTTAATGCTGTCAGCAAGTCTCAGAGTCACTCCTGAATTATTCAGTGACCTCAAGGGTATTCTTTTTCATCTAGCAAAGTTAGAGTTAGCCCAACTAAAACCAAATTCTTCATTGACAGTCACCAGCAATTGAGAAGTGTAATGGATCTTACTATGATTTTCCTCTTAACAAGAATTGAGTGAACAGTAAAAAAGCAATTATTGCAAGTGAACAACTCGGAGACATTGACAGGATCAATACACATCACCACCATGTCAGCCAACATAGTGTCTACAAACTGTCATTTTCATTTATTTTTCATACACTTCTTAATATACAGAACAGAAAAATGTGAGGACTTAATAGCAGAATATTAAAGATGCCTCAAAATCACCTTTTTCACCTTTTTTTTCCTAAACACTGGAAGAATTCCTTGGGTTTTGTGCAGAGCTTTTCTTCTGGCTAGTAAAAATAGCCAAATTCTAGATAAGTCTCTCTCTGTTTTAACCACTATTTCTGTTTATTACCCAGATAATTTTCATTTGCTTATTGTTTATGTTTGTTCTCTTGCTTCTCTTTCACAGACATTTGTATTCCCTGATAGAGATACGCCAATAGAATGCAGCCTGTTTTTATTCATTTTCAACTCTTCCATTCATTTTTGCAAGAATTTCATACTAGCAGTACATGTGCCTAGCCACTTATACTAGAGACTAGCAAGTGGATCTCTTTATATCTCTTGAAGGGGAATGTATACCTTGAAACATCCTTCTAAATGTGAACTAAGAAAAATTAGGATGGTCATGCATGTACAGTTAGCACTGATGCTACTCTACACTATTTTTAATATAGAGATAGATATTCTGAAGGCTGCATTCACTTAAACACTCAAAATATATCTTCCAACATATCTCCTAAGCTTTGAAGTAGGGCAAATATGTAACTGCAAAATCAGGTACATATTTCTAGGTACTTGGAAAGAGGCTATCGAAGTTGAAGCAAGAAAGATGCTCTCTCTCCAGTTTTCACATTCCATTGACCAAAAGACTCAAATGAAAAAGATTGCATTGCAAAAAAGATTGCTTAATCTTCCTATTTCCTGTAACAGAAAAGGCACTCCTAACCCTACTCATCTGTGAATTCCCATGACAGTAAAATGAAATGACTTTTCCTTGTGGAGCAATATAATATCCCATGCAAGCTAGAAAAATGCATGAGCACAGCTAAATCCATGCAAATTTTACATCAGAATAAGTCCTTGTAAAAACATTGTTATGCTAATTGCTTGACTCAGTATGATACCATGTCAAAATGTAATCATCCAAATTCATCACTAGATCCAAATGTGTCACCAGCTGCATATATCAGCAATTGAGTTACATGAGCCATTCATTTGGCCCAGCGTGTAATTTATCTCATATTTATGTGATCCATACAAAACTCATTTCTTCTTAGGTCAGAACAGTGACACAATGTTGATTAATACTTTTGTCACTTGAGATATTGATTATTGTAATTCACTACTTATCAGCTCCCTCACTGCATGTTGCACAGACTCAAGCTTATGAAAAATGCTGTTGCATGTATCCCAGTCAAATTATAAAAGTTTAATAACATCACTCTGTTTTTAATGAAACTTCACTGCCTCACTGCTCATCCATGGAACAGGTACAGTGCTCACAATTGTCATCCTAATGTATAACCTAAACATTTCCTGGTTTACCATAGTAAGTGACCTTTGTCTTCTGTTGCGTATTAGTTTCTCACATTATGACTTATGCAGAGATTACTGATAGCTATCATGCAGTAAACAAAAATACTGGTTGTTTCTTTCTTAGTGTTTTATGCAACTGATCTGCTTTTCTTTCATATTGACTTTTTTGTCATCAACTCTAGCTATTTCTTCTGATCTATTATTTTTCTAGGGAAAAGGAGAATTATAAAGAAAATGGATCGTAGACTTTGCTACTTCTTTATTAACTTCAAGTGATCTCACTCAGCTTCTTAAAGTTATTGTGTCAGAAAGAAATTTCCTCCTGTTTAGTGATATACTAGCCTCTGAGAATAATACGAAAACTCTTACATTTCCCCTAAAGGCTGAAAACTAATCCATCCAACATAGTTTAAAGCAATTTAGGAAATAAGTCTGTTTATACACCAAAAGTTTTCCAGTACTAGATTTCACATAAAGGCTCACATTGTCATTATAGAAGAAATGAGCGCCATGTTTTGGATATTTTGTCTAGTGAAAAGGGTATATAGACAGGCAGGCAGATAGTGAACAAATGAATTACAATCTGTTTTACAACAGTTCCTGGAAATAGCTACACTATGATTTGTATAATTAAAGTTATCTTTCAATACAGATAGAACACGTTTACTTTCACAAGTGGAGACAACTGACAAGACAGATCCATAATGAAAAATTGCTCTTCTATGGAGGCTACACTCTGTATGTTTATGTTATATGACATTTTACAGAATTTCAGGAAACTGTAAACATGGAAATTCAGAATGAGGCAAACGATGAGCATATGTTATTGTTCTCCATAGATCACATAAGGTGTTACAGAATTAAGATTCCTAGGCATAAGTGATTTTGTAGTCAAAGCTTGGTAAGATAGTGACTGAATGTTTTAGTTTTATGCCTTTAGCATACTTTTGATTAAACTGAGCATTAATGATTATGACATTTTCTGATGATTAACAATCAAAAGAGAGAAGATGATGGCCTCAGGTTCAGCTGCTGTTAATCCCTAAATTATGTCTGTAGCAAATCTGTTTTCATTATTGTGAGATGAATCCTCTTTTCTTCCTGTAATTTACTGTGCATTGACAGCTATGAAGATTATAACTTTCTTTTTTATCCAAAGACACAGTGGTATGGCTCAAGATCAGAAGCAGGTTGCAATACATGTGTGAAAAGTAGCCCTGGAGATGTTCTGCAGTTAGCATGGGACCTGTTTCATACCACGGGCTGGATTGCCCTTTATAGGACTGACTCCAGTTGCCTTACCTTCAACTGTATAAAATAAAGTATTGCTGTCTATTTAATACTAGTGCTTCCACCAAGGACAGCCTCCCAAAGAGTTTGAAAATCAACAAGTACCACATTAGAAACAGAATTGCACTTGAAAGTAAAAAGATATGAGATTATGCTTTCAGCTGAAAGGACCTGTGAGTGGATTCTACTTGAACAGTCATCTCTTAGGGCTTGTTTTGTTTTTCTTTGTTGTTTCTTTTTCTAACCTGCTTCTGTTTGCATTAATACAATTTATTTCTGATTAATTTATGGCAGTAAGAGCAAAAGTAGGCACTAGATCAAAATCCAAGCTAAATTTGTAGTCTGATTTCTTAATGCAAATCACCAATGGAGGAAAAGAAATAAATCAAAGGAACAAAACACTCTTCCATACAGAGAAGAAAACATATATATGTATATTTACCTAATATCTAGTGAATTTATCCTTCTTTTCCTTGACTTTCTATGTAGTCTTGTCTAGATTTTAAAAACATGTCTGAATTTACTAGATTACATTTACAAGTGAAATATTGGAAAATTCCTACAGTCACTACTACAAATCTTTATTTGCACCATTGATAAAGCTGCTTTGGTCTATGTACATCAGGATTTAAAAAGAAAAAGCGACACAGGAATATTTCAGGTAGAGGAAATGGGCAAATAGTATTCTTTATTCAGTCAGTCATCACATATTTGTAGCTACTCTTCAATAGCCAGAGTACTGAGACTAGAAAATGTATACCATTATACCTGTGGAATAGTACATAGACAGTTAGCAATATCCGAAAAATCAAAATGCATTTCAAACAACTGTATAGGCAGGATAATACAGTTTATCTTCCCTACCAACCAGAAAGAATGAATATCCCCTAGTAATTGCTTCCAAATTTTACTAAGAGAAAGTAGAAAAGCTACATTAACCTGGTAAGGAAAACTGAAAAGAGTACAGAGCAGTGTAGCTATTGTCTCCTGGCATTCAGAAACAGTGACTATAAGATGGGCTTTAGATAAAGCGTAGGTATAAGTCTACATTCTTGGCAAATTCTAAGGTCAGTACGGTTAGAATGAAAAGGATAAGTAAGAAATCAAATACTTTATGCAACTTTCACAGAATTGCTGATGTTGGAAGGCACTTCTACACATTATCTAGTCCAACCCCTGTGCTCACACAGTCTGAGTCCCTACAACTCATTAACACAGGACTGTGTCCAGAAGGCTTCTGAATATCTCCAGGAAAACAGACTCCACAACCTCTCTTGGCAGCCTATTCCAGTGCTCATCCACTCACATAGTAAAGAATTTTTTCTTTGTGTTTGAATGGGAAGTCCTATGTTCCAGTTTGGGCCTATTTCCCCTTATTCTATAGCTGGACATCATGGAACAGGCCTACTGTTAGAGAGTTATAAGCACTGATAAGAATCCTTCAGTCTCCTCCAGGCTGAACAGACCCAACTCTCTCAGCCTTTCTGCATAAAGGAGATGTTCCAGGCTCCTAATCATCTTTATAGAATCACAGTATATCCAAAGTTGGAAAAAACCTCCAAGATCATCTAGTCTGTCCACTTATCACCAATATCTCCCACTAGATCATGTCCCCAGGTAGAACATCTAAACGTTTCTTGAACGACTCAAGAGAGAGTGATACCACCACCTTCCTGGGCAGCCTGTTCCAGCGCCTAACTACTTTTTTGAATAATGTCCAATCTGAATCTTCCCTAGTGCAATTTGAGGCTATTCCCTCTAGTCCTATAGCTAGTTACGTGGGAAAAGAGGTCAACCCCCACCTTGCCACAACTTCCATTCAGGTAGTTATAGAGAATGATAAGGTCTTCCCAGAACTTCATCTTCTCCAGACTGGACAATCCCAGTTCCCTCAGCCACTCCTCATAAGAGTGTTGTGCTCCACCCCTCACCACCTTTGTTGCCCTTCTCTGGACATGCTGCACGGCCTTGATGTCTTTCTTGCAGTGAGGGGCCCAAAACTGCACACAGTACTCAAGGTGTAGCCCCACCATTGCTGAGTACAGAGGGATGACCACTTCCTTGCTCCTGCTGGCTACACTATTTCTGATATAAGCCAAGATGCCTTTGGCTGCCTCAGCCACACTACTGACCAGTTGTTCATGAGCACTGACACTCCCAAGTCAGTTTCTTCTACTCAGTTTTCCAGCCACTCTGACCCAAGCCTGTAGTGCTGCCTGCGGTTGTTGTGGCCAAAGTGCAGGACCTGGCAATTGGTCTTGTTGAACTTCATCCAACTGGTCTCAGCCAGTCCATAACCCTCTGTAGGGCCTCCTATCACCCACACTTCCTCCCAACTTGGTTGCCCTTTTCCTTTTCCTGCACAGTCTGTACTTAATCTAAACTACTTTCAGAACACTCAACCTTGTGGGTAGAAAGGATCTGCTAAAGTGCCCATTTCAATAAATTGATGCAGTCAGGAAGCTCCTAGCAGAGAACTATCATTAAAATAACAGAGCAGCACTTAGTATTGCAGCACCTGCTTACTGAAGAAGCTTTTTTTCAACAATATAAAACTATAAAAAAAAAAATGTTACCATTTTGAAATATTTCAAAACATCCCTTAAAATTGAGACTTTCAAAGTACAGTTCAGAGGAAGTGTTCAATAAAATTGTTTCCTCTTTAGAATTACAAAATGTTGTTGACTGAACAAATGTTCTTTTAGTAATTTCATATCCTAGGAAATACTAAAATTTTTACTTTGGGGAAAGAAAATAAATGAAAATGGAAAGTCCTGTCCAGCACTAATGAAACTAAGATTCTTTTTAGGATGAATACTTACAAAATGTGTTCCTTGCAGCAATCTTCATGGTCAATCATTAAAAATATGTAAAAATAAATACGTTATGATAGGATTAATTGATACACTCATTCACCCAAAAGAGTGAATTAGGTTCTAGATAACCCTAACCCCAATCTTTTAATATTTTCATTGAGGGAAAAAAATGTAGTAAATGAACCACGGTAAAGGCTAAAGTATGCACAAGAAAATAAAATCTCTGCACATTCACTGGGTATTTTTCTAATCTTCCATGCTGTGAAGACAACACTCTTGAAAAACAGGTAGATATATATTGCACATTCAGTAAACTCAAATATAGTCTGAACAATTGAACACACTTTGTTTCTGTAGAAAATTATTACTATTATAAATGATGACCTGAATCACTGGAAACCTTAGAAATAGAAGTCATATGACTATAACTTGTCTGTGTTCAGGTAACTCAGAAATAAATTCAGAATTACAAAGTAGTATATATTCTTTGCTTTAATATTTTAAGTGTAAAAATACTTTCTAAAAAATCTGTCTACACTGTAGTTCAAAACCAGCATTAATTAACGCTTAAGTGGTCCCAGATACATTCTTAAAAATACTCATCATATTTTTATATATTTTCTCTAAAATTTTAATGCACTGATAAGCAAATTTCTCCTAACTGAAAAATCTAACACTAAAATAGACAAGGACATAAGGTTCAGGATTTAATTTAGAGGTGAAATACCAAAAAGGGAAATCCATGTTTAAGGTTTTTCTTCTCTATGTCAGAAACACTACTGTTGGAACAATTAATAAGAATTAAATGAAATTTAACTTTAAAATAAAATAGATTCTTGTGCCAGCATATAAATACATTAAGTGCATTATGGAATATTATTTGCTGAAAGGATTATTCAGGAACTTGTGTTGCTCAAAATCAGATTTATCAAAATGTTAAGAAAGAATACAGATAATTGTTTGTAATTGGTCGTGCCAGTCTCATGATCTAACACAACCAGAAACATGATCATATAATATACCACATATACCAGTCTTCTACATAGAATCATAGAATGGCTTGAGTTGCAAGGGACCTCAAGGATCCTAACGTTCCAACCCCATTGCCACAGGCAGGGCCACCAACCTCCAGATGTGGTACCATGTTGCCCAAGGCCCCATCCAATCTCGTCTTGAACACCTCCAGGGATGGAGCATCCACAGCTTCTCAGGGGACCCTGTTTCAGCACCTCACCATTCTCTCTGTAAAGAACTTCCCCTGATGTAAAATCTAAACCTTTCCTCCTTGACTTGAAAACCACTCCCCCTTGTCCTATCACAATCTACTCTTGTAAAAAGTTAATTCCCCTTCTTTTTGTAATCAGCTTTTAAATACTGAAAAGCTGTAATGAGGTCTCCTTGCAGTCTTCTCCAAGCCTGGTTCCCTCAGTCTTCATAAGGGAGGTGCTCAAGCACTTTGATTAGCTTCATGGCCCTCCTCTGGACCCTCTCCATATTCAAAGATTACTTCACACAGATATATTGCCATATCACACAAACCATAAATATCAATTAGATTCATTTTTATTGCTCTGTTTGAAGGAAAGATAACTTGTGATAGAAATCCATTAACCAAACTGTCACAGATTTACATCCCCTGCTCTCCTTACTGCAGGCATCCAGGCACCCCAGTGCTACACCCAGATAATTAGCTCTGTGATTTAACCTTGGTCTACAGGACCTTTCAAATCACTGCACTGCTTTGAAAGACATCCACGTAGGAGCCAAGAAAAGGAAGCACCTTAGAGTAGCGAAGGAAATCCTTTTGGAGCTGAAATCTTTTTTGAAATATTTCTGGATCTGAAGAACCATAGGCAAAGAAAATGATACAAAGGACCTAGTCATAGAGGTGCATAAAGAATACATCCAAATTGAGACATCTGATGTATTAAAGATGTGACACTATGAGATTGCTAAAAAGTAGTGCCTCTAATTTGTGGAAGAAAGTATCTTGTAGAAAGAGTAATATGACATCAATTTAGGCACTGCCATTTCTGAAGCAGAATTTGACTGGTGAGAGGTTTCAAGATGGAGGAAAAGCACAATTAAGAACAGAAATTATTGAGGTAAGGGCAGTACAGTACAGATATACTTGAATTAAAGAGGAGAGAATAGCACTGAGTGGTGGACTAGCAGCTTTTTTTATTTAAATAAAAAAACAAACACACACAAAAACCTAGATCTGTTACAGAGCACAATGAATAGCAGCTAGACTAACACACCATATATCACAGCTGGCTCACTTAGATCCTGGAGTAGCTAATTACAGAAAATGGGTCATAATTTGGGAATGACTCATTGTGACAATTTTTGGCATAGCTATGTCAAGCTCTTTTTATTTACAAGCTCACACACTAACAGAAAGCTTCTACCAGCAGTAGATTTGACTTGTGCTGTGGTGAACTCCAGGGCTGTATGACTGCATTTTTGTAACAGAGACCATCTCACAGCCCTTCATTGAAATACAAATCCTCACTCTGCAAGTCTAACCCTTCTTTGTGTGGGCCTACAATAGGTAAAACTGGGCACATTATGACTTTAGGATTCCAGTGGTTATTACGTTTGGCACCCTTATTTTTATGTTTATAGTGGAAGTGTTCAGGTTCTGGCAGTTTCCTGTTACAGCCTCACTCTGTAATAGCAAGGAGACAGAGAAAGTGTGAGGCTGCTGGCTCGTAAAATATGTGACATCAAAAGCACGGTTTGTGAGCAGGAGTGAGAGTCTCTTTAGTGTTTGAAGATACCAGATGGAAGAAGCTTTGTATCAAAAGATAAGAATCGGTAAACAACTCATATAATGACATGTCCCTTGCCTTCCTTTGCTGACTGTTCTTTTCCCCGTAATTTATTTGTAAGCCAAAATTTGTGAAGAAATGACCTCCTTTAGTTCTAACGTGGACTACCCTTTCAAGCAGATAGATTTGTCTAAAGACAAGCTTGCTAAGCCTTATTATCCTTCTTTAACAAAATTGTAATAATCTCCAAAGCCAGACTTCATTCTGTTTCCTGTCTGGTTGTCCTGTAGTACTGCTGTTTTGCCTACTCTCCTTCATATGATCCAACCCGTCACTCACATTTTGACTGTAATGGACTGTAAGGAAAAAAAACAGACTGCAATTTTGAATGATTTTTGACAGTTTTTTTTATATCTCAGATCCTCACTTCTGTCTGCAATATGGGTAATGGGTTTATTTACTTTCCAACAAAAGAAAAATGTGGGATCATGTGGAGAGTTGTATATCAAATTAGGTAAACAGTCTGATGTGGGTCCTATGAAGTCATCAGCAGCTTTTCACTAATATATTTTCTCTCTAAAAAAAAGTTAAGAGTTTTGATTGTCATTAGTTACACTTTAACTACAAGATCTGGGCCAAAGTAATGGCTTCCCTTACCCCACAGTACAGTCAGAGTGAATTTGCTGAAGTTATTAATGACATCACACCAAAGGTCAAATGATGTAGGGAAAATGAGATTCATGCCCTTCATGTTAAAGGTGACCTCTGCTATGCATGCACTCTATGAAAACCTACAGCCCTCAGGCAATTTGATTTTCTGCCTGAAAATTACTGAGACTTCAGTATCTGTGAGGCAATCTCCTTTATTTTCCTCTGTAAAGGATTAGTATGAAGGGCCGAGGGAAGATACTAAAGATCAAAACTGAACTAAGAATCTGGTATTAATAGTCATTTAGCTGTAAAAACAAGGCACAGTTCAGAGGTGCAAAGGCAGCTTGTGCAAGTTTGGTGGTTTCTGATGGCACAGAATCTGCTGACTGCATTTTCCATCTCATTAACCTGAGGTTCCCTAAGGGGAGAAAAACTGCGGTGCTGGGGAAGTGTCAGGCACAGCTAGATCTGTCATTTGTTTGCCTTGTGAGAAAGTAAAAACATTACTTCAGTATGACTGCTGCATTTCTCCTACACTGCCCGTGGAGTATCCCCAGAAGCTACTGCAATCCCTCTACTGGTCATGTGGTTGGACACAGGACGAAGGACTTTCCCTTTCTCAGGTATACTTGGAGAAGACACAGAACTCAATAAATAGAAAAATAAGCCAGAAACAACATCACTGTGGTCCAGGCAACAAAATAGAAAAATTAAAGGTGAAACATAGCCTTTCCCTCTCTCAAGTTCCATGGACTTGTACAGAAGTGGTAATAAAGGACCACAGGGCTTCCTATGTGGCTGAACATTGAGAGACATACATAGGAAATTCGCAACAGAGCTAATATACAACACCACAGCAGAGGCACCCATATGCAGTTGCTAAAACCTCCTTCAGCACAGGATATGACAAACAGACCTGGCCAGAGGTCAGCCACTGCCCAGGCATTCCGGGTCAGCTGCAGGTGGCAGTAGAGTGCATGGAAGGCAGCTCCCTGGTGGCTGCCAAATCATGGAAGCTCCCTGGAGTGCACCTACAAGGAAGCCAGGCAGGATAGCCACAGTTGTCACTGTGCAATGGAACTACTTAGCACCTCAGAGTAGGTCATAGGAGCCTAACTGTAGGCACTCAGATTTTAAACACTTATGCTAGTAAGGATCATTTATCATATTTTCTGTATTATGCAAGCGGTTTATTTTTTTCCCCAAAACTAGTTGTCAGAAAGTATCAGGAAAAGAAAGATTATGGTCTCATTATGCTGTAATTCAAATGATTTATTCAAACCAGATCTGCCAAACATGGCTCAGTGACTCAGAAGCTAGCACATAACTCCCCAAAATTTCTCTTGCTCACTCTTATTTCTGTTTTGAGTTCATGATGAAGGACAAACCTCACAAGCTCTGTTCAAATTTGCACCACTGAGACTGAGTTCAAACTGCATTCAGAATAAGTAAAATGTATCAGAAAATAATTAAAATATTTTTGGTGCCACAGAGCCAAGTCTTGAAGGGCTCAAAGAGGAAAGAAAAGCAAACTGAGAATGTGCTGAATTGCAAAATTGTTCTTGCTTCCAGTGAGGAGAAAGATACAGAGAGAACTCAGAGCAGAAACAACTGAACTCCAAGCAACCATACACAGCTTAGGATAGAACACCTGGAAGTGATGAGGTGTTGCAGCTGTTCACAAAGAAGGCAGTTTCCAAAACATGACCTGGCTGACCAGAGGAGTTCAACACTGGACAAATGCATCACATGATCCAAACATGAGATCAAAATAGGGAGGTGCATGATGAGGTTGGACTGAGAAAAAAAGAAGGTGCAGAAGTTCATGAGACAAAAACTGCAACACTGATGAGTTGGACAGAAGGCTTGACACGTACAGCCTAAGGGGAAAATGAAAAAAATGGAAATAGATGAAAGAGGATATCTGTTTTGATAAATTATCTAAACTTTAGCAGCTGAAATAGAAAGCACATTTTATACCTTGCTCATCTTTCTGCTGAATAACTGGAGAAATTTAGCAACAGCCAGTGGGTGGGAAGGGAAAAGGGGAGTCTGATTTAACATTCTTCCATCAAACTTGAGAGTCTGAGACCATGGTAGAGTTATCTTACAGTGATGAAGAAAAGGGAAATGGAGAGGCAGAAAGCAAATTAAGAAATATGACATTTGTATAATGTTCTTTTTCTGTACGTGTAGGAATAATTAATAAAACTAGGAATAAAGGCATATTTTATCTTCCCATTTCCTGTACCTGTCAAGCACTGACTACAACACAGTCCAGTAATGGCAGAGCACTATCCGTTCTCAATGAGCAAGGATGAGGATAATTCATTTTTGTGTCATGTATCACTCACAGCTGTCTGCTATGATTGCAAAAGTCAAATTACCCCATCCTACATTCTCACTAAGCCAAATTTGTTTGGGAAGTGTGGGATAGAAAGTGGGAGTGTTAATAGCAGATAATTTGCTTCCTGAATATATTCAGGTCAAAATGA
The DNA here is from genome assembly GCF_951394365.1 of Tetrao urogallus. NCBI lineage: Eukaryota > Metazoa > Chordata > Aves > Galliformes > Phasianidae > Tetrao > Tetrao urogallus. Next base: position 47,913,132 of record NC_136817.1, on the reverse strand, counting down.
GAATTTTAACAGCCTTGCCTGGTATCTTGCACTATTGTAGGTATAGGACCAATTTTCTTGTACTGCTTATTCAAAGTATAACACGCAATAGTTTAATTTTGTTATACTTTAGAATTCTATAACATCTTGTATTTTTCTCTGTTCTTTCTTCTCTTTCAGTTAACTTGGTATATTCTTAAGAAAACATCCAAATGGATCATATTCCTGAGCAAAATTCAGATGAAAACCAAATTTATTAAAATGCAAATAAAGGGGAATTTAAAGGATTAACCATTTGTGCCAGTTTGCCAATGCTCACTGCTGCACTCTCAGACACTTTGGAGATTATCCAAAAGTACATCTTTAGCAGTCTTTTGCTTTAGGTATATAATGTGAAATAAAATTCAAAATAAAATAATGTGTGATTCTTTAGTTTTTGTATGGGAACTGCTGAGTCACGGCCTGAACCTCTGATTAATCACCTGAGGCGAGCCATGAGTCAGCCAGAGGAGCACAGGTGAAGGCAATTCACCTGTGCTGCCAGAAGGGGTGGAGCCAGGCTCCACCCCTCCTAGACCTATTTAAGAGCTGGCTACCAGAGGGGAAGGATCTCTTCTGGAGATCCCTTCTCTTGGTGTCTTCTGGTGAGCTCAGCCGAAGGGTAAGCTCTTCCGCTTATTCTCTTTGTGATCATTGTCTACCTTGCTTGATTCTCTCGATTATATTGTGATTACAACATCTTGATATCTGTTGATTAAACAACTATATTGCAATTATAGCATCTTGATTATACACTTGGCGAGCCAGGCAGGCCAAATATACTGAAATTAACATCATGTCTTTTTTATGGAATTTCTATAAATGGGTCAAGGGGGAGAACAATACTCCTCTAGAGAAAATGATTCCAGGGCAGATCCCAGGATTTGAGGGATCGCCCTATTATGAGTTAGCTACTATCATTGAAAAATGGGGTCCCTTACGCGTTATGGGCAATATCTCCCCATATCGCATGGCGGACTATTTTCAAGGACTTGGCAAGGATGTCCTCATTACTAAAGAAAGACAACTGGCTGCCTCCATGGTGGCATGGCCATTATTAACTGCCTTAAATCATGCGGACTTAAGAAATAATACTTTAGAAACGGAAAATCAGCTTTTGAAAGACCGCGTTGAAAAGCTAGAGCACGAACTTGGCGTTTTAACAGGGAAGAAGCCAATTCTACATCTTCCCATAGGCCAAATTCGTAGTATTTCAATAAATGATGACCAGACTCCTGAATCAACAGACTTCGTTGATCAGGAGAACAAGAAATCCAAATCAGACCTTGAATGTCCTATTCTGACTGATCCCCTGGAAATCCGTCCTGTTGTAACCCAGAAAACAAAAAAAGTACAGGACAGACCGGCAGGGGTGCCGCCTGATCAATGGCCCCCTGCCCAGACTCATTTACATGTAACAGCACGGCCATACACGGCAACAGAATTAATGGACTTAGTACAACGATTTCGGCAGAAGCCTAGAGAAAGTGTGCCAGCTTGGTTATTAAGACTGTGGGATTCTGGGGCAGAAAGTGTCTTGGTGAATGGCCCAGAAATAGCCAAGTTGGCCACCATGACCATCCATCCTGCTCTCAGACAGAGGTTATATGTAGGTAATCAATATCGTGATGAAAACCATTCCATACTAGAATGGTTAATGGCAGCCTGCCGTATGGTATGGCCAAATAAATCAGACATACCTTTACATACAGGCATGTGGTCCTCCATGGAGGACCTTCAAAACTATATCCGCGAACTGGGTGTAAGAGAGGCCATCTATGAAGATACATTTGATGGCCCTGATATGGTTAAATTTTCAGCAGGGATGAGAGATTTAATTTTACAACAAGCTCCCTCCCATCTGTATGGCACCTTAGTCTCCATATTGAATCCCCTTGTAGCATCAGAAGCCGTAGTCCAGCAGGCTGCCCAGTTAGTTGCCGACCTGGGAGAAACAGAACGCCTGCGGACTAGGCGCAATATTCGGTTTCTGGAGGAAGCAGAGGTCCTGCCGGTAAATAAAACCAAAATGCCGGCTACTCGAGCTCCTCCATCGGGACCCATAAGGGTATCCCGAAAACAAATGTTTAATGATTTAATTCGGGCTGGGGTCCAATTTGCCAAGATTGACCGCCAGCCCAACCATGTCCTTCTCCAGCTCTGGAGACAACTAAAGGACAATCAAAAATTCCAGAGCTACCCTAAGAAATCAAGGGTAAGAGCTATAGAGAGGGTTCCAACAACAACATGGAACCTAGAAGATTTTATTATTCCAAACAGAAAAAAGAAGCCACCTCAGGTGTCTCGGGCCACAATGCCTGAGCCATCAGAAGCAAAAGAATTGGCCCTAGCCCAATTCATGGAGTGACAAGGGATGTTAGTCCCCGTAGGGCCTCCAGACGGGACCGGAGGCCCTATGTAGAATTAACAATTTATTGGTCCCGAAAAAATATTCAGAGAGTAATGGCATTGGTAGACACAGGAGCAGAAACATCAATTATCTATGGAGATCCGGGAAAATTTGATGGTGACAGAGTGATGATTGGTGGTTTTGGGGGACAGACTATTCCTGTCACCCAAACATGGTTAAAATTGGGGGTTGGGCGTCTCCCACCCCGGGAGTACAAGGTGTCTATCGCCCCAGTCCAAGAATACATCCTGGGCATAGATATTCTATGGGGTCTGGCTCTCCAAACAACTGTGGGAGAGTTCAGGCTTCGACAAAGATGTATCAGTATCCGGGCGGTGCAGGCAATATTAAGAGGCCATGCGAAACATGAGCCTGTTTGCCTGCCGAAACCGCGCCGGATTACTAACGTTAGACAGTATAGACTCCCGGGTGGGCAAGATGAAATATCGAGAACGGTGCAGGAATTAGAAAAAGTGGGTATTATAAGACCTGCACACAGCCCGTATAACTCCCCCATATGGCCAGTGCGAAAGTCGGATGGCACATGGAGGATGACAGTAGATTACAGAGAATTAAATAAGGTCACGCCGCCTATTCATGCGGCTGTACCCAATATTGCCTCCCTAATGGACACATTGAGTAGGGAGATAAAAACCTATCATTGTGTCCTAGATCTAGCAAATGCGTTCTTCAGTATTCCAATTGCTGAGGAATCGCAAGATCAGTTTGCGTTTACGTGGGAAGGCAGGCAGTGGACCTTTCAGGTCCTGCCACAGGGGTACGTGCATTCACCAACGTATTGTCACAATCTAGTGGCGCGTGACCTGGCTGATTGGAGAAAACCTGATGGTGTTAACCTATATCATTATATTGATGATCTCCTGTTGACATCCGACTCGCTGGAGGCAGTAGGACAGGCAGCAGATTCATTAACTGCCTATTTACAACAGAGGGGATGGGCTATAAATCCCCAAAAGGTGCAAGGTCCAGGCCTGTCCGTAAAATTCCTGGGGGTGGTTTGGTCAGGAAAGACCAAAGTGCTACCCAGTGCTGTCATAGATAAGGTTCAGGCCTTCCCAGTCCCTACAACATCAAAGCAGCTGCAAGAGTTTCTAGGTATATTGGGTTATTGGCGTTCCTTTATACCTCACCTGGCGCAGCTGCTACAGCCACTATACAGACTCACAAAAAAGGGGCAGCTATGGGACTGGGGGAAAACCGAACAGGATGCTTTCCAACAAGCGAAATTGGCAGTTAAACAAGCTCAGGCATTGGGTATATTCGATCCTACCCTCCCAGCCGAGTTGGACGTTCATGTTACCCAAGACGGCTTCGGTTGGGGCCTGTGGCAACGCCAGAGCTCTGTTCGGACCCCCATTGGTTTCTGGTCTCAGGTTTGGCACGGAGCAGAAGAAAGATACAGTATGATTGAAAAACAGTTATTGGCTGCCTATTCGGCATTACAGGCAGTAGAGCCAATAACTCAAACAGCTGCAGTTATAGTCAAGACCACTCTGCCAATTCAGGGGTGGGTGAAAGATCTGACCCACCTTCCTAAGACAGGGGTGGCCCAAGCACAAACAGTGGCACGATGGGTCGCCTATCTCAGCCAAAGGAGCAGTCTGTCTTCATCACCCTTGAAAGAAGAACTCCAGAAGATCCTAGGCCCAGTGACGTATCACAGTGATGCACCAAAAGAAATACTGGTCGCTCCACCAGAGAAGAGTCCCGTTCAGGAGGGAAAATATCCTATCCCTGAAGATGCCTGGTACACAGATGGGTCCAGCAAGGGCAACCCGAGCAAGTGGAGAGCAATAGCATATCATCCTTCCACCGAGACAATCTGGTTCGATGAGGGGGATGGTCAGAGCAGCCAATGGGCAGAACTGCGAGCCGTGTGGATGGTTATAACCAAGGAACCCGGTGATGGTATCCTGAACATCTGCACAGATAGTTGGGCTGTGTACCGGGGGCTCACTCTTTGGATTGCACAGTGGGCCACCCAGGAATGGACTATCCATGCCCGACCGATCTGGGGCAAAGACATGTGGTTAGATATATGGAATACGGTCAAACACAGGACTGTACGTGTCTACCATGTTTCTGGTCATCAGCCCCTACAGTCACCGGGAAACGATGAAGCCGACACACTGGCCCGAGTTCGATGGATTGAGAATTCACCATCTGAGAACATTGCCCGCTGGTTACATCAGAAGCTACGGCATGCTGGACAAAAGACAATGTGGGCAGCTGCTAAAGCATGGGGACTGCCCATACAACTATCTGATATCATCCAGGCATGCCAGGATTGCGACGCTTGCTCCAAGATGAGACCGAGATCGTTGCCTGAAACAACAGCCCATCTTGCTAGGGGACACAATCCTCTCCAGGGATGGCAGGTCGATTACATCGGGCCCCTTCCTCATTCCGAAGGGGCAAGATACGCCCTGACCTGTGTCGATACTGCAAGTGGGCTACTGCAGGCCTATCCAGTACCAAAAGCAAACCAGGCATATACCATCAAGGCACTCACTAAACTGATGTCTGCCTACGGGACACCGCAAGTCATCGAGAGCGACCAAGGGACTCATTTTACTGGTGCAACGATACAGCGCTGGGCAGAAGAAAATAACATCGAATGGCGATTCCACCTGCCATATAATCCAACGGGGGCAGGCCTCATCGAACGTTATAATGGTATTCTTAAGGCTGCCCTGAAGACAGACTCCCAGTCCCTGCAGGGGTGGACAAAAAGACTGTATGAAACCCTGCGGGACCTGAATGAAAGACCTCGAGACGGCAGACCCAGTGCCCTGAGAATGTTGCAGACGACATGGGCCACCCCGCTTAGGATCCAAATTACGGGCACTGATCATCAGGTAAGACCCCAGATTGGTAATGAAAATAATCTTCTGCTCCCTGCCCCTGAAAATTTAGAGCCAGGTACCCATAAAATAAAATGGCCCTGGAAGGTGCAAGTAGGACCCAAGTGGTGTGGCCTACTTGCGCCTTGGGGGAGACTATTGGAGGTGGGAGGCTCAGTAGTCCCTCCAGTAATAGGTACATGGCCTACTGATATTGTGGTCAACACTCCGATCTTTATTGCTAAAGGGACCCCCATCATGTCCCTGTGGCAGATCAGGACACCTCCTTTGGTGCCTGATATCGTTATGCAGCCGCAGATATCCGGCCAAAAGGTGTGGTACAGGCGGCCAGGACGTGCCCCCGTACAAGCGGAAGTGTTGACCCAAGACAGAAATACGGCCTGTATCTTGCCCTGGAGAGCAGACCTTCCCCTCCTGGTACCTGTAAAACATCTGTATTACTCCCCGTGAGTCTGTGAGCCTTCAGGACCACCGGAAGGAACAAAACGCCATCAAGTGTTCCAGTGTTGCTGTCAGATCACGTACAACACCCGGTGATGGTCTGCATGGGACTGATGGAACATAGAACGGACCTGCACCTCAGGACCTCATGCCTCCAGTCACATCATCGAGCACTGGCCCATAGAAGAACATGGACATTCACTAATCGTCACTTGTCTTGAACTGTACCAACACACGTCGCGATAAAATTGTATAAGCGTCGCGATATACCGGATCTCTGTATTAGGGAAAGCTCACCCTTTTGTTAACCTGATCAGTGGTTCACGCCGTGAAGGGGTGGAGTGTATGGGAACTGCTGAGTCACGGCCTGAACCTCTGATTAATCACCTGAGGCGAGCCATGAGTCAGCCAGAGGAGCACAGGTGAAGGCAATTCACCTGTGCTGCCAGAAGGGGTGGAGCCAGGCTCCACCCCTCCTAGACCTATTTAAGAGCTGGCTACCAGAGGGGAAGGATCTCTTCTGGAGATCCCTTCTCTTGGTGTCTTCTGGTGAGCTCAGCCGAAGGGTAAGCTCTTCCGCTTATTCTCTTTGTGATCATTGTCTACCTTGCTTGATTCTCTCGATTATATTGTGATTACAACATCTTGATATCTGTTGATTAAACAACTATATTGCAATTATAGCATCTTGATTATACAGTTTTGAAGAAAATTCAGTCATGATCAAATCTCTTTTCTATTTCAGCTCTGACTACTGTTATATCAATCAAAAATGTAAGTGCTTTTTCACACACATAGTTGTGTGGCAGTAGAGTTGGAATGTGAAGGACAATTTTTCAAAACAAAAGATAGTGCAATCACTTTTAAAATCCCAGTCTTTTCAAAATATATTTTTTCAATTCAAACAGTAAAGTCTTATTTTTCAGGAATCACTGAGGTTGAGTCATCTAAGATCATATATTCCAACTGTCCACCTACCATCAACAGTGCCCACTAAACCACATTCTTAAGTACCACATCTAACATTTCCTTAAACGTCTCCAGGAATGGTGATCCCATCATCTCCCTGGACAGCCTGTTCCAATGCCTTGCCATTCTTTATGAGAAGGAATTCTTCCTAATATCCAATCTGAACCTCCCTTGGCTCAGCTTGAGGCTACTCCCTCTAGCCTTATCACTGTTACCTGGAAGAAAAGGCTGACCCCCACTTTGCCACAATCTCTTTTTCAGGCAATTGTAGAGAGCAATAAGGTCTACCCTACACCTCCTCTTCTCCAAATTGAACAATCCCAATTCCCTCAGCCATTACCCTCGGACTTTTGTTCCAAATCCCTCAACAGCTTTGTTACTCTTATTTTTCTACAGACAATCTGGATTTGTCATCACAGGTTCTGTAGATTAACATAGTAAGTGTAGAAAGTGTCATGTCTTCTCTCCTTATACAGTGTAGTTGGACAGCATATTTTCCTTGAGTTCAGCATGTCCTCTTGCATGAAAGACTATTTTAAATGCTACTGGTGTTGCTGCCCACTTAAAGGAGGCTGGAACAGGAACTGAGCCACATTTAAGACATTTCTTCCAGGAACCATTATTTGTCAGGGAAATGGCTTTCCTGGAAATAGCTGAACATCTGCCTATTTCATTTTCATTGAGCATGAGGCTTTTGCTTTATCTAGTAAACTGTCTCTATCTCAACTCATGTGTTCTTGCATTTTCATATTTCCAACTCTTTCCTGTACCCTGCAGTGGAAGGAGTGTGTAAACAGCTGCATTCCAGGCAGGAAACTCAACACTTATTTTAATAGCTCTTCAATCCTTTAGCAGATGGGAGCTGATTCTCTCTTTTTAGGGGCTGTCTCCTATTTCCATGAATTCTGATGCTGTCAAAACACCCTGCCAGAGAGTAAGAAGAAAAATCAGAAAGGTTTCCATAGAGTAGTTCAAAGACCTCAGTACCCTCCGGTATCAAACAGTCACCATTTCTTAGGAGTTTCACTTAAAGGGCTGTGGCACTGCCAGTTATACCAAAACACAGCTGTACAGAAGATATTTTGTTTTTCTCTATTTACAAGAATTTGAAAAACAGGGTGAAAGATGAAAGCTGTTCGAAGAGCACATTAAAATCTTATTTGGTGAACAACTACAGCAGTATATTTAGACATCATTCTGTTTTCTAAACTCCTCTGTCTTCCTAAATGTGTATTCAGAACTACTCTATAAGGATGACTTACTTTGCTGACATCATAAGCAGTACTTTATTTTTTCATAGCATACTTTGAATGAGATTTGATTCAAAATATGTGTCCAGAAAACAGAATAACTGAAGAAAAGAATTATATCAATTATCAGCCTGCAATAATGCCCTTTTGCTTCTTTTGAAATTCGCATTTTCTGAACTTACACTTGTTCAGTGACTCAAAAATTTTAATTGATAGTGCTATATTGCCAAACAAGTGTAAATTATTGAGAAAATATATTTGAAAGATACAAACTTTCTTCTAAATAGGAAGTTGATCATAAAAATAAGAAGGTAACTTAAAACGATGTAGTAATTTAATGTAAGAAAGTATAAGTTTCATAAGAATTTATAAGTGAATTCTATCCTGTCAAGAATAAAATAAGCGTTCAGAAGAAAAATTTTCATAGTTTTAGGACAGAAAGATTGAAAAAAATGTATTGGAACAGAAAATTTTAATAAGATGCCAAGCATAATAATTGAAATTCCATTTTCCACTGGATACACAAGGGTACAAACTGGTCAGTTGTTGTTGATCATTTGATTACATTTACAGATTCCATTTCATTACAAACTGTATTTGGAATTCTAAAACCATTTAAAAAATACAAACAAATGATGCATTCCATGAAATATTACATTTGACAGTTTAATCCTCTAAAACGATATCTGACCTCTCCTTTTTTTTTTTGTTTCGAGGTTGGGCTTTTTTTTTTTTTTTTTTTTTTTTTTTTTTTTTACATTGAGCAAGGATATACTTGTACATGAGTTAATCCTGCAAAGCGTTAGTTTTGTATAGTCCTAGCCTTTTTTTTTTTTTTTCCTTCAAGATATCCTAGTCCCACTTAACCAAGACAACAGCTTGTATGAATTCATTTCTGGGTTATAACTCATTAAAGGAATGAGATGAGAACAGAAGTATCCCTTGCAGAGTACAGTTTGCACTCTGGCTCAAGCTCTTAATTACACTTAACTTCCTAGCACATTCCTGAGAAAAGGGGTGTTATCTCTGGTAGTCAACGCTCAATTCATAATAGATCCAAATCAGAAATTGTACCTGCATTCTTACTGGCAACCAGAAGCACTAGTTTATTGCATTGTCAAATTGCAGATTCACTTGACAGAGTAGTTTAAAAGGTAGATTCAAAACAACACAAAGGAAGTTTTGAATCTAGAACAGAAGCTTGAGGACTTCACACACCAAATAGATCCATAAAATGTACTTATATCATGGAAAGAAAACTGTAGCCCTAAGAAGTCTTGGATTCTAATTCCTCCTAATTAGATTGCTCTTCAGGCAAAAATATCTTTATTACTAGAACTTCACTCTCCTCTAGTTCCTTGAAATAATATTTAAATAAAGATGATATGGATGAATTATTACGTTAAGCAGAGGTACTTAGGATACCTAAATGTAACACCTTTTTTGGTCATCAGTCTTGGATTAGTTCCTCCCCCCCCTCCCACAATAGAGTTTACATTTTTCATTTTTCCTCCAATGTGTTTGATTTTGTAGCATGCATAATACATAATTTCATTAATGAATGCTTACTTTTTTAGTATTTAATGTCTGGAAAGTGCGATTTACAAAAAAGTACAGCAACATATTTTGCTCCTCATGTAATGGAGGCTGAAATGTGCCTTAAGAAGAAAATGGAAAGTTAAATGTATAAAAAACAAACAAACCTTGTATTATACTCTATAATCCAAAGTGTTTTAATGCATCAATGACATCAGAAGATCCAATTTAATATTTGCTTTCTACATATTAATGTAAAAAATTAGTAAGATGGTAACATTTCCTGTAAAGGACATCAAGGATGATTTAAATTATAAGATGACTTAGTTATGAGAAGTACATTGATAGACTTGGGAGTGTCCTGAAAAAGAAACAAATAAAAGGGAAGATATGAGACAGTTCTTTAAATCATTAAGTTATATAAAGAGGGTGAATAGCATGAGAGAGAATAGCAAAGAGAGTGAATCTGATCAGATATTCACTGTCTTCTCTAATTCAGTAGTAACAGGCCATCAAATGAAATGAGAAGGTAATTCCCAAAGCAAAAATAAACAAATATAAATAAATCACATAATTACTTCTTATGATAAGTATCTAAGCACTGGAAAATGTAGATTTCTAGTTTCTAACAAGTGAACCAAAATTCACTGGACAAAGATGTTAAAGAAAAATCCATAATTACTATATACAGATATACCACTGACATACCAAGGAATTCCATAAAGCTCCCCCACTCCCCATAACTTACAGAAATTCAAAGCAGAATCTATGGGAGAAAGCACTCAACCAAAGCTCAGAGCATTAGAGCTCCTCAGATCTTTATATCCTTTCCAGGAAATCTTAGCCAAAAACTGCCCTTTCAGAGGGTACAAAAATATGATGCCACTGAGCTTATTTTCATGTAGTTTTATATTTAAGCTAAATTACACTATCAGCTAAAGTAGTGCAATACAGTAATTATATATCAACTGATATAATTAAGTAATTAGCTACAATTGATCAGAAGAATTAATACGTGTTTCCTACTTTCTTCGACCTGACAAGTAAAGGAAATAAAGAGAAGAAAAATGATATGCTCATTGTAGGAGAAATAATTTCTCAATAAATTTCACAAAAACAATGCTTATAATAATTTGTGAAGTGACTAAGGGGATGCTTATGCCATAGAAGGAGACATTAAAATACCGTAGTAAGATTAAAAATGAATGTATGTGACAGGTATTAACATGTTATGAAAGTGTGTGCAAACTTAAGAAAATTAAAAGAATGTGCTCATGCACTTGTAATATAATATGAAAAGATAGTATGTCTTAGTAATTTAAAAGTGAAAGTTAAATCATAACTTTTAAATTTCAAACTAAAAGAAGCTAAAGAAAATAATATTCTTAGTTGTAAATAATTTTATGTAAGGTATCCTTCTGAAAGATAGATTAGCTGTAAGGTCTTTTTTAAAAAAGCTGAAAAACTATAATATCTTTAGTGGAAAAATGTTTCATGCTTTCAACCCTAAAGGTCTTCAGTTAATAGTTTTTCTTTGCCAGACTCCAGCCCTGCAAATTTCTTACACAGGCCTGGGGTATGAAAAGCATCCTGGCTTCATAGAACACCTCAATGAATGGGGACCTCTGATTTAGTTTCCTAAGAAGATATATGAATTACCTTAATAACTGCTTTAGAACATGCTACCACTTCCAAGTACAAGTGACTTTTCTTTCCCTCCCACACCAGATGACATAACATAAAGGAAAACCGAAAAGCACTATTGCTGAAAGCAACATTTTGTATCTCTGATTTTTTTTCATTAATTTACTTTTAGACCTGGGGGACAGCTGCCTACATCACAGCTTTTCTTAGAAACAGTGCTGTCATAACTTCAAAAGTAGTGAAGAAGCTTTGAACTGTACAAATAGTTATTTCCTTTGCAGACCATAAACAAAGATGAAGAACTAAAAATTATTAGGATCTATAGCACATACATACATCATATAAAAACGTTTTAATAGGGACTTAAAAAGCAAAAAGATTTTATCTACATGCACACTGAGCAGTTTGTTTGTTATAGCTGTTACATCCTTTTAATTAGCCATACACAAAACGAAAACCACACAGTCTTCTTAGTCCAATGCTTCTTGCCCTTGCACTCTGTTGTACAAACCATAGAATATCCTGAGTTGGAAGGGACCCACAAGAATAATCAAATATTCATCAGCAAGGCATAACACGAATCCATCCTGACTCAGTGTTTTCTTTTACATCCTTGACTCATTCTTTTCTGTCTTGAGGAGTTTAGTAAAAACTACTTTATCATCTTTTTATCAAAGCAATGCTATTTCTGCAGAATATCTCATTGCTTTGAATGTTTACAATCTTTTTTTTTTTTTAATCAAATTCAGTTTGTATCTCAGAGTCACTTCATATTTATTTGTGAAGAGCGGGATTTATTAAACCTCATTTTGACTATCTGAAAGTTAATAACCTATCTGTGCTAGTTATATAGTTCTTTTGAAGACAATGGAAGGAGGTGAGCTTGAGTCAGGAAATTGTTCAGTTTGTGAAGACAGATATACAAGATCTGTCTTCATTGACTGAGGGAACATAGTTGTTGGATAATGGATAGCTATCTTAGATGAGAATTTTTTTGGTAGATAAAGCTAAGGGAGATGCATTTCTGTTTCTGTCTTTCATTGGAAGATTACTGGATAAAAATATCAAATCTAACAAGGAACGAAGTTCCTCTGGTAAGAACATGGAACTTCTGTCCAAGTTTCAGTGAATATTATCTATATGAAAATAAAAACTTCTAAGACAGAGTGAGGCAGATATACCCATATTTAGCTTTGAACACTGTGGAGGTGTTCAAGGCCAGGTGATGGGGCCCTGGAAAGCCTGGTCTAGTATTAAATGGGGAAGTTGGTGGCCCTGCCTGTGGTAGGGGGGTTGGAGATTCATGATCCTTGAGGTCCCTTCCAACCTTAGCCATTCTGCAATTTTTTTTAATTTTTTTTTTTTTTTTTTTTAAGCATCTTTTTGGATTTGGGACAGTCTTTCTAAAAACTCCACAAAAGCCCTGTCCCAGTCCTAAAGAGGATAGAAACACAAAAATAGAGTTCTGAATCTAACACACTGCCTGCTTACTTGGTTTAAATGCATTCTTTTTCGATGCAAAACCCCTGAGATAAATTATTGGTGTTACATTTTAAAATGTTGTAACTTATTCTGTACTGAGCTGTTCCTTCATCTCTTATATATTGCGGTATACAAGATTATATTTTGAGGAACCTCTTACCACAAATTTTTGATTTTTTTTCCTACTTCCCTTAGTATGGGCAGCAGCTATAGTTTCTTGCATGTTATTTGAAACTCAAAGAACCTCCTGGACTTCTCCCAAGAAGAAAGAACATATCCAAAGAAAGCATCAAAGTGTATAAAAATACGTTCATCATGTACTTGAATTCGTCTGAGGACATCCAAAGAGAAACCGGTCATCTGGGTTTATTTTTATCTAGCATGTGACCAAGTCTATACCTTACTGAAGTTGAAGTTAATGGTATCTGTTAACTGCTGTGACACCAGGATTTTGCTTATACAGCTCAGCATTGTATGTGAAAGTCTTCGAGTTACAGACAGCATAAAAATGTTATTCAGAAGTATGCTTAGAAAGAGAGAAATCACTTCACAGTAACTTCTTATGATAGAATTTGTACTACAATACCTTATTTCAACAGGATGTGGGAATTCTCCCCCCACCATGACTCACATTCTCACTATGAAGAGAAAAGATTCACTTAGATATTTAATATTTCCTAACACTAACATTTAGTTTTTTTTATTTTTGGGGAAGGAAGAGAGTAAAATTGAAATTAGGAAAATTGCAGACATGAAAAGCAATTGTTTTGTCAATTCTTTCAGTTTTGTACCTTCTTTTCCTGGAAAACAATGCCATTATCAGTTTAAGAAGGGATGTTCTCAATTTTTCTTTCCTTACTGGTGAATTAAAATTAGCAAATATCTCTAAAGAAAACATGGAGTGGTTTTTTTACTTCAAGTCACATTGGATGAAATTTGATTTCTATAGCAAAGAAGCCTCTATAAAATCATACATTATCATTAGATTAGTTGTAAATATCCTTTTTCACTTTATCAAATTCTCTAAATACAACATAATCTTAGCTGTAGTAACTTTACTTGAAAACAATGTAGTCCCTATTTTTCTTCCATCCAATTGATGCTAGCAGAAAAATTTGAAGTACTGGCAGTACTTGATACTTAGAATGTTTCTGGTCACTGAATATGTCCTATAAAAGCCAATAAATAGTCTTGTGCACGTCTGTTTGCAGCATTTAGTATTAGCTAACATGGAATTGCAGAGCCAGGAGATGGACTTAATGGTCCTTATGAGGCCCTTCCAAACTCTGATAGAGGAATAGAGATTCAATTGAATACTCCATGATTTCATGATTCATTCTAACTGGAATGAGAGATTACACAGATGTTGTACCTGAACTACCAGTCAAAATATGGCTAACCAAAGTGGTACCACTTTTTTTTTTTTTTTTTTTTTTTTTATACAGTTGAACACAATGGATTTTTCTAAGTTGTTTTGGAAATATTTAGCTGCCAACACAAGTTGGTTCATATCTCAACTCGAGTGGGATAAAGAGACAGGACTTTGTCTTGTATCCACATTCTCTCCCTGTATACTGTAGATGAATTTCTGCAATGGCTATGTTTAAGGATAAATCGTTCAAACCGCTGTCTTTTGGCACGGTGTTCTACTGATACCTCTCTCATTAATGCATACTGATGCTAAAAATGAATAACTTCTCCTTCAGTGAAAAGCAAGGAAGTTAAATTGTGCCTAAGAAGAACACGCTAAGCTTAGCGCCAGAGCACATTAATAAGAGCAGAGCAATCCTGCCAGTGGTATCACCAAAGGCATGATTTTAGTCAGTGAAAGGGAAATCAGAATATTCCTTACTAGCAACTGCTAATCCATTTTAGAATTTAATATTGAATTGTGGAAGGATGTCACTCAATTATCAGGTCTCCACTGTGCTAGACATACAGTCCTGACTGGCAAAGCTAAGGTTAAAGCTAAGCCTTTTGTCTTGCACAAATGAATTCTGGGTTTGATAGCTGGTGGTTATGAAACCATTGTTCAAAATTCCATGAATAATTCAAAATATACTTTTGTTTGCAGCAAGAAGCCCAGAGGAAAGAGTTCCTGAATTGCTTTTGTAATTTTCCATGAAGCACACCTGACTTTAACAGGAGATAACACAGAGATAAAACTCAAAGAAGTTTCCATGTACTCTAACTGCTACTGGGGCTGAGTGTTAAGCATTAAAATTCAGAATTATCTTGATTATCCTTGGTTTCAGAGTTGGTGTGATCCTGCTCTATTCTTTGAACTGAAGGCATAGTCCCATTCTTTCAAAAAGCATGTTCTAGCTTTGCTGACTAGCAACCTTAGAGAGCATCTATCAGAAGAGGTATCACCATTGTGCTGACATCTGAATTCTCCAAGCAAGTCACACAAAAATCTCTCTGATTTAGCTCTGCATCCTATTCCAGGAGGAAGAACCAGGAAAGGTCATTGCAGTAGAGCTGGCAGTGTGTGAATAAACCCCCCCTACATAAGGTGACTGCAGAAGTAAAATGACATATATTAGATATGTTCTGGGAAGAAAGCATATATTGAACAAGAAGAACATACTGCAAGAAGCTAAACTTGTTTCCCAGTGGTCTTCTGGGAATGCACATTAAAGCATGATGAAAGGCAGCTCTGAAACCCAACCAGAAATAGGCTCCTTGTGCTTCTCCTTTATATCACCTCAGCCTGAAGGGAGGATAGATAGTGAGGACTAGTCTGACTCACATAAGGGCAGACATATGTTGGCTGTACCATGCTAAAAATATTGATAAAGCTGTAAAAGTAAAATCATCCTTCAAAATGAAATTCTTTACTTATACAAGTCAGAACTGCTTGCAAAACATTAGTGCAATTAAAACACATTCTCTGTACAGGTGCAGCAAATTACCATCTGTAACTTCCTGAATCATGCAAACAGGGTGGTTTATAAAAATTAACAAAATAAAAATTTCCCTGCAGTGAGGCCTTTTCAATGCAAAAGGTAATGAAGATTTGATAATAGAAAACCTTTAGGTGTACAAGACGAAAAAAGACTGCACAGAAGGATTATATCATTGTACAAAAACCTACAAAGCTGGAATTTGATGCTTTGTCAATTGTCATATTTATTAACTCTAATACATCAATATTACCTAGTTAGAATGGGAAGAAAGATACATTAATTTAAAACATCAGTTTACAACTATTTTATATAAGTTTTCTGAGGGATCAGTAACATTTTTTTTTTATTTTTTATTTTTTTATTCTTCCACTACTAGATCAAAACTCTTTTCAGATTGTATTCCCACAACAGAAGTATTCTCATTCTAGAGAATGAGAGAAGTAAGATAAGGCCTGCCCTGTTCTTTCCCAAGAAAGTGTGTCATATAATGTTTTGGGTTGGACAGGACTTTCAAGATCATCTAGTCCCAATCTCCCTGCTGTAGACAGGGACACTTCCTACTAAACCAGGTTGCTCAAAGCCCCATCCAGCTTGGCCTTGAATACCTCTAGAAAAGGGGCATGTAACAAGGGAACAAATATTGTATGTGATATTCATGTAAATATATCTATAAATTAATTCAAGGCTCCATGAAGCTGAAGTACATATCCCAGTGAACACATTTTTCTATACATTTTGGAAAGCATAAATATTTGTCCTTTTTTGTTTAGGTCACAGCTTTTCATTAAATATTTATTGAAACAAGGATCTAAGAACCCAGTTCAGTAATGGATGTTCACTTGACTTATCTCAAAGTCATTTGAATTTTTGAAGGGGCAAAGACTTCTGCTTTCTGGTAACTAGCCTGCAAGATAGAAATTCATCTCCAATAACATTGATGTACTTCAATTGTTTAGGGTGTATTTTGATCTCTATAGCTATCTTCCTTATACGTTGACACATTTCTCATATAGTCAGAAGAAATAATCCTACCTCAAATTTATTGAAATATATATGGTTAGTACTGTAACATTTTCTTATCTCATTTTCCTTGTTTTCAGATATAAGATAAGCTTACAGTTAATTATTTTAGTGTTGTAGTCAAATGTAAAATGCATGAAGGCAATGAAAATTATGCTTATATTGAGTATTTTATATTTTTTATATTGAGTTTATATTGAGCCTCTATCGTGTAGAGGTGGGATGCAGATTGTTTTACAAAGATGTGACATACACAAGAGATCTTCCTATTAGAGCCTCATCATTTTAGGCAAGCTTCTGGTGAATTTACTTTCAATCTATTTGGCTTTTTAATTCAGACCTGACTGCAACGTACCTAATTTCATGCAATTAACAGAAGTGTTTATGTTAAAATTACAACCACCCTAGATTTATTTAATAGTCAGTGGAGAAAATAAACACCTTTAGACATCCTAGTTCATCAGACTTCTCAGTTTTAGTTTAAAGAGGCTCATTCCGCTGTCTTCCTGGCACTGGGAAGACTCCAAGGGGACAATATCCCTAACTCCTGCGCTTTACTGCAGTGGAATTATTTCAGTGAAAAAGTGTGAGTTTGTCCAAGCTCAGACATGGCCTAAAGCAAAATTGAAGTAAATATGCTGAATCTAAAATTCAAGCTCCTTAAAAACATTTTATTTTTCTTTCTGGTTTGTACATGTACTGTTCTGAAAAAATTTATTCAGAACTGTACTGATGTATTGAATTGTTACTTGGGTAATGGTTAAAGTTATAGATTCCTGTTACCATACTCCTCTTCCTCCAAACCACATTTCATGGTAGGTCTTGTCATTAGATTGCACAGTAAATTTCAGGTAGTGGCAATGTAATTATATGATGATTACTGTAGACATTACAAAAGAAATAAAGCCAACATAGTTTACACAGCAATTATTCCTTGCCCTACTGAGCATTTTACCAAGTAATCTGTAAGAACATGTAATTATATTATCACGAAAGAAAATTAAATCTACCTTCTTAACTTCCACATTCTTCATGATCTCCTTATAGATTTGCTACATGTTGATTCTGTGTCTCGCTCTGCTTCTGAAGCCACTCATTTCTGTCCCCTCCATTAGATTGTAAACATCAAGATAAGACTGAGTTTCCTATCTTGTCATATTAACATTTACAAATGCAAACATTTGCATTTCTTATTTTTAGGTAGCCATTCAAGCATAAATAAACTACTGCTCACATTCATGCTCTGGGAAGACACAGAACCATTAAGGAGGCTTTGTTTTCCAAATAATTTCTGTGAAAGGATTTCTGCGGCTTTACAAGAGATTAGCACTTTTCTACTATAATTTCTGCTAGTGTGAGCTTTGAAAACATTTTAGCTACAGCTGTACCTAGGATTTTCATAGTTCACTGTCAATATACAAGTCTTTACATAGAAAGAAAAAAAATCATGTGGCAGAAACATAACATTTTGTGTTATATTTTATATTTCTACTTCTTATCTGATAGTTAAATATCTGATGCTTGAGGCAAATTGTTCAATATTTAGTGTAGGAGAAGGATAACAAAGACAAGCCAGGAAGAAAAAAAAAAGGAAATATTTCCCACTGAAAAATGACATATTTCTAAACAACTGTTATCTTTACTTCACCATGCTTGAAATGCTTGTGCAGTTCAACTGCTCCTTGTAGGAAAAAGGACTAGAAAGAGCCACTGAATAGGACAGCTAAATTTGTCCTTTCTTGGGGTTCTCCATTCAGTACAGACTTGTTTTATGGCTACCAACACCCAATGACTTAAATTAAGGGGTCTCAAACCTTTCCCATATTTATTATATTCTTTACTTCTTCAACTTTTTTTTTTTTTTTTTTTTTTTTTTTTTTTACAGGATTCAAAGATCTAGCTTGCATCAACGTCAGGAAATAGAGACCATAATCCACCAGGGTTGAAGGAGTTTTTCGGCACTTTTTCCTTTGCTGACATTTTTCTTTCAGTTAAAATAGGAACAGTTGTTGAACTACTTCACTAGGATATGTATATGCTCATTTGCAGCTCATTTCCTCCCTCACTAACAAGCTTTTCAGCAGCCATAAGTACTTGGAAAGACAATATTCGCAGCTATTAACAAAGGCACTGCTTCATGACATTATAACCCATCCTGACTGGAGCCTTTTACTAGATATTGGATTGCTTGTTGAAAGTCAATTTTAAAACAAAATAAACACTGTCATGACAAATTTCACTGTTTTAGTTTTATAGATGTAGTTATATACCCTCCACCCCAAAGAAAAAAACAACGTGTGCAAATGAGTTTAGATACACAGCAACTGAATTTCCAGTGGTGAAATAATTAAGGTTATAAAAGGAGTGCACATACATAACAGCTACTGTGGGAGCCCTTCTCGTGCTCTTCTATGAGTGACAACGATATTTTTCTAGGTTTGTTGTAACATTTACTTGCCTTTTGGTAAAATAACCAAATTATTCAGTGTCTAAAAAGTTTCTAAAAGACTGAGAAACACAATAATTAGACCACTCACATTCAAACTTTGCATTAGAGAAAAATAAACATTGCTGAATCAAAATGCATCCAATTTGTCTATGTTCTCATTATATACATATGTACCTCACGAGAACAAAGTTAACTTTTCTGTTTCCAGTTCTTTTCCAAGATGATCACCTGATGTCTGAGACGAGCGTCTATTAGCAGTTCTCTTATTTTAAGAGAAAATATTGGTCCACTTTGGCTTCACTTATGATTGGGACACCACCGAGTAGGCACAGTGCAGTACTTTCTTGTGTATCAAGGGAGGCTTCATTGCTTTTTTTTTCCTCCCCTTTACTGCTACCAAAGGAACTAAGTGCTGCAATTACAGGCACAATTCATCTTTCTGTTCTCTTTGTTCATCTGAGAAAGCAGAAGATAAGTGATTGTGGCTCTCTGTCAGCTTTATAGCACTAGGTCTGAGAAAGGGGGCTGCTGAGTGTTGTAAGCACAAGAGTAGAAGGAAAGGCACCTAAACACAATGAGCTGAGATCCATCACTGATCTTAACTTTTTAAAAATATATTTTGGAATTCATGAATAAGAACGTATAAAACCAGCAGTTTTAAATTTCATAAATATTCATAAATTGAACTTCACTCTGTGTTATGAAGTGGAGAACTATCTCAATAGATATTCAGAGCCACTTTTAGCTCATGTTCTGCATGTAAAATAAATTTCATAGATTTGTCTGGGAGCTTTGTTTCACTGGGGAAAAACTCAAAATGGAAGAACTAAAACAAAAAAAAAATAGATTTTCTGTTACATAAGAAAATGAAATTATTTCTCTTCCATCACAAACTAAGGAAGCAAGCGTGATACTTAATAGTCATATCAGGTCATAAACATTTCACTCCTATTAAACTCAATCAGATTAACCAGCGCTTTTTTTTTTTTTTTTCCCAAAAATAACTGTTTTTAAAAGAAATGTTGATATTATGTTAGAAAACCAAGTGCTGGAGAAATGAAACCTTTGAAGTTTTGAGAACTCTGTATTTTCCAAGAGAAAAAGGAAAAACAAGCTCGGAATTTTTCTGCTGTGAATTATACTATTTAATTGAATTCTAGCTCATAAATCATGCAACATGTCCCACATCTTCATTAAGAGGTGATAAAGAAATGAATAATGTGAGAAGGAGTCAGAATGAAGAACCCATCAAAACAGAAGATTGGGATTATAAATCCTGAGCAAAAATTATAACAATACCTTCACTTGGCAAGTGCCACCAGTTTAGAGAGACCATTTCAACATATATCAATTTTGGATTAGTTACTGAAAAATTGAACTTTTCCTCCTTAAAATTGTGAAGTATCAAAACACTCTCAAATCTATTAAAATAATTTGCTGCATTCCTTTTTATGTAGTATACATGCTCACAAGGCATCACTCTGCACAGGATGTAACCTGTTCTTTATTGAAACTATTATTCCCTTGTTGCCAATTGAAATACCAAGTCCAGTGTTTTTGGACTCTTGCTTCACTTTCATTAGAGATGCTCATGCAGCCTCCACGGTTAAATCTCAGATTATATCCTCATCGCAGCTGTCAAACAATCATAGGCACATTCACAGCCAATACAAGTAGTAATGAAGATCTAAAATGTGCTGTTAAAAAATAATGCGGGGCTGCAAGGGTGTCATTCAATCCATTTGTTGTACATTACTGCTATTCTTTGCAAATAAAAAAAAAGTCATTTTGGAGGTTTTGATAAAAAGAAAAGTTTTTTTTTCCTCCCCTACCTCTAATTAACCATTTAAAAGTTCTTCATAATGTCCTGTTCTCCCTCAAAACACATTTAAAATAACATTAAAAATAATGATATTTCAGGTTACAATGCCCAAATAACCTTGAAGTCATATAATCCTATTAGATTCAGTCAGTACACAATAAAGTCTGTTGCAATATTTCCATTCAGCCATTTGACTATTTCAAAGCTTCACGAGTTCAGAAGTGAAATATATCAGCTCTTCATAGTTTTCTATTCACTTGCTACTAACTCCAAAAACTTGTCAGGATCAGAAAAAAAATCAAATATTTTGGTGATCACTTCATTGCCTACAGAAGCATATTTGGATGCTTGAGAACAGTTTACAGAATTAGGTTCAACTGTTTCTCATCATTCGAAAGTGACAAACAGCTGACAATGTTCCATACAACTTTAAAATACTTGGAAAAAAAGAATGTTCACAGTGCTTGAACGTTGCATCATAGCCCTGGGTTGCTTCCAGTATTCTGGTTGTGATTTATTTATTTATTTATTTTTAAAGAGTGAATGTGCAGGCTCATTGAAATCTAAGTTTTGCTTCTACCCACATAAAAAAAGAACAAAAGGAGTCAACTCCGTAGTACGACTACAGAATCTTTCAAGTTTTCCAGACCTTTTATGATATCACATAGTACAAAAGTATACTCTGTCCATCCTCAGCTACTTAACTGATTAGTTTGTTATGTGATAAAGAAATACCAAATGCTTGGACACACAAGAAAAAAAAAAAAGTCGGTGCTCTGTGGTTCTTGTGGCATAACATCAGAAATGTAGTAGCATATTCAGAATGTGTTCCATTTTTGACTACTGTTGCAGTAGCATGTGATTCCAGCAGCTCTAGACTTAACCTCTGAGCTTGCTTGTTATTAGAAATCTGTTGCTTATCTGTTATGATTTTCTTGTACTTCCATTACTGTTGTAAGCAATGGAAAGCATAAAAGAAATGCTGACTTTTGAACATCTTTAGAAGTGTAACAACTGGTTTCACAATAGTGAAGATGGTTAAACATATAAGAAACTCACAGCTGCTTCTTAGGTATACCTTATTCCAAGTGCAACAAACAATTATAAAAAGAGAATCTAAATAACATTTTGCTGAAAGCGGAGAGCAGAGGGAAACACTTCTACACACAGGAGCTTACCTCACAAATAATAATGTCTGCTTCTCGGCAGTTACAATCAATTTGTATTTGATACTCCTTCAAACTGTCTGAAAAATGCAAAGAGAAGAGTCATTAGATTATGCACGGTATATAATGGATGATATGATCAATGATGTCTCATGCTTTAATATAGATATTTCATACAAACAGTAACACTCCAATGCTAAAGATAATCTGAATGAGGAAATATTCACAGACATGAGCAAGGGGTACACAAGATCCTGATATATAATTTTCTACTGACTTGAAAATGATAGTTTGATTCCCTGCAGTAGATATAACAAAATCAGAACTTCGCTAGTCTTAGAAAACCAGAAGATTCACTTTAGATGTTAAGATGGATAAATATTGGAAAACATGTTAACTACAGTAGGTTCTTGTGGTCCAGAACCTATTTGTCAGCTACTGATAAAGACAACTCAGTTTTGTTATTGCTTTAAAGAGAAAAAATGCATTATTTTGAGAAGGGAGAAAAACAGATCAGGAAACAAAAAGAAATAAAAAGAATATCTTTTTATGCAGAAAACTGTAAAGAAAATATTACTAAGGAGTAAGGACTTGTTTGAAAAAGGGTGACTGAGATCTGCACATTTACAACTGTAAATAAAATTCCCACTCAAAACTACAAAAGATGACACACAACATTGGAAAGTCACTGTGTCTAACTCCTTGTCTGAGTAGGGAAAAAAAAAAAACAAACAAAAAAAACAAACAAGATCATTCATAACATTTTCAAAACTTCTAAAGTGATAAAGAATCCTAAGGTCCCCTCCTTACAAAATAAAATATTTTCTATTGGGCTTAGTGGAGTTCAAGTTGAAGTGCATGATGTAAAAAATAATTAAACGTCCTCCTCTGGGGCTCCCAGCACATCCCAGGGTTGGAAGCAACGTGCTCCAGTGGAAAGTTCCGTATGAGGTTACTCTTTTATTCAACGCTGGTCCCATTATGCTGTATAATAAACACAGAATTAATGTATTTTGTGATCTATGTGCATCTCAGTTCAGATGCTGAGAGTGATTTCAAAGACAGCTTTTCAGAACTGTGTTGCTGAAACCATATGTTCTGTGCAAAGTAAATGAGTGATGGTGAGTACTTGTTTTCCAGAAATGAAAACTAGGAACTGAACCAGAGAGAGAACCAGTCTGGATACATTTTTGTCTAATTATTTATATAAGAAGTCAAAATAAAATATTCAAAATACAAGGCTTATGGTGGTAGAGTTTTCATATTCTTAGTGACAGATTTCATCCCTATTTGCTATATTTTCTATTTTTATTTATTTATTTTATGTTTACAAATACATAATTCCTTGTGTTACATGTAGTTTTTAATTCATATCAAATAAAATGTAACAAATTATTAATTTCAAAATGAAAACTATGCTTGCAAAGACTGAATATTTTCTCCAAAACAAGTCATTCCTGGAACCACTTTCTGCTTAGAATTTTGTCCTATATGCATTTTACTCATAAAAAATTTTTTGTGTTGCTTGGTTGCTTGGAAGATAAATTACTGCTGTGCAATGAAGGTAAGGGCTTGGCTACTCATTCAACCATGTAACTGATCATTCTGAATTCAGATAGTTCTGTTGTTCATAGAACAAGGGATCAGCAGAGCTAAGCAGGAAGGTAAGAGCTGTAGCCTTCACTTTAGTCTACAATATTATATTAAGATGTAATAAATGCGTTAAATATAAAATGCCACAGGTCAGTCATAGTGCTGATCAGTGGTTTATAATTGGCTTAATAGTACTCATAACCTGTTCCCACTGTATAATCAATGGATATTAAGATGTTACAATCACAAATAAGAGAGTTAGGCAAAGTAGACTATGATAACAAAAGAGAATAAATGGAAGGCTTACCCTTACGCTGGGCTCACCCACAAAACACCAGAAGGAGGGA
Organism: Tetrao urogallus; assembly: GCF_951394365.1. Taxonomy (NCBI): domain Eukaryota; kingdom Metazoa; phylum Chordata; class Aves; order Galliformes; family Phasianidae; genus Tetrao; species Tetrao urogallus. Next base: position 47,889,191 of record NC_136817.1, on the reverse strand, counting down.
TCTCCAGATAAGATCCTTCCCCACTGGTAGCCAGCTCTTAAATAAGTCTATTTAAGCATAAGTCTTCCAGCAGCACAGGTGAATTGCCTTCACCTGTGCTCCTCTGGCTGTCTCATGGCTCGCCTCAGGTGATCAGTCAGAGGTTCAGGCTGTGACTCAGTAGTTCCCATACTCTCCACCCCTTCATGGCGTGAACCAATGATCAGGTTAACTAAAGGGTAAGCTTTCCCTAATACAGAGATCCGGTATATCGTAACGCTTATACAATTTTATCGCGACGTGTGTTGGTACAATTCAATATGAGTGATGATCAGTGGATGTCCATATTCTTCTATGGGCCAGTGCTCGATGATGTGACTGGAGGCATGAGGTCCTGAGGTGCAGGTCCATTCTATGTTCCATCAGTCCCATGCAGACCATCACCGGGTGTTGTACGTGATCTGACAGCAACACTGAAACGCTTGATGGCATTTTGTTCCTTCCAGTGGTCCTGAAGGCTCACAGACTCACGGGGAGTAATACAGATGTTTCAGAGGTACCAGGAGGGGAAGGTCTGCTCTCCAGGGCAAGATACAGGCCATATTTCTATCCTGGGTCAACACTTCCGCTTGTACGGGGGCATGTCCTGGCCGCCTGTACCATACCTTCTGGCCAGATGTCTACGGTGCATAACGATATCAGGCACCAAAGGAGGTGTTCTGATCTGCCACAGGGACATGATGGGGGTCCCTTTAGTGATAAAGATCGGAGTGTTGACCACAATATCAGTAGGCCATGTAGCTATTACTGGAGGGACTACTGAGCCTCCCACCTCCAATAGTCTCCCCCAAGGTGCAAGTAGGCCACACCACTTGGGTCCTACCTGCACCTTCCAGGGCCATTTCATTTTATGGGTACCCGGATCTAAATTCTCAGGGGCAGGGAGCAGAAGATTATTTTCGTTACCAATTTGGGGTCTTACCTGATGATCAGTGCCCGTAATTTGGATCCTAAGCATGGTGACCCATGTTGTCTGCAACATTCTCAGGGCACTGGGTCTGCCGTCTCGAGGTCTTTCATTCAGGTCCTTCAGGGTTTCATACTGTCTTTTCGTCCACCCGTGCAGGGACTGGGAGTCTGTGTTCAGGGCAGCCTTAAGAATACCGTTATAACGTTCGATGAGGCCTGCCCCCGTTGGATTATATGGCAGGTGGAATCACCATTCGATGTTATTTTCTTCTGCCCAGCGCTGTATTGTTGCACCAGTAAAATGAGTCCCTTGGTCACTCTCGATGACTTGAGGTGTCCCGTAGGCAGACATCAGTTTAGTGAGTGCCTTGATGGTATATGCCTGGTTTGCTTTCAGTACTGGATAGGCCTGCAGCAGCCCACTTGCAGTGTCGACACAGGTCAGGGCGTATCTTGCCCCTTCAGAGCGAGGAAGGGGCCCGATGTAATCGACCTGCCATCCCTGGAGAGGATTGTGTCCCCTAGCAAGATGGGCTGCTGTTTCGGGCAACGATCTCAGTCTCATCTTGGAGCAAGCGTCGCAATCCTGGCATGCCTGGATGATATCAGATAGTTGTATGGGCAGTCCCCATGCTTTAGCAGCTGTCCACATTGTCTTTTGTCCAGCATGCCGTAGCTTCTGATGTAACCAGAGGGCGATGTTCTCAGATGGTGAATTCTCAATCCATCAAACTCGGGCCAGTGTGTCCGCTTCATCGTTTTCCAGTGACTGTAGGGGCTGATGACCAGAAACATGGTAGACACGTACAGTCCTGTGTTTGACTGTATTCCATATGTCTAACCACATGTCTTTGCCCCAGATCGATTGGGCATGGATAGTCCATTCCTGGGTGGCCCACTGTGCAATCCAAAGAGTGAGCCCCCGGTACACAGCCCAACTATCTGTGCAGATGTTCAGGATACCATCACTGGGTTCCTTGGTTATAACCATCCACACAGCTCGCAGTTCTGCCCATTGGCTGCTCTGACCATCCCCCTCATCGAACCAGATTGTCTCGGTGGAAGGATGGTATGCTATTGCTCTCCACTTGCTTGGGTTGCCCTTGCTGGACCCATCTGTGTACCAGGTATCTTCAGGGATAGGATATTTTCCCTCCTGAACGGGACTCTTCTCTGGTGGAGCGACCAGTATTTCTTTTGGTGCATCACTGTGATACGTCACTGGGCCTAGGATCTTCTGGAGTTCTTCTTTCAAGGGTGATGAAGACAGACTGCTCCTTTGGCTGAGATAGGCGACCCATCGTGCCACTGTTTGTGCTTGGGTCACCCCTGTCTTAGGAAGGTGGGTCAGATCTTTCACCCACCCCTGAATTGGCAGAGTGGTCTTGACTATAACTGCAGCTGTTTGAGTTATTGGCTCTACTGCCTGTAATGCTGAATACGCAGCCAATAACTGTTTTTCAATCATACTGTATCTTTCTTCTGCTCCGTGCCAAATCTGAGACCAGAAACCAATGGGGGTCCGAACAGAGCTCTGGTGTTGCCACAGGCCCCAACCGAAGCAGTCTTGAGTAACACGAACGTCCAACTCAGCTGGGAGGGTAGGATTGAATATACCCAATGCCTGGGCTTGTTTAACTGCCAGTTTCGCTTGTTGGAAAGCATCCTGCTCGGTTTTCCTCCAGTCCCATAGCTGCCCCTTTTTTGTGAGTCTGTATAGTGGCCTTAGCAGCTGCGCTAGATGAGGTATAAAGGAACACTAGTAACCCAATATACCTAGAAACTCTTGCAGTTGCTTTGATGTTGTAGGGACTGGGAATGCCTGAACCTTATCTATGACAGCACTGGGTAGCACTTTGGTCTTTCCTGACCAAACCACCCCCAGGAATTTTACGGACAGGCCTGGACCTTGCACCTTTTGGGGATTTATAGCCCATCCCCTTTGTTGTAAATAGGCGGTTAATGAATTTGCCGCCTGTTCTACTGCCTCCAGTGAGTCGGATGTCAGCAAGAGATCATCAATATAATGATATAGGTTAACATCATCAGGTTTTGTCCAATCAGCCAGGTCACGCACCACTAGAATATGACAATATGTTGGTGAATGCACGTACCCCTGTGGCAGGACCTGGCAGGACCTCCCATACACCCACACAGTTACATAGCTTAAGCATAGCTAGGCAATAAAAACCTACAACCACCAGAGGATGAGAAGGTCATATGTATTATATTAAACAAGAGTATCAGGGACAGAAAGCAGTCACCATCTCCATCAAAAGCCAATTTAATAAATCAGTGATGATATGATTGTTCTTGGACTTCATAACCCATCAACAAACAAAAATTACAGAAAAAGTACTGAAATTCTTTCAGTTGCATGTGAGCTGTTGGTTTAACCTGGCAGACGCAAGATTTTTAGCTGCAGTGAAGCTGTGGTGCTTCCTTGGAGTTAAGCAGAGGCTTTCTTATCCTGCAAAAGCCTCCCTACCTAGTTTTAGAATCCTCTTGCATTTGTTCACACAGTGCTCATCAGTGTGTGAAATTAAAGCATGAACTGATCAGGATGCAAAAGTGAGGTTCCTAGAGTTAATTATAACAGGGATGCTGAACACATTTAAGACTGACTGTGCAGCCTGCTTAAATGAGCTACTACCTCATTGACAGCAGAAACAGGAATGACTGAAAGTGTATACTGGCTGGTATTTAGTTATGCCAGGCAGATATTAGCAAGTTATTTAATAAGGAAAATTAATTTCATTTTGTTAGGGTGGCTGATATTAAATCATATCTTTAAACATGAAAAGTGAGTTCATAGAAGCTCTGTTTTTACTGTAAAGATGTATAGCTTAAAGACAATATTTTCATCTGCTGAAATTGCTTACATATAAACTGCAATTTTCTACTTAAGTTATTGAAATCAATGCTTCTACATGTAGTTATATTATCTGTGCATTAGGAATACTAGTGTTTTACCTCCTTAAAGCTATTTTGAAGCCATAATTGGACATACCAGCTTAAGTTAGCCTGGTATGCCTAAATAAACTGTATCACTTTCATACAGTTAGCTCTCAAAGAGACTGTGAGCTACACGTGGAACCAGGAACACAATGAAATGAAAAACATAACAGCATGCAAAAACGTTGTAGCTAAATGCTCCATTAGACATTAAATCCTACGGAAACTTAAAGTCTCTGGGAAAGATTTAAGCCATAGACAGTGTACTGATAGGAAAACAATAAGAAAGTAACCTAACTTGCACTGGTAGAAAGTTGCTGTGCACTGGAGACATCTAGAGAGACAATTGTATATGCCAAACCAATTTTGCTGGAGATGGGATACCTAGCACAGTTACATGGGACTTGATTGAGATCTTATGCTCCACTTTTCAATGAAGTGATGGGCTTTGACAGAGTAATATATAGGTACTCTACAGCACTTGGTAAGAAGTATTATGTGGAATTCTGTGGATATGATGAATAATAAAAATAATAAGGGGAAAAGAAATAATTGTACAACTTGTCCCACACAAGCATATATTTACCACTCAAGTGGGATGAGAGGAAGAATTAGTAATACACTAGAACACTGATAATAAGATAAAACCTATTTAAAAGGCAGCAAAGGTGAAACAGAAATAAAAATGAGATAATAACGATCCACAACAAAATTACTTACCACCTAATGCCCAGCTAGCAATTCACCTGTCTTTGGACAAACAACCTCCAAACCAATACCTGCCCTCCTCCTCACAGCTTTATGGACTTCTGCTTGTCACCTGGTATGGAATAGCCCTGGGTCTAATTCAGGACACCTGTCCTGGCTCCACCCTGCTATAAAGGCAGTGGCTCTTGCCCAAGTGTGTGTCCATTACTCACTAACAACCAGAAGAATTCTGTGCTATTAATATAGTTTTGACTGAAACTAGAATAAAAACTATGTTCTACTGAGAGCTTTACAAAGTTTAAATGCTTGATAAAAGCGTCCTCACAAATTTCATGAGTACACATAAGAATATGATTCCCAGAAAACTGTATGTATCCTTAAACATTTGAGCAAATCAAGATTAAACTATTTTTGCTTAATTAACTATTGAATTTTCTTAGCATCTTCTTTTCAGGTCAGTGTCCTAAAAATGAAATTATATTGACATAAAAGGTTTTCACAGATCTACTTAAACAAATTTTCTTTCAAGAATACTGCACAGTAGCATTTTGATATTTTGGGAAGATGAGATTTCTATATGCATTTTGAAAATTAATATTTTGTTTCATTTAGAAATACATATGTGATAGAAATCAGAATATTGGCTTTAAATTCACAATTGTTTATTTATGATTATTTCAAGCAATCAAACAATTTTGTTTCTTTTCTAATGTTGGATGGAAACATTTTCTGAAGTGTAAATTTGTGCAAAAGAAAGTAGACAGTCTCAATTTCAATGAAATTCTAATTTATTGCGCTTCAAGGTAAAATCAAAGTTGAAGCCTTATTATAAATGATGGCATTTTTCAGAGTTAAAAATGCTAAGGCAAGTGGATTCAAGACTTACAACAAGGAGAGGATGAGAGGATGTTATTTAGAAGTAGAAAGAAATACATGTTTAGAAGTAAAAAAAAGCCACACAAATATACCTTGTATAACAACTTCAGTGTAATTAATGGAGCTTGGTGTACTGCTGTACTGAAAATAGAAGATGTACTTCTTGTCATAATCTCTGATCTGCTAAATTCATAAATCACAGCTAAACATATCAGATAACTCTCTCCGGTTCTTATTAATCCAATTTTTAGCTTGCTTTTGTCTGGACACGCTCGCGTCAGCTGAAAGAACACAGCCACTTTTGCTCCTGTTAGGACAACTTTTATGGTACCCTTTACCTTAGAAGAGAAATGAAATTTTCCAAGTTTATTTAAAAGCAAACAGGTTTGTTAACATAAAAATGGAAATGTGATCACCTGTATATGTCTAAGTTGTACATAATTTACATTTTAAAAGTCTGTAATCCTCTGTGTGCTTTTATTGTTTCACATATAAAAGTACAACCTCATGCACAATTAAATCATACAGAGAATACATTAAGGGCTCTAATGCTGCCTTGTATGGCTTGTGAAATAATGAACATGTTCTGCTCACAGCCTTGGCCATTATAATGTTATTACATAGTCATTAAATTGAAGCTGTTATTCCACTTCTAAAAAAAACTGATCAATATCCATTACCATTCAGTGATGATGCCAAAATGCGATTATACTGCAAATGAGCCACAGACAAGGCAATGATCCCTCCACTTCAATATATTTAAAGGCATTCCCTAAAGCAGATAATTTCCTTAAGAAAAAGATCAACTTTTCCATCAAGTCTACAATGTAGGTGAAAACAATATGCTTTAATTATCAATAACCTTATGTAATATGGTTTGTAATGAAATAATGGTGTCCGAGGCAAAGATAACTACTGCTTGATCAATTAAATCATTTCTAGCTTCCATTGAGCTCTGTAATTTCTGCATTTTTACATGCTATGTAAAGAGGTTGCGCTTATGCCTTACCTAATAAACTTAGCAATTGATATAGGCTAGAATTCAGTGCCCCTTAATGAGATATATTTTAGTTTGTTCAAAAACAACAATAATAATGACGGGAGAAATTTCTTTAGACGGATCTTTGTGTCACTTCCGTATGAAACCCAGTGTAATTTTGCTGTTCCCTTTCTAATGATTTTTAAAGTTCTGTTTGAATCTCTTTCAAATTGTTCTTGGATAGTTCCTTCAAAGGCCCTTCAGTCATTGAACTGAGATATCTTCCCTATCATCTCATTGGCTCTGTAAGGTATTTATTCATTCATTCATTCGTTCGTTCATTCATTCATTCATTCATTTATTTCATTTATTTATTTATTTATTTATTCTTCCTTTATCTCAGCCTGATATCCTCAAAGACAGATGTCTTACAGTACAGCATCTTCTTTAAATTCTGCATTTCCTTATGGTACGGGCTACTATGCCCAGTTCTGGTCTCCTAGTTGGAGAAAAATAGGGACCTTCTAGGGAGAGTGCAGCAGAAGGCCACAGAGATGATGAGGGTTCTGAATCACAGAATCAAAGAATCACAGAATTGTAGGGGTTGGAAGGGACCTCCAGAGATCATCGAGTGCAACCCCCCTGCCAAAGTAGGTTCCCTACACCATGTCACACAAGTGTCCAGGCGGGTCTTGAGTATCTCCAAAGAAGGAGATTTCCACAGCCTCCCTGGGCAGCCTGTTCCAGTGCTCCGTCACTCTCACTGTAAAGAAGTTCTTGTGCTCATTTCCTATGTGAGTACTTCCTATGCTGCACTTTCTGGCTGTTTCCCCTTGTCCTGTCTCCACACACTGCTGAAAACAGCCTGGTTCGCCATTCTGCTCCCCACACCTTAGATATTTATAGACCTGGATCAGGTCCCCTCTCAGTCTTCTTTCTCAAGGCTAATCATCTCCCATATGAGGAAAGGGTGAGAGACCTGGGACTGTTCAGCCTCAAGAAGAGAAGACTGAGAGGAGAACTTCAGAATGCTTGCAAATATCTAAGGGATGGGTTTCAAGACGATGGGGCCAAGCTTATTTCACTGTTGCGCAGCAGCATGACAAGGAGTAATGGGCACAAGCTGAAACACTGGAAGTTTCATACAAACATGGGGAAAAGCTTTGGGGGTAACATATCACTGGAACAAACTGCCCAGACATGCTGTGAAGTATACTTCTCTGCAGATGTTCTAAACTCACCTGCATGCTTTTCTATGCAACCTGCTTTAGTAGGGGCTTGGACTGGATGACCTCCAGAGGTCCCTTCCAGCCCCTACAACTCTGTGATTCAGTGATATGCAGAACAAAATATCAGCATCTTGCATCTGTTTTTATCTAATCTTATAATTTTGCTAATAAAGCAAAAAGCTTCGCAATTAAACAAATTGTAAGTTTATTAATATTCTTGTGATATATAGCACAGTACTGTATTAATATAGTAATATAGTAATTAATATAGTATTAATATGGTATAATATATTAATTCAGCATATTTTATTACTGTTTCTCAAGTCAGTTTTCCATTTTTCATTTATTTTTCTTCTTTATCTGCTGGATTTCATTCACATTTTTCTGAGACTGGCTGTTGCTTTATCAATCACGTACAATTCTCAACTTCTTCCAAATAGCTCTCTTAGAACCATAATTTTTATTTCTTTTTTCTTTTGAACTCAATCTTCTGTGACTGAATATATTCTAGAATACTAAGAGCACTGTAACCCTCATTTACACAAAGCAGTTGAAAACTATAGCCTTACTTTTGAAAGTGTATTAATTATCTGGAAGGAAAAATGACTAGCAATTATGATTGGATTACACAGGAAATTTTACATTAAGTATAGATGCTTCCAGTGTCTAAAAAAATACTTCCAGTGGTAATGTAAAAATATTGGAAGTCTAAAAACTCTTCTTTGCACACCTACTTGTTCCTGGGAGACTCAGTTTCTGTTATAAAGTTCAGTCTGAGTTCTGCAACAAGATCAGAAAGACTTTTGGGGAGTCCAAATGTCAATTTCTCTGCAAATGTGGTGAACTGAAGAGGCAACTTGTAACCATAAAATTAAATAGATCCATTAAATAGAAGATAGAAGTGGACATGTTGTCCATCTGAAGTACGAAGTCAAAAACCCCTGTTGTTTATAGGCTGAGTTCTGATAGCAGTATTTGCAATTGCTCTCTTCTTTTTTTAATGTAAAGCTATGAACTCATATTTTTCACAAAGGGCATGTTTCCAGGACATTTCTTTGAACAGGTCATCTTTAGTTTCTCCTTCATCTCACGTGTTCTTTTTTTCTTCTTATGAAGTTTTCTCTCTTATCAACCTCATTTGCTATCTCTTACCAAACACAGCTGTTTTTTTTTTTCCACTATTATGCCTGAGGCTTGAAAGAACTCTACAAAAATATTCAGTGAGTTATTTCCCAAACCTCCTCTCTTTAGAAGCCTTGAATAAAACTTTACTAACTTTACCAGATAGGCAGCTGGTGTACTGTGACTACTGTGTGAAATACCAAGCCTCATTCTACTACTTCACTACACTGGCCATACTGGCATTATTACACCTTGCTATACATCATCATTTGTCCACAATGATGTTCAACAAATGTTTAGCTGCCTAGCTTGGTCACCACCACCATCACTGTTGCACCACAGATTTCAGTGGGAGCACTGTAAGACCATCCAGGATTGCAGGAATGGGCTGAGACAGCTGAGCTAACTGTGTATGCTACAGTGATTTCACTGTCATGTTACCCACGGTAGAATGAGCTGACTCAGGCATGCCTGTTATGCTGTGTTCCTGCCTCTGATTGCTCATTAAGCATACTTTCAATTATAAGTTCCTTGGCAAAATTGTGTACTCTAGTGAGAACCATTGGAGTCCATGGCTACTCTGAGGCACAATAAGAATATCAATAATAAATGATAAACAACAGCAATAACCTTGCATCATCTGGCAGCTCAAAGGCATATTTAATGCAAAAATAAATAAATCAGTGTTGTGAACAGCCTTTTACAGTCCCTTCTATACTACTGTATTCTGCTTCATTTGATATAAAATATGCATCCCGGACTGACAGCCCTGATAGCAGAGCTGTCAGAAGACTTAGAGGAATTGTATGATTTTCCTTCTCTGATCAAACTGGGAAGCTCCTTGTCTTGGCAAATCTGTAATGAGGTTTTGAATGTTGACAGAAGAAGGGCATGGTAGGGAGAGGCACAGGTCATAAAAACTATCTAATTTAATGAATATTATATTTCTTATTAAGTTGTGTCTTTTTTGTTTCTTTCGGTTGTTTTTTAGACAGTCTTCGAGTGTTCATTTATGTATTCTATATGGATGCACTAATTACATCTCAGCTTTCAGAGATCTGAGGATTGTGCTAGTAGCAAAACTAGATGCTCCTATTTTTAACAACTGTTTGATCAATAATATATTGCAGATGCACAGCCCATAGTACGGTGTTACAAACATACACGTGGGATGCCTTCTTACAGCTCCCGCACTGTGGTAACTCGCTTTGCAGTGCCCAGTGTTCTTTACACCAGATTAGAAGCCTGTGGAAATCTATTTAATTGCATGACCGTTAGAACAATACCATAGCTTAAATTACAGCTGATAATTAACTGGTGAACAGGCAAAGCCTGAACAGGAGAAAGGAAGTGTGATGTTATTTTTATTGCATGAAAAGAGTAATTGTACTGAAGATATAAGGATATTTCTGCTGTTATTTCAGACCTATATAATCTTTAGCTTTGGCTGAATATCATAACAATAATAACAGAAAAAAGAGGAACTCAATTTTCTTTTACTTACATCTGCCTTGTCAAGACTAACTACACTGCAGAAAATATGTAGAAAAGTATGTAGGGGAGTTGATTCTGATGGGTTGATTCCTGCTTTTATGACATGGATGCCAACTGAATAGAATCAGATTTTGTTCTTGTTATGTTTTGTTCTTCATTAAATTTGGATGATAAAATTGAGAAAAATCACCAACATAATGCTATGCATTATAGACTGCAGGTATATTTAGATCTGTTGTCATTACAGCAAAAAAGATATTCTATCTGGCAAGTGATAATGAACAGCCTATAAATGCCTCAGCTCAACACAGTGGCTTAAATAGCTCTTAGCTACATATGTAGTAATGAAAAAAACATGTTATTTTTTAAAAATAAAGATTCCAAAAGCTTTTTCCTACCTAAAGTAATAACATTTTTTCCAAGAAATAAGACACCTTCATCTTTACTTCAAGTGCTTAGATCTGTATTAAATTTCTCTCTAAAGATATTCAACTGTCATTTTCTGATCTGGATGCAAAAATTTTCGCTAAAATTCTATTGCTTTTGTTAAATAGAGCAATATAATGGTCTCTTTTAGTTTTAGAGCTAATAATATTACCTTTTATAGCATTACTCTTATTATTTAGAACGTTAGTATCACACATAAGCAGCACATTCAACATTGCTTACGTGGTAACTCATGTTAAAATAAAGATGTTTTCTTGTTTTCAAAAGCTAGATTAAAAGTTCTTAACAGATTAAACTGAAAAATTTGCTGTAATTCTTAATTTTTCTAGCTTTCTTTTCAATCAGTCTCTTATTTTGTCTATTGCCATACACTATTTTGCACAACTCCCATTGTCTTCATAAATGTTTTAGCCATTTCACTGGGACTTGACATAATTCATTTTAATCAATTAATCTTAACTGAGTGGCCAAAGATTCTGATGTCTGAGAATAATTCAGAAGAGAATTGTTTTCTGATGATTTATTTTAAGATATATTTATTTTAAGATAGTCAGGTCCGTCTAATGTACTAAAGAAATTACAGGCTTTGATTGGCAACATCATTCTATAGGCAGAATACCTACAATAATGTTTAGAGGCTAGCTGGTAATCATAACTGTCACATTAAATTTTATTTTAGTTTTTTAATATTGGTCTCACCTATATTTCTGAGTAAAATTGTGTAAGTTTATATTTTGTTGTTTAATCTTGCTGTTTTCCTAAAAGGTTGTTTGTTTTTTTTTTTAATTCTTTTTTTGTGTACTTAACAACAAAAATGACAACTGTATAGTGTTTTATATCTATGCAACACTTTAGTTTATAAAATGAAAAGAAAAAAGACAAATTGTACCAATTCATCTGGGTTTTCTTGCCTTCTAAGCACATCACTGATGTGTGTAGTGTTGTCTGTGGGATATCCCTAAGTTATTGATGATACTTTTTACTTACCTAGTACTCTAAGTTTTTAGAATAAAATTATTTTTTTCTAATGGAGTTCACCAGAGTATGAACATCATCAGGGAATGTATTAGCAGCTTTTAGTTTAAACAGTCCAGTCCTGTTCTAGATGAGGTCAAAGAAATATTTCCATTAATAACACTAGTTTAGACTACAAGAAATTCAGGATTAAAAGTCATAAAGCATGAAGATACAGTGGCTAGATTCCAGAATCCTTTATACAAACTTTAATGCGTGTAAGTCTGTCAATATCACTGGAGCTTCTCCAAATGTACACTGACATATAAAACAAGTGGTCCCATCCAGAGATTAAAATAGGTCACGTGAAGCTTCACCTAGTAATTATTGTTCAATGCAGTAATTCTTGTTCAATAAAATAAGCAATTTAATTTCTACAGGATTACCTCCATAGACTAACAGGTACAAAGTTCAATACAAAGCAATAGGTATCTACAGTTTTTCTGCACCATTGGTTTAACCATAGTGGAAGATCACATGAAGGTTTTATGCATCCATATGTATGTTAAGCATGTCTCTGAGGAGTTGAATGTTCATGACTTTGCCCCCAAGTAGAAAGGGGAAAAAAGCATCTTTTTCTTTTAGGAGCTTGATCTACCATCACGCTAAACACATAATGGAAATGTCAAGGGCTTTGAATTGCCATAAAAGTCAGAAGTTTGAAAGGTTGAGTCACATAGACATTTATTTAATAGCAATTAATACCTTGAGACATGAAGTCACTAAGATGCTATACATCTTAATTAGAAGCCACATCTCCAGTTCAATTTAATTACCCTCCTCTTTCACATCTTCAACTCAATTATTTTCTTTTGCAGCTTGAATGACAAAAGTACTATTCTATGTAAGATTTACACTGGATTTAATTGTTGTTTTGTTGTTTGTTTATATGAAACTTGATGAGAAGATGGATGAATAATAAGTGATTCATTTACACTCTCCAGTTTTTCCTCCCAGAAAAGCCCATTCCTTAAACAGGAGCCTCATGACAATGCCCACATCTTAGACCAACATTCTGAACACACACCAACCACCAATGTCCTAGCTTTTCACTTTCTCATGTATGTGCTACAACAGAAGTACTCACACACCTCTCCCATAGCGTAGCCTCCTTTGAATAACAAGCTAGTGACTCAAGTCACGGGTACTATAAGAAAACACAACAGAATATATACGTACTGGCTCATCTTCCAAATCTGCTTCCAAGCAGGATGCTAGTACGTTGTTTTTTAGCAGTGGCTCAATGACTGGATTACTGCTCTTTGCTGGGTTTTGTGTCTTTTTCTGCCTCAAGGATTTCAAACTAACATCTCTTCTGTGAGCTATACTAGCATAAGGGGCTCTTTCCCCTGTCATTCCAGTCCATACAACATACCTGAAGTCTTCCTGATAAATGAAGTGTGAAACAGCTGTGGTCCTGTCTTCCAGTGGTAGAATGGGAGAAAAGGAAATTTCAGTGTTGGGAAGTGCTCCACAGAGTTTGCTTTCCATTAAAAGATAACAGAAGGTGTGAACTATTGTGAGTTCAAGGACCCAAGACAATTTGCTCTTGCTGAGGGTCAAAATCTCTAGTTTTCTCTTTAACTCTTCTGAAATATTTAATTATATTGAAAACTTAGGAAAATAACTTGAACAAGGTAGAGTTAAAACAGCCGTGCTTCCCTAACAATTCTATTACTTGGTGGGTGCAGCACATATGGTTTTCTATTATAAGCATGAAACTGAGGGCTAGGTTAGCTGAACCCAAATGTCCCACATCAGTGTTGAATATGCTAATCATCCAAGTTTAATGGAAGAAGGAGTTAGCTATCGAAGTATAAAAGCATAGATCTACACATTTACATGACACTCAGAGAGGTTTAGATGAATACTAAGCTGAATCCCAAGGAAAACTTCACATAAATCCTTTGCTCAGTTTTCCTTCTAGTAATTTCAGGCCCTCAGTGCTCAGTGTCAATTTCAGTAGTCTCTGTGTTGCAGTACTTTCTTCATATGTTGCATAAAGAAGCCAAGATCTGTAAATCAAGGGTGTGGTTCCTGCTTCTATGAGGGCTGCTAGGAAAATAATTCCTCATATTCTGTTATGTTGGCCCACTATGTCAAAGGTGTTTCCCCATCCTTGGAGACATTCAAGGGCAGGCTGGACAGTGCTCTGGAAAATCTGATCTAGCTGTAGGTGTCCCTGTTCATTGCAGAGGGATTGGACTAGATGACCTTTTAGTATTCCTTCCACCTCAAATGATTCTGTGATTCTGTAGAAATATAAATGTGTTCATAGACAGTTTTCTATACAATAGATACCTATCAAACATAGTGACCTTTTTTTATGTCAGGAAACCCCCAGCTGCTGGAGGATTGGGTGTAGGATTGGGTGTGAAGATAAGGAGGCTCTGTCCATGCTGTTTCCAGAGATGCCTATTATAAATTGTATTCCAATACAAGTCATATACAGATGTTTAGACATCTAGATTAAGATATAGTTTGATTTAAGGTACTTAGGTTGCCAAAATAAATTCAGATTGAGTCATAGATATCTGAAAATAGAATTGTCAGCACTGGAGAGATTGAATTTTGTCAGAAATATTATCCTCAAGCAAAAGGCAAAATTAATAATGATGAATTCTTCAGATAACAAAGTTTCTTCAGTATAAGGTTAACGATTCCTTAATTATAAGGTTTCTTCCTTAATGTAGTTCTTTTTGTCCCAGTGAACTGTGCATTAAAAATCTTAACTTAGCAGTATTGTAAATAACAACTGAAAATTATATGTACATACATACATGCATGTGGATTTCTGCTGATTTTAACTGTAAAATATTAAGACACGAAGTGCTGATGTTAAGGATATATTGACAAGAAGTAGAAACAATAGAAAAAAACTACACACTTTAAATAGTAGCTTTAAAAGTTACACTGACAATATTAGGAATTCTGTGAATACGCTAAGCCACTTTTGTCCCATGAACCCTCCTAAAGATAGTGGATGTTTGAACTGTTTTCTCTGATTCTTTGTACAGCAAACTGATAGATAGAGTAAATCTACCCTTACAACCCTCCAAAGACAGTTACTTTCCTGACATTTTAATAGCCTCAATTCACATTTGATTACCACTGTTGTAATGCCAGAGCCATTCCAAAAATGGGGGTATTCTCAGCAGCTGTGTTTCTATCTCATTGCTTGCAAATGTTAGGCCACTGGTTCTTAAATATGTTGTAGAAGTAGTGATCAGGAGGTGTTCTTCTGATGGATGGTTCACGTCCTGAGTTCCAAACTGTTAGATTTGTTCAAGCTAGTAAAATAAAAGTGAAAACAATTCATGGATTGACAAAAATGACATGCATTGTTTTTCAAAAATCTACTTAGTAGAAAGTTTTCTCTAAGAGGATTTCAAAATCTATTTTGGCAGAGCAGACATACATCCCAGAAAAAAAAAGAAAAAAAAAAAAACAACAAAAAAACCAACCAAAAAAACAGAATAACCAACAGTAACCCTTTATCCACGTGCAAGGAAGAGTTATACATGACTAAGTGAGCTTTTACAACCTGTTGAGAGTGGCTCTTTTCCAGCTGGTGTTAACTTTGCCAAATCTGTGTTCGTGAACAGATCTTTCCCTTTTCCTTTTCAGCAAGATGAAGGTGTGGGAAGGAAGTGGTCCAAGCTAATGGAGACACACAGGCCATCTGAAGGAGGAACAATATGAAAAAAAGAGAATTTGCAAATCATAACTTCAAAAAGCAGCAGTATGAATGATTGGGGTGTATGATTGACAAAATGTACAGCAAAATATATGATTTATCTATATCTCATTCAAATTTATTTTTCCATATCTTCTTTGAACTAGGTCTACAGCAGGATTTTCAAGCCTCACTGACAAAGAATCCAGAAGAGTAGCACTGCTCTCTTCACAGGGTGTGTTCAAAGTTCTCCCATATTTACAAGACAATATCTCAAGGAGGTCTGCTGGTAACCTGTCAGTCTGCTGAGCAGCCAAAGCCCAAAACTGTCCTTCAGCAGCATCTCTGAGCAGCCTGTTCCACTGCTTCACTATACTTATGTTTTTTTTTTTTCTCCTTATATCCAGTTTAAATCTCCATCTTTTCGTTTGAAGCCATTTCCCCTTGTCCTACCACAGATCTTGTCCTCTTCTTTCTTATAGCCCTCCTTTAGATACTGAGAGGCTGTTTATGTGGTTGCCACACAAAGTGAGTGAAAGGCTCTGGCATGCCACATCTGGTGGCCTGGATGGCTGCATGTTTGTCTGGGAATTTGGTCTGGAAATCTGGATGCTCCATCATTTTTACAACAGGACATTCCTCTGCTGATACTTTGCTATCCCTTGTGCATTTTTCTCAGCCTCCACATTGTGCCCCTCTTTTGGCATCCCTTACAGTTACATCAGTTATTAGGATAGGAGCAGAACAATAACAATCAGTATATCATTTCTCCATGTTAACTTGTATGAATATAATGAGAATTTTTTCTCTCTCAGATCAGATCTAGTGAGAATTCAGGAATTGCCACAGGCAAGAATGCATCCTCTTATCCCTTTTTCCAGTGTGACACTTTCAAGACAACTTGTGAGGTTTGCACTGTGTTGCTCTCCTGGGCAGAGCACTAAGGTCAATGGATGTTTTGCCAGGAACATCCCTACCGTGATTCCATTGTTCACTGGATTCCCTGCCTAAAACATTTTTATCTAATGGGAGTACTTCTGATCCAAACAGCCCAGCAACTCCAATCAGAGAAGCAATGAGCTGCACTCCAACAGGTACCTACCTGCCAATTAATGGTGCACGATCCTTCATAGCAGCTACTGTAGCACCTCCCTGAGAAAAATCATGTCCTGGGAACTGAGAGCAATCACTACTCCAGACTCTCAGCTGTTGGCACAGGGTGATTTGAATCCTTCAGGTCTCTGAATACCTTTAGGCTTGGAAAAGCCTATCTTCAGAGTATCTCTTCATGTCCTAAGTTCAGCAAATGATATTCTTCCTAAGACTCAATCTAGAATAGTTAAAGTCCATTTCCATAAATGTTATGGATGTCAAAACAATTTGCTTTCTTTGCTTTCTTCCTTTCTTCTTCTTCTTTTTTTTTCTTTTTTTTCTTTTTTTTGTTTGTTTGTTTGTTTACCACTATATTAAGTTCTACACCAGAGAACTTGAGCTCCTGAAAGCACCTGAGCCTGTGTTATTCTTTCGGATGATGTTCAAAATAATAAATGAAAGTACAAACTCCAGGATAAATTCAAGAGATGATGAAAAGCATTCAGAGATTTATACATAGTATTTTCAAGTACTTTGAAATAAGTTAATTTAAGAAAAACAAAAATCACAAAAAAGAGAGTCCTCTGCTGCAATTGAGTGTACAGCTGCATGACAGAGGGAGTGGGGAAGACAACTTTTCTGCAACTTTTGGAAGCATTTATGATTAAGAAAATGACAATTTCTCAAATCTAAATTTTTAAAATTATTTAATATTAGGAACAGTTGGCAACGTGGCATATACTCATCTTGTGCAGTAAGTCGCAAAGGCTTTTCTGCATCATGTGAGACGGAAATTTTTGGATAATACTGATAATATTCATAATACTTAGTGAAGACAGGTTAGGTGAGATAAGTATTTTCTTCTTCATCTCTAAGAAAAAAACGATTACAGTCAACTGCTCCTTATGAAATATTCTCCTTAGAACTGTTTTCCTACTTGGAAGAAGGTGAAGAGAAGACAAAGACAGAAGATGAAGAATTTCAAAAAGCTAAAATGATCAAAGAGGCCTCAGCTCTTGAGAATGCCCGTTTCCAGAAACTGATCTTTCAAGTTGCGAGTAGATAGAAATCAGTACAAATGATAGATGCTTGGTTGCAGTTGTAGCTGTAGAGACCTAGCTAATTAACTTGCTACTTGAAGCCAGTAGTACAAATGCAGATCCACTGTTATAATGATTCCATTATTTTGTTTTCTGAATATACTTATAGGTTTAAATTTTATAGAGAAAGGATGATCTCATGTACTGTCATATTAAATTGGGACACCAGTTTCACTCTGCACACCTTAATATAAAGAACACTAATAAAGATCAAAATTCAACTGGCTTTGTGTTGCAAATTCTTATTAAAGTAGAAACTGGGACTTTCCAGTTTAAAACTGTTACTAAACAGCTGAGTCTCATTGGGAGACAAAGACCTTATCTAAAACGTATTAACATTGCTGTGAATAACCTTGCTAATTTTAACTGGCTGCAAGAAATATAAATAAAAATATACCTCTGATTAGGAAGAGAGGGATTCCAGGATCTCTGGGTGAAGCATGATGGCTAGAGGTTAAATTTCATTCTTAAACATCTTAGTTTGAAACTGTAGTCTACTGTCTACTTTTGGTATATTGACTTTGTAATTCTCCTTGTTCTGATCATTATAATTTGTTCCATCAGAATTGATAGAAAGTTTGTTTAGATTATTAAGACAGCTGGAGCTGTCTTAAAAATCTTACAGTTCTTCCTTACACTAGAGAAAACAAATTTGCAAAGGCAAAGTTCCATTAATCAGATTGAATCTTAGTCATTAATGACTGGTAATTACAATTTACAAATAAACAAACATATCCCTCAACTGTTTCGTTCTCTTCCAGAGAGATTCCTTTACAGATTTTTGCAAGTTAGATTATTTCTAAAATAAATATGCTCCACTTCACCAGAAATATAATTTAATTTTAATATAATATGCTATGATTCTAGATAAAAGTTTTTGTAAAACAATAAGATATTTTTACTAAGATAATGATTTGTGTTTCACTATATTAGTATTCAATTTCTATTCTTATGATTTTAATATGATGCAAATTAAGTGATTATTCGCTGAAACAGAAATTGTTATTCCAATCAGAATTGCTCTATACATCAAAAAGATTAATGCCTGTTAATTATATATACATATCTAAATTATATATATATAATCATATATAATTAGATATACATAACTTCCTTTCCCCAGTGCTTCTTGAATGAAATAGTGTAAAACTTTTACTTCAGAGCAGTGTCACACTAAATCATTAGAAATCTGTTGAAAACAGAGGGGCATTAAATTTTTATAATGGCAAATTTTTCAAGTAAGAACACCGCTAAGTTAAAATGTTAATAGTAAAAAAAGAGGAAAACCAAAACTTCAACACAAATATCTTAGATAATTTTCTAATCAAAGAAATATCTTAGATAGTTTTCTAATCAGAGCCTCCAAGTTAATGAAAACTCAAGAGGACTCTGTCAAAAATACTTGATATCTTCAGTGTGTTGAGATAGATTCAAATGCAACTGAATCTCCATCTTTAAGAATCAGATAACTCTATTTGCATCAGTAGGCTTTCAAAGACTGTATTAAGTTTCAAAAACAATTGAACATAATATGGCTTCTGCTTCTCAGTAATGTTCAGTTCACTTCTGGGAAGGGACAAATAACTTCATTATCCAGCATTTGTACTAATACCTGCATAGTCTCCTCATCTATGGCAGCTGCTGTGGAGCACTTGCTCCAGGTTTGCACATTTCATAGTTTATACTTTTAATTTGTTTGTCCATAGTCTGTTATTGTCAGTAAATTTAGCTGCAATTGTCCCCCCAACTACAGACTTATAATGTAATACTTTTCAATCTTTCCCTCTTTATGAATAAGCAAAAAAAAAAAAAAAAAAAAAAAAAAAAGGAGAACTTCTTACTGCAGGTCACTGCTGTGAAAGGAAAACCTATTATTTAATGCTGTGAAGTATGTAAGTTTTGCTAATATTATAGATGGCTAAGAAGTGGATTTTAATTATTTACAAGAACTTTAATTATTTAAAAGAACTAGTGTTCTAAAAAGTAAAATTAAAAATGCCATAGGCTCTTGCAACAACAAACATGAAAAATTGTGCATGGATTTTTTTTTATTTTAAAAGGCTACTCCTTTCATTTACAGTTATAGAAAATAAATCTGACAGAGTATATGATGTGAGAGGAAAAGAATTATGGAGTATGAGCTGCAGATCACAGAGGGAGAGAGATGAAAGAAAAACTAAATGGAGAATTTTCCCTGATAGATTGTGTAGTTACCTACATTTTACATACACATAAAGAAGAGGTTGTCTGAATTGTACACCTCTGTTAGAGTGATATGTTATCCTTAGTTTTAAAATATGGCGTTATCTTAACGATATATTTCAAAGATTCTTCAACAGAGCTTTAGGCAATATATGATGGCAACCATATACAGAAAAAAATAGGAACAGAGAATTTTAATTGAAGCTTTTTGAAAAAAAAAAAAACAAAAAAAAACTCCAAAGATAGAAATAACTGCATAATGATAATCTTGAAGGAGTTAGAGTGGAAGGGATTGTAGGTGGTATTTATTTGGCAGAGCACATCTGTCATATGGACTGATGTGAGTACTGAATAGGAAGGAACTCCAAAATGTGGCAAGGGAGATAGATGAGAAATTTGGGGTATCAGGGAAACAAGTTAAACTGCAGTGCTGCTGCAGGTAGCTGAAATCACACTGATGAGCAGAGCGTGGCGGAAGAGCAGGGAGCAGTTCCATAGATGACACCCACAGGTTTTTGCACTTTTAAAGGAGTGTAGAAGGGAAGTAGAAGCCACAAGTGACACCAACAAGTGCTCATAGAGTCAGTGACAGATATTTGTATTAACACAATTCCCAAGTTACATTCTTCCTGGGCAGAATGAAAGAAAACATCTGTTGCAGAGAATGCAGAGGCTTTGCATTTAGGAGACATTTGAGCTTTTATGCACAATTCAGACTTTTATGCATATTATGAGACTTTTATAGCGGTGCCTCAAATAAACTGTGTCTCCCTTGTGAAATTTCACATTGGATTGGTGATGGGAAGCCAGTAGCCATTACAATGGTAATTTGAGCAGGGACAGAGTAATAGCACCGCATTATGAAGGAGTAATGGGATACTAATGTTTGTAGTGCACCCTGGCAGTGCATAATAATGAAGGGGAAATATAAGTTTAAAATCAATCCTTAATTAGGTGAGTGACTTTCTGATTCTGAGAAATACTGACGCTTGCCCAGAACTTCAGTACTGATTCAAATTTTTTGCAGTTTTCTACCTTACATCACACAAGTTACCTGCCCAGTAGTTTTTTAGAGGCCATTTGCTTTAGCTTTGATTGAATACAGCCACCTGAGTCTCCAAGTAGCTTCTCAAATCCCTTAGATTTGCACACAGCTTTATTCCTGTAGTGCAAATTATTTTATGCCATTTGGCATCACCTGCCAAATGAACAAATTGCATGATTCCAGCAGAATGAAAAGCAATGAAAAGGGAAAATGCTGGCATTTCAGGTGCACTTGTCTTCATTTTGATAAGTGTGAGGAAACAGCTGCTGAAAATTATTTCAGTAAATACAGTCTAAGTGTACATCCAAGTGCTTCAGGTGCTTCCCAGCATGGGACATAGCAGGCCAAAAGATGAAATCCAGTGGTTGTGTCAGATCCAGTGCAAATGGCAACTACTGGCATGATGCTGTGGCTGCTTTCCTCAGTTCCTGGATGGCCTGAATATCATGCCTTAGTCATACATGGTGGGGGAACTGGTAAAATAAACAAATATATGGCATGATTAAATCTGCCATAGTTCTTACACTTGGCCCAAAGCCTTTTATGCTGTGCACTAGCTTCAGTCAGTATAAGTGGCAGTGAGGTTGAGCTCCTCAAAAGCCAGAATGCAGAACTTCATTTTTACTTTAATATTTGTGATCCTTTAAAATTATTTATTTATTTATTTATTGCAAATGATGTGTAAGAATTCTGCCCATGAGTTCATCTGTACCAGCTTCATAGTCCATTAAGTTAAACATCCCTACTATTCTCACTAATTTTATAGACGTGGTGTATGGGTTGGGCAATTCTGCTAAATATCTTGCAAACACATTATCATCTGAAGACTACATATACTGTATATAGAGCATGTTCATCAATCTATGCCTTCACACATCTGGAAAGCCCAGAGCTTGCTGAGCACTTGTAGCACAAGGGAATCAGGAGTTTAGGAAGGCAGCAAAACAGAAGCAGAAAGCAAGCTCTCCTGTTCTCAATTCCTGCTTTAAATGCTCATTTTGGGAATTCCTTCATTCATAATACTACTTGAAGTCCCTGTGCTGAAGTCTGTGGGTGTTCCTAGAAATGCACAGAAACATGTTTATAATGGGAATCTTTATCGGCCAGGGATTAAATTATATAGTGTTCTGTGTTTTCATAAATTAGTGCATTTTCTTCTCCTTAGATTATTACTATTTCCACCTCACACTGCTATTTACTGCTTGCTCACTGGTTAGGTCAAGTAATTTAATTTTTTACTGTCCAATCATGATTTTAGGTCATTTAATTTAGGGCAATTAAGTAAGCTGCTAGAAATTTCAGGACATCTCAGGTCATTTCATTAAGTTTTATAATTCTTCTGACGTTTAAATTTAGTACTTTTCAGCTGAATTACAGCTCTAATTAATTATCCTCTACACTTCGCATCAAAAGCAGTAATCTGCTCCTATCTTAATCTGTTAATAAATGTCAGTGTTTATGAAAAAGAATTTGCCAGATTCTTATTTTCACCAAGGCACTCCAAAAAATGACAGTAGAACAGGCCTTATAGGGATGTAAGATGCAATGTCTCTAGTTTTAAAAATAATTCTCTACTGATATAATGGACAGGTTTTTTTATAGTATCTAAATAAGGAAAGATCTAAGATTTTGTGAGTGCAGAGGCAAAGAGGCAAAAAATAAAATATGCTAGTTCTAGGATTTAGAGCCCATTTTTGTGTATATATATATAAATATTATATATATGTGTACGCTCCCTTTTGTTTGATATAATGTTGTATACTGGTATAGGAAGAGATCTTTTCTCAGTATTCCCAGGGGCATGCCTAACTCTCTCCCTGTTGACAAGTCTTTTTAAGGTTCATATGTTTTCTTCTACCAGCTTCATTGTTTTTAAAAGCCAGCCTGAGCAGTTTTATAAATCGAAGAGATTGGAGTGGGAGTGGGAGGGCAGAGAATGGGGTTATTTTTTTGTTTCTCTGACAAACAGTTATTTGCAGAAACATGCTGACAGTTCATCGTTCCTAGGTCTTCTCTGGTCTGGAAGGAGAGCTATATTTTGTGTGTGATTGCTTCTGATCCAGAAAGTAACAGCTTCATTCTTGTCCTGTATTAGTATAAGCACATAACCTCTTTGTCCTGAATAAAATAATTATGAGCTGTTTAGAATGCAAGGAAGAGGGGATGAACAGGGAGCAAATCTGTCCAAGGCAGGTATTTGCACAGCTTCTATTCTCTGACCTGAAAAATATAATAAAATTGGAGGAAAGAGATTATTTTTAAGCAACCAAAATTGCATTATGACTTTGCATTATTGCTGTTACTGAATTATTGGTGGGTTGTTTTTTTTTTTTCAGTACTATTTTAGTGTTCCAGTCTAATTTTTATTCCTAAAAATAGACCTAGTTAAACAGCTCTTGTACACATATATGTGATCAGGAACTTGAAGCAGGGGGAAACTGAAGCCATCTCAACTCCTCACTTAGGACCAAGGCAAGCAGAGGGCAGCCTGGAGCAGCCACAGTCCTAGGTATGGGGTCCTTCTCTGGGATTGGGAATGGAGAAGCCAGATGTCAGACCCTAAGTAGAATACCTTAAGAAGCAGAATGGCAGCTTTGTTTGCAGTCTGGGCATCCCAAACATTGTTTAAACTGTAATTCATCTTCAGCCTAACCCTCCAGGTATCTCCTTTTTCATCATCACATACATGCCAAAGTGGCTGCAACCTGAGCACACACCAAATGGTCACACTCCAGACCTGTACCCAGCAGCAGTCCCCAGCTCATCCAGCAAATGAGCACCTGGACAGTCACATCTGCTGCCTCTTGGAATTCCCTTGCTGCTCCAGATTTCTCAGGAAGACTGTTTTCTTCACAGTGAGGAAAGGAAGGGACCCATCATACAGTCAAGCTGAAGCTGGGTAGTCAATCTCCATCACAGAACCATGTCTCACAGTTAGCCCTTCTGCTAAGCAGTCCTTCAGAAGGCATGTGAGGAAGAATATCCCATCAGCAAATGGCTAAGGGGGGGCACTACATTTACCTCTGGGGGCATGTTTCTACTCTCTGTGGCTTGCAAGGGATAAGGAAAGAATAGTGTTTTGTTTCTCATTTCACACTCACCATCTGACCAGACACTGTTTATTTTATAATGTCCCCTATTCTAGCCTCAGCCCCTCACACAACTTCTCTCATACTCCCCAGAGCTTCTGATGGCTTCCTCACAGCAAATTCACTATTTCCACTTCAGCATGCACAATCCACACTGGCTGAACACATCACACCTGTTTCAGCCTCTTCCAGGCCCCCTAGGACCACTTAGTGGTGATGCCATGACAGCACTTCAGCTCTGTGTGCCTGGGGAGAACTGAGATCAGTTCATCAGAATAACTTCCTGGGGCTCTGCTTGGCCAGAAGCCTCCCTTCTGCAAGTGGCTGACTCTCCATGTAGCACTTACTCAGTGATCCTTCTGTAGGTAGCACCAAATCAACTCACCACAGCCTGCACAAGCATCACTTGATTGATACAAGCAAGCTGTGCAGTCTTCCGCTGCCCTCTCTGCTCTTATTTTTATTCAAGGAGAGACAAAGTTGGCTGCAGGCCCAGATTTGCAGCTGGTGTCTCCAGAAGAGAGCTTACAGAAGGAAAAGAATTACAAACCAATAAACAAAATAACCCAAATTCCATGCTGAATTTGCAGGCAATGCAGCCATGTAAGATACTGGAGATGTAGAAGAAGGTTAAGGCTTAAGCTAAGCAAAGAGTAGCAGTAGCCACATTTCTCCTCTGATCAATAAGCTGAGAATCCCAGGGGAAGCAGTGCTTTTACTTACATGGCTTTGCTGTGCTGTCCAGGAATTACAGTCTAAGAAAGAAGAAAGAAAAAATGGGGATTTGCTGACCATGACTTGCAGAGAATACAATGAGCTTCTGTCATAAAATACCCCTATTGCCAGAAATAAATTGTTGTCTTGAAAAATATATATATATATTTAAAAAGCAGATTGTTTTCCCTCCTGAACTGTACATAAAACAGCAGTCAGAAGGTAAAGAAAGGGATATTCTGCAAGGAGGAAATACAGCTCTTTTCTACCATTCAGCATCATGCTTGGGTAATTTAAGCAAATGTAAGCATTGCAACAGCTGAAAATAGTGATGGACCAAGAAAATTGTTTTGGACAAGTGTGTTCCACAGAGCTGAAGCAGTCTATTTTCAGAGGCATTTTTGAGGAAAGTGGAGTATCCTATATGAAAGTGAGCAGAAAGATGCCCCAGTAATTGAAGAACTCTGTTGTGTGGCATCCAGATCAAGAGATCCTAACCAGAGTCACAGGAATGATCTGGATCTCTGTTTTTACAGGCAGTTGAACTCATAGAACTTCTAATTGTTTACTTTTTGTTGTTGTTGTTGTTTTTTATTATTATTATTCTTTTGAAAATCCTTGATGCTCTTTCAGCTATCATTAGAAACCTTCTTAAAGCTTACCTGTTGACACAAGACAAAATTTCGCAGATATCACACTCCAACCAGAATGTTCGATGCTGGAATAGGTTGTATGTGAAACTTTTTTCCTCTATGTTGTGTTCATATGACGTAACTTCTAAGTTAGCTGATCACACAGTTGGAACAGCCTAATTGACAATGATTTTCATTGACTTAAAAACAAAAGATTTATGAAGGGATTGTGATTGCACTCCACAATGTAATAAAGTTAAAATACCCATTCTAGGGAATACTAATGGAAATGACATGGAAATAAACAATCTCATTGCATTTATGTTATGTTCATTTCGACAGTCCCAGTTCCTGTTTTGTCATTTTCAATTGTTTTAAGACAGGAGATAAGTTTGTATCCTTAGCTGAAAAGCACTAACCATGTATCTCATGCAAAATAAATAAAAAGTGAAAGAATCATGATAGGCATTCTGTGTTATTAAGTAAATCAGCACACACCTACTGCATCAATAATTATTTCTACCGAATATCCTTTGGTGAATGAGGTGCCATCAGGGAGGGGGAAAAATAAATAACATATTTTCAGAAGTGGGAGGAAGCATCAAGCAGATAATTGCACAAGCATGCATACAGCTTCCAACCCTGATCACATAACAGCTGAAAATAATCCCTTAACAGCTAGAGTAAGAACAATATATAGCAATTCTGGACATGAGTCCTGCTGTTTTGCTGAGATTTGAATTCAGACTATGATGGAATGTGGCGTACATCCAAGAACATAATTCCTGTGGGTAGTATACGCCTTTCCCACCATTATTACAAGTACAATCTATGAACTTACCTCCCTGATTTCTATGGTGGTGTATTGAAAGTTTTAGGGAGATGAAGTCCGTGATGGCTATTTAGAAGTCAGGCAGGATCTCATCTCCTGTGTACCAGCTATAAACCAAGAACCAACTATAAACAAGAAACAATAAACGAGGCTCCAGCTCACAGGTTGTTCATCAGTGGAGAATCAAGGTAACCAGTCATATGCAGAAATACATTCGAAAGACCTAAAGATCTCTGTGCTTCCCAGATACTAAGAGTGGAAGAAAGGCCTCAAATCACTTTCAAAGCAAAGCCATGGAGAACATTTTTGTCCTTTTTGTTTGTTTTTTGCTTTATTTTTCCACTCTTCCCTCCCCACATCATCTTCACTGTGTGTAGACTTAGAAAGGGAGACAGAAACCTTCAAAAAGCTTTTGCAAGTTTTCAGAAACACTGATGTACATCTAATGTATTGGTAGCTTGTATGTATGAGTTCTCATTTCTGTACCTCAGAGAGCAAGATGGTGGCTTCCCTCCTGCTGAGATGCCTATCACAGGCTGCTCAGGCAATTGCTGTTTACAGCAGTGTGAGAATGAGACAGACTCACAAAGAGTATTAAAACACAGCTCTTGTCAGACAAACTTGATTATTCCTTTTAGTAAGCACTGTAGAGTAAGTGAATGAAGGGAATGTAAGGATATAATCATGTCTGATTTTAATGTTAAGAAACCTTGCTGGTATGATAAATTTAAATTGCCTTGGAGTGGAAGAGGAAAGCTGTAGTTAAAAATGATTGACAAGTCCTACTGAGATGAGGGGAAAGGCATAGATGATAGGAGTTTTTCAGAGGTAGAAAGAAAGTTAGGTACTCAAGTCTCAGTAAAGCCATGGAGAATCAGGTCTTTATCACAGTGTGACTTTGAAAATCTCTCATATTTTTATTTGCCATCTTCTCTAATTATCTAAGATAAAGTAAGTGAGATGTTCATAAAATTAAAAAATAACAAAGACAGGAATACTCATGAATAATTAGAATCGTAAAGAAAGATCAAATGTATCTGACTGTGAAGAAAGTGATCTGGTCAGAAACAATTGAAAACTGGTGTATTTGCAGGGGGCTGAAGTAACCAGGAATATGAACTGAAAGAGAGAACAAGAGAGAAAGAGAGAGAGAGAGAAAGAAAGAGAGAGAGAGAGGGAGAAAGAAAAGAAAGAAAGAAAGAAAGAAAGAAAGAAAGAAAGAAAGAAAGAAAGAAAGAAAGAAAGAAAGAAAGAAAGAAAGAAAGAAAGAAAGAAAGAAAGAAAGAAAGAAAGAAAGAAAGAAAGAAAGAAGAAAAGAAAGAAAGAAAAGAAAGAAAGAAAAGAAAGAAAGAAAGAAAGAAAGAAAGAAAGAAAGAAAGAAGAGAAAGAAGAAGAAAGAGAGAAAAGAAAGAGAAAGAAAGAGAGGAAGGAAGGAAGGAAGGAAGGAAGGAAGGAAGGAAGGAAGGAAGGAAGGAAGGAAGGAAGGAAGGAAGGAAGGAAGGAAGGAAGGAAGGAAGGAAGGAAGGAAGGAAGGAAGGAAGGAAGGAAGGAAGGAAGGAAGGAAGGAAGGAAGGAAGGAAGGAAGGAAGGAAGGAAGGAGAGAAAAACAAAGGAGAAAAAAACAAAGGAGAGAAAGAAAGTGATTCCAACCAAACTTCAGGCCAGACATGAGTCTGCAATACAAAGAAAGTAAAAAAGTGACCATAAAATAATGAATTTTATAAATGTGAACAACCTTTTATGGTGCAGGAATGAAATATTTTTTTTCTGCCTCTGCCCATCCATTACTAATCAAAACAAGAATTTGTGCATCTGTGGGTACTTATTTCCCCCAAAAAGTATTGAACAATTGGAAGATGTTCAAGGAAAGTAAGAAGACACATTTAAAGAGATGGAATAAATCCCAGTGTCAGCAGAGATACTTGCCAGGGAAATTCTGGACAACTATTTGCATGATTTAGTGACTGGTCATAAAAACAAGAGCCAAAATTTCTTTCTATTTAGGGACCAGGAGGACATTCTGGATCAGCATCATAAAACCTGTGAAAGAGCAACATTTTCTTCTGCAAAGACTAGGCTTAGTTCCGTGAAATGGTGAAACCAGGCTTTCCTTGGGGAAGGGAATCCAGAGGCTTCACATCTCTCCCTGCCTGGAGAGAGAAGCATCACAGGCTGCATTCCACATCCACAACAGCATGGAGGATTATTTTTAAAACTGTCTTCTTAAAAACCCATTTCCCTGTGCAAGGTCTCCAGGGCAGACTGCATGGCAATTTTTTCATCACTCAGCAGTCATCTCAATTGCTGTTGTCAGAAGCTTACGAATGTAATTTAAATCAAAGGTAGGTATAAATCAAAATAATTCAGGACCAATGTGCCAGTGACTGTACTGTACTGCATTGAATCTTATACTACAGTCAACAGATAAATAACATCAAATGAAATTCAAAATTCACCTAAATAGGAACAAAAACAGAAGGAAAAAAAAAAAGCATTTTGGCCACTGATTGATGGTTCCTACACTTCATCCTAGGCCAAACTAGCAATCTAGTAGGGATGAGAAATATTCCACACATGTGGCATGCCATCAAAATTCACATTTACTATTCTCAATATACATTTATGAACTAAACAGCCTGTCAGAATTTTAGCATGAGATGCTGGGCACATTATGAATTGATCAATATTAAATTAATGAATTGCATGCATGATAAGCAGATAGTAGATAAAGTGATGGCATTTCAGAATTAAATGTTGCTTCAGAATCTAGAAAGCTTATTTATTACCTACTGTGACCTCCCTTATTTTTATGTTAATTTAATTTTCTTCCTGTTACTGTCCTTTATTATTGGGTGAATTCTTGCTAAGAATTACACAGTATTTAAATCAAAATGCTTACTACGTTCATTATTAGAACTTCATCCAATATACGTATGAAAGATTACACAGTCTAGTATCTCAAAACCAAACTCATTAAGTATTAGTACACTCGTTCTATCTGTAATAGAATAAAGCAACGTTTTAAATAAGCATGGGATTTTCTTTGGGAACCTCAATACAGAACGAACACTGATGTGTGGGAACAGGTCCAAAGCAGGGCAACAAGGCTTGTGAAGGGCTTGGAGAATATGCCCTACATATACAGAGGAGCAACTGAAGGAACTGGGGATGTATAGTCTGGGGAAGGGGAGGCTGAGGAAAAACCTTACTGCTCTCTTCCAATATCTGAAAGGTGCTTACAGCAAGACCACGGTTGGTCTCTTCTCACTGGTGACAGGACAAGGGGAAATGGCCTTAAGTAGCACCAGGGTATGTTTAGGTTGGATATCAGGAAAAACTTATTTACTGAAAGGGTTGTTAAGCACTGGAATAGGCTCCCCAGGGAGGTGGTTGAGTCACCTGGATGTGTTTAAAAACCATTTGGATGTGGTGCTCAGGGACATGATTTAGCAGAGGGTTGTTAGGGTAGTATGGTTAGATTGCAGTTGGACTTGAAGATCTTTAAGCTCTTTTCCAATCTGAACAATTTTATGATTCTATGATTTTTAAAAGGCAATACAACAAGAAACTGAGATATTCCCGCTACCTCTGTCATGTTTATTACTGCTTCTCACTCTCTTTCCCTTTCTTTTCTATCTGAGGAAAAGAGATGGCCCAGCAAAAACTGGAGAACTTATCAGGAGAAAATTTTCAAACGCTTATTCTCTTACATATATTATATGTATATTATATACAGTCTCACTGTACTCAATTTGTTCTTTTCCCCATTTTACAGAATATGGTGTTTGTAATTGAGGGATGCTAGGGTGCCAGGCTCCAAAAAGATAGGACCACAGTCAGTGCTATATTTCTGTTCTGGGCACCATCTGCACTCTATTTTCTCAGCATCCACAGTGCATCACTGTGAGGTCAGCTTCAAAGATGGATGAATGTGCCAGTGCAGCAGAGATCTCCATCTTCTGCTTTGGAGCTGCACACAAAGATATGGTCCCATGGAACAATTGTCTTCAGTGCAAATAGTGCTGATCCAGCAGGATTAACCAGCAGTCCCAATTCAGATGATCAAGGGCTTGCCTCTGAGAAGGCAGATACCCACCACAGCCTACAGTAGATGGTATACCTCCACAAAGAGACATACTGCATGAGTAGTAGCTCTTATCTGCTTTGTACAACATGAACTTGGATTATCTCAGCTGCAGTACCAACACAAGGCATGCATGTATGGTAAACTGAATGTTGACAGTATTGGACTCCTTATGTGTGGATAAAGCATTTTTTTATTGCTTCATTTAATGATCAGACAGCACTAAAAAGATGTAGAGTGATGCCCCTGATTTAACCTTCCAGCTAGGTCAAACTAGCAGTCTAGGAGGGATTTCTCATCCCCACTAGAAATGAGAAATGTTATGCCAGCAATGCTTAAGGTTCTTCAAACCAGCAACATTCCCTGGTGTGCTCAGTTTCCCTCACCACTTTCTCATACAAAACTTGCTGTAGTTCCTTTCAAATTTGGTTACGTGACTTCAAGTAAAGAATACATAATTTCCTAAATAAAAGTAATTGTAAGAAAGTCCATAGGAAAACAATGGAGAAAAGAGAGAAGCAGAGTAAAAAAATATGAAATGGGATGAAAATTACTTCTAGGTAACAGTGCCTGGAAAAAATAAAACTATTTGATGGCCTGCAATATATAAGCTGAAGTAAAATGTGAATGCTATTTTTATAGCCACACCAGTGGTGTCATCCTGCTAAAAGCTAAAGACTTCTTGAGAATTTCTGAGCACTCCCAAGCATCTTAGTTCACTTGTAGAGTGAACCTAACATTGCCCTCTTGTTACCAAGTGTACTAAATTGAGTCTTCCACCTCCAGAAGGAAGTATAATTTTGAATATCTTTACTGGAACCGTAAAGACAGCATTAGAAAGTCAAATGATTTTGCACAAGCACAATTTTTAAAGGTGGACACAAAATGACATCAAACTGAATTCTGAAGAACACTTCAAATTAATTTCAAATCATATGCTTAGTGATACTATTATGAACACTAGTGATTTCTGTTAAAACCCTTTTGCTCATCTGATATTTTTCATAGATTTTTCTTTCAGTAGATAAACTGAAAAATCAAATCCAATTCTTGTAAATTTAGGTTGGTGGAAGAAAAGTTCAGAAATAATTCTTCATAATTAATTAGCCCACCATGTGATTATGACCTTTTTTCACACATTTTAAAGGTACCAACTCAATTGCATGTACCACTATTCCCCATCTGTTCAGTTAGGAATATAATAATGTAAAAATAGGCAAATATAACATCCATCATGGCCTAAATTAATTTTTATAGTGAGTAAACATGAGCAATAATAATTTTTTTTTTTTTTTTCCAGATACTGATTAGAATAGAGTAGAGTAGACTAGACTAGACTAGTTGTGTTTGTGAAAATGCTTAGTTTTTAGGTCATATCCTCTCTGCTTCCTAGCATATCACTCTTCCTTCTGGAGAGTCTGCATGGTGATTGCAATTAAATAGCACTACACTAAACATTGTTCACCCTCTCCTGAAAAATATATTTTTTGGTTCACTTTGTTTTTTTTTTCCAGCAAAGTGGTATGAAAACATTAACAAAAAATAACAATTGACAAGAGATAGGAGATACCAACAGCCAAGAAAATCTACTAGATGGTTCTTTCAATAAATACATCAAGGTCTCTTTTATTTTTCTTCAGTTTTAGCAACTAACATAACAGAAACTTTCAGACCATCAAACCAGTTTTCAAAATCTGCCATAAGTTTGAATTTCACAGAAATAATCCTGACAAGCACTAATAGATGAATGTTGTTGGTGCAATAATAAAAGAGTATAAGGCATATTTACACCATCCTTACGTACAGAACATTTTACACACAGAGAAATCACAGACCCAGAACAAAGCAAATTTAATCCCTTAGACATTTTACGCTTATAGACTTGGAGTCAAACAAATAATTCTCCAAGCAACAGACAACTCTTGTTCTTGTGTGATTTATTTGTAACATTGTGCTCATGCAAAAAAGGTATTTGCTTTATTGCGTTGACATTGAAAAAATATTGGGATTTAGTTCTGAAACCAGTTCGATCAAATTTTCAACCCTGTTTCTCTTCATCCATAGCAAGTCTGAGCCATTTATATTTGTGACATAAAACAAGGCATTAACTGATGATTGAGATTTTTATTTGACAAGTTCCAAAATGATCATGAAGCTCAAACGACTACAGTTTGAGAACCATCTTTCTTCACCATGCACATTCTTCTTTGCTATCATGAGGTGGTTTAGATGAGACACTTCTTGTATTTTTAAGTTTCTATCTTTTTATATATATATTTTAAAGAAACGATGTACTATCCAACATCCACTGTTCACAAAAAGAAATAAGCAGCAGGAATAGCTCTGGTGGCAGCACTGGCCGGAAGAAGGACATCAGTAAGTCAGTGGCAACTTAATAAACAACAAATGTCCCAGAAATATGTCACGAAAGAGCTGAGTACTATAACCCATATTTCTGTAAGAGTTCAGACTGCCAAGGACGTTTGCGCTCTGGGAAGTAATCTGGAATGTGGATTTTTTTAAAATCTTGGATGCATTTTCTCATTTCTTCTTCAACGCTCAGCTTCTCGCATACCTTCTTTTTGGAAAGATTTGTTTCTCTGGACTTGCTAATGAGAGTTTGAAATAGTTCACTGTTCCTGCGTTTGTCTGGTTGTGGCATCCACTGCACAGGAGCCTTCTTAGATGGACGATCCAAAGTTAGAGTGTTTGGCTGGTGGGCTGTGGATTGTTGAGTGCCAGAGGCATTTTCTTGAGGAGTGCTTGCATCTGAGTGGCTGTCGCAGCTCGAAGTGGATAATTCGTTACAGGAAGTCCCACTTTCACTTCCCTTGTCCAAGACTTTGTCGTGCTTCCTCTCCTCATGGTCTTGTTTGGGGGAAACAGTTCTCTGTGGGGGCCCTATTGCAAAACAGGAAAGAACGAGTATTAAATAAGTACTGGTTTACACACAGAAAAACTGATTAGTTAGCATTTAGAAAAACATGACATGGAGTCTTGGCTGGGATAAAATGGTGGTGGCATTTTGCTTGAGTAAAAAGAACTGTACTAGATTGGTGCACATCTTGAAAGTCTGCTCCTACACATAAGTTCAGCTGACAACGTTCTCACACCTAAAAATGTCTTAGGCAAGAATTAATTCACTGCTTGACTAAGAATTCAGGTAATGAAATGTACATAATCCTTACAGATTATCTGCACCACAAATCCCTGCAGGCAAGTTTAAATGAGCTATTTTGCCATTACACTCCAACAAGCTTATTATGAGAAATCAGATTTTGTAGTATTAGGAAAATACTGCCATACAAACTGCAAACTTTCTTTTTCTTAAATAAAAATATTCCAAGGACATCAATATTTTTTTTGGAAACTCTAATTTACATTCTCACAACAGCTGACTGACAGCATGCCTTGCAGATATCAACTATGAGAAGCCCCAGCCTGCAAAAGAGTATTAATCCTGAAATAACAGAGATTGTTCTCCACTGACAGTCTTTAAGGTGTTTTTTGGTTTTTTTCTTCTTTTTTTTTTTTTTAATTTTTATCGTATAGTTAGTGATTTCACTGCACTTCTTACTGTCAGTTGTTATCCTAGCCTTGCTTCAGTGCAACTTCATGATTCAGTACTACATCTCTTACTGCATAAGCTGGCAAGAAAAAGAAGGCTATGAAGTTATCAGCAAGAACCACTCTGCAGCAGCAGAGAGAGCGATCTGGTGGCCTATCAATAGGAACCGCTCAGAGCTTTGTGCAACTGAAAGTGGGATCAAGGCTGTATTAGCACCAGATATTATTTTTGCTTTGAAGTCCTAAACAGAATATGAAAGTGAAGAATTAGGTGGTTGTCGCTAAATCTTTACAAGCATTTGCAGTTCCAAAACCCTATTTTAAAAATTCAGCTGTGAAATGATGCTATGCTGACATCACATGAATGTTGTGATCTCAGTTCAGGACAATATCTAAAGCTCACAGGAATATCTACAGAGCTTAACACGCTTTGGATCAGACGAAAGAGAAAACTTTCAAGATGTTTAAACATCAAAATGAAAATGAAGAGTGGGATTTCAGTGGCAGTTGTGTGTCTGCTAGGATTTCTGAAAGAGTCCAAACAGTTTTCAGTACCTAAATGTCTTATCAACCTAGCTTATCCTTACAGTTTACCCAAGAATCACCAGTGTCAGTTACTGTCTTTGCCTGGACCAAATCTACAGGTATGACAATCCACTCCTAGGACAAAGTTGGAAGGAGATTTTAGAGTCACTTGCTATTGTTTTTCAGAATTACAAACTAGTAAGATAATTTAAATTATAAAGAATGCAGGAGCAATAGGAACACTCCAGTGTTTTTGATGGTGCAGGTCTATGATTCAAAGAAGATTGCAGTATTTTATATGAGACACGGGAGAAAATAAAGCAAAACACAAAAGCAGATAAAAATAATCTAACAACTACAGCACTCAGCAATCCCCTTTTCTTTTGTTTTGAACAGCATCCCACAATACTATATCACATTTCTGTAGTCCACCTAGAGAAACTCATGAATAATCAAGATCAAAAGATGAGAGACATTATCCATCAGGGCTTGACTTACATTATTCTGAGTGGAAATCACAAGTGATTTTCTACTTCTTTGTATTCACTCCAAATACTTAGTGCATAGCTGCATAATTTCCCTCCTCCTTCCCTTCCAGAAATATGTTCCCCTTCTTAAATAGATTTACATGCCTGCTTTCTTTTATTATATCTGGCATTTCATTTCATACCTCAATACTATTGCATGAATACGCTAAGGCTTAGAGTCAGCTGACATTATGGAATTACTCTGGCTGTACAGCATGTGATTACAAAACCAAGCAATTAATCACACAATGATTTCAGTATTGTTACTCTGATTTTCAATAATATAATTAACACCAGTGTCTAGCTTACAATCAGAGCTTCTTCAAATGTAACAACATACTCTATGACTAAGAAATTAGTTTACTGCTAACTACACTCTGTACTCTCTCCAACTCTCTCTTGCCCCCCCCCCCTTTTTTTTTTTGTAACTTCATGATTGATGTCTAGTTCCTGTATTTATAATTACTTTCTCATTGCTCCTGCTTACTTCTTCAGGACTCAAGCCTGCAGTGTTGTAAGGTTCTAGCTCAGAAAGGCATTGAAATATACATACATACCTTCAAGAATATGAAAAATTCCATTTCCTGCTACAAGATAATTCAAGCCCTTGACATTAGCAGGTATTTAAATGCTTTTTTTGATCAGAGCCCTAAGGTTCAATGCCTTTCAGCACTGAGCTCTCTATGCTTCACTGAATTGCCTAAATTCACAATGAATTTAATCCATGCAAAGGTTTTTCTCACACCTTTCCTTTTAAAAATTAACAACTACTCCCTCAGAAAGAATTCTTTGTATGCTTCTGTACTTCTTTCTCAGTAGTGTGTTATTAAAGGGGTGACAGTTCTGCTGGAGGAGAGTTTTTTTCTCATATTTTCCGCCAACTGAAAACCAAAAAGAATTTATAAATACACAACAAAGGATCCTCAGAAGACATGTGTTTTATTTTCAGAATTAGGGATCATCAGACAAATTCCCATATCTCTCTAATTCAGAAAGCATCTACTTATTGTCCTCATTTGTGGCTGGGACAGTGTGGCGGGATGCTGGCTCCACTATACCTCCCCAGCCCTTCAAGTTTATCATTAGAAATATTCAAAAAGACCAGTTAAACCTATTTATTTTCCAGGAGTGTATAAAAACTCAAAGTATATTTACTCAACTCAAAGTATATATACTCCACTATGCATGCAACTCTAAAAAGCTTTGTACTGATTTCCAGCTTTCACCCTTTCCTGCCTCTCCCTCTCCTGCCCTTTTTAGAATCTCTTACTGCTGCTGGTTCTCCAGTTTAGAGAACTGAAAGATATAGCATTATGCAAATGCCTCTTGAGCACTGACAGGCACAAGGCATCAGCCACTTAGCTAGGAAGCCTGTTCCAGCATTTGATCACCCCCGTGGTAAGGAAATATCCAAGCCTCCCCTGGCACAGCTTTGCGACTTTCTGTCATTTTGTATTGTTGGTTCCCAAGACCTGAGCCTGGTACCTCCCTTTGTTTTCCCTCCTCGGAGAGCTGCAGCGAGCAGTGGAGTCATCACTCAGCCTCATCTTCTCCAGACTAGGCAGGCTAAGTGTCTCAGCCTGTCCTCACAGGAGAGACTTTGTCACCAGCTTTTGTGCCCTCCGCTTTGTGCTCTCATGGACCTTAACATCCTTGTTATATTGTAGAGCCCAGAACTGCACACAGTATTGAAGTGAGATTGCACCAACACTAAATAATAGCAAGAGAATAACCTCTCCGACCAGCCAGCTAAACTGTGCTTGATGCACCCCTAAAATGCAGCTTGTCTGCCCTCTTGGTTGCCAGGCACAGTGCTGACTCACACTAAGCTGCTGTCACCATCATCCCCAGGTCCCTTTGTGCTGAGCTGCCACTCGTCTCCTGGCCTCTGCCTGTGTCTGCCATTATTCCATCCCATGTACAGTACCCTGCATTTTCCTTTGTTGAACATCATTCTGTTGCTTATTGTACAATGCTCCAATCTACCTAAATCCATCTGAAAGATCTCTCATCCCTCCAGAGAGTCAACAGCATCTCCCAGTTAGGTATCATACTCCTCCAGTATCCAGATCACTGATAAAAATGTTGAACAGGACTGGCACTAGAACTGAGCCTGGGGAAAAACTTCTAGTGATCAGCCACCAGCAGGTGTAGTCATGTTCACTACAATCCTATGACTCCATGACTTTATGTTTCTATAATTCTAAGACACTTTGAACTCTGCCATTCAACTACTTCATTATCCACCATAGTGTGAACTAGTTTATCTCACAGTTGGACAGTTGTCCAGAAGGATAATCTGAAGGCCAGTACCAAAATTCAGAAAGGCTATAGTGGAATTCAGTGTGGTACGTAACCCTGTAAATACCCCTGACTGAATTTTAGTTCTACTTATTACATTATTACATTATATTGAGTGAATATGACATGCATTCCATTGTGTTTTATGTTTTATTTTATGAATCTAAGTAAAATTAGTTAATAAATTATCATAGAAAAAATACTAATTAAATCTTACATTGTGATGGATTCACTAACCTTGCACATCTAGTTTAGGCTTTTTTAATTACTTTCCACTAGCATTCAAAATATTAGACTAAACTGAAAGCTTACAGAGAAGTCACCTGTGAAATCTAATGAGAGGTTATGGCTACTACGGGAACATTTTCATTACCAGACATTTGAGTATTTAGCATCATACTTAAACGATAAGGAATTATGTTTCATGTCTAATTTCATTTGGATTTTATTTTCAAAAAAGATTTTTTTTAGAGTTATAACAAGGTAGTTCTATAAACCCAACATTTTCTGTGACATCTTAATGATATTTCCCTTGTTAGGATAAAATCCTGTTCACAAAACCCAGGTCATTCCTTGAGACCAGCACAGGATTTAGCTAGCCTCTCACCACCAGAGCTGTAAGTTAAAATTAGCAACCGTAACTTCTGTGCTATATCATCTCTGTATAAGCTTTACGACAGATAAACTTACAAGAGGACAGCTGCGCTCTGTCCTCTTTAATACGCAGCAAAATAAAGCCATGTATTAAATAAAGCTGGCCAGAAAAAAAATAAGTAATTTACTTTGTGTTTTTTGTTGGTGAGAAACTATATAGTTTCTCAAGAAAAATTCTGTAGCTATTGTAGGTCCTGCAGTTTATACCTAATTTACTCCTGTTGGTAGAAAGTGGAGAAAGACATACATGTACCACTTAATTGCAGTTGTGAGACTACTATTCAGGTCTACATAGGAGTTAAAATGGTACTCAAAGAAGCACAGCACAGCTGAAGCTAGCAGGGACCTCTGGGTCACTCTGGCTCAGCCCAGCTCCTGTAGGAACACCAGAGCAGGTTCCCAGGCCCAATGCCAGGTGGCTTCTGAAGATTTCCAAGGAAGAGACACCTCAGCCCCTGGGCAGCCACTGCCAGTACTCTGTCACACATCCAGTACTCATCTCACATCTTGCCTACAAATTAATTTTATTTATTGTTACCATCCCAAGCAAACAGTACTACTAAATAACCATTTTATGTGAGAAATATCCAAATGCCCTTGACAAATAACACTCTTGACTAAAAAGTTCAGTATCCAAATTTCAGTGGAGCAAAACTTTGTGAGTCTATGGAGATACGTGCTTGGCTGTATGGTTTCAGATCACTTAAGGCAGTAAATAAATAAATAAACACAAATTCAGTTTTCAGTTTGGTCCTTGTCTAGAACTAAGTTGTAAGCCACTTTTTGGTTAAAGGCCTGATCCAAAAAAATGCTTAGTATAAAATAGTGAAGTATTTTTCAAAAGGAAGGTTGAAACAGCTTTTCCTATTTTCATCCTCCTTTCAGATGAGTGACTAATTACCATGGTAGCCAAATGCTTATACTTTTATTTACTTTGATCTAGCTGAGACTTGGCTTTAGTCAATGCAAAGCAGAAGAGCTTCAATGAACTGAAAAGAATGTTTCCTTCACCTGCAATTACTCCAGAGCTTTCAGGGTAATGTCCTCAGTTGGAAAAAGTGAGTTAACTTCCTTCAAACACAAGAGAGAATTAGTATCTGTAAGGCTTTGATTTATTAATATTTGAAGTCCTGAACTCTTGTGTTAAAGGCCAGCACTGTTGACAGACCAACTTTAGTCCTTAGAGCAGAATCTAAACTTTATGTGACCTAAAAAATCCAGTCAAGTCAGCTAGCAGATGAAACTGCCACAGAAAAATCTTGTAAATCTCAGCAGGGATTCATAACATGAAAGTAGCATTGAGTTACTCACATTTTATTGAAACAGATTTGTAAATATGACCTATGTCCTGGCAAAGTTTCAAGTTCCTATCTGCAGGGCATTGGTTTGGCTTCATAAACAAGCATGAATCTTGTTCCAAAAGTGCATCCATTTAAGTAAAAAAAAAATTTTAGATTAAAATGTTGACCTCATTCAAGACAGAGGCAACATAATCTGCGACCTTAAACTACAAATGATTGATTGCAAAAGAAAGTGTGTTCTTTGTAGTGTGAACACAGAAAATCAATCAATCAAAGATCTTAGAAGGAAAGAAATTTAATGGTGAAAGTACAAGGGATGAAAATATGCTGTCTTTTAGGTCCCAAATATTCGTGCAGGAGCATGTGAAAACATTATGCTCTAAAGAAAATCTCAACATAGAAGCATCATCTTTGGTAGAATGGAGAATCTATAAAATAGAGCGTTTGGTGAGTCTTTGCAGGAAACCAAACAAATTAGGAGAAATAAAAAAAATAATAATGATTTCATGGCTATTTGATGAAGGCAAAATATATTCCGTGAGTGTTTTGCTACAAAATTCAGTTTTCCCCATAATATTTCCTGTTCTCTATTGCCAGGCTGAGGAGGCATCTCACATAGTTCGATTTCAATACAAAATTTCAAAGTGGAAACCATACATGAAATCTTGTTAATGTTTAGAATCATTAAAATTTTTAGGACTGTTTACATGTTTGAATACATGGATGCTTCAATAGCAAGAATATGAGTGTGACTGCACACCTGATGAATCTTTTATTTAAATACCCTTACCTGCCATGGGAAGTTTAATAAGCGGTGCGTAGAAACGAGCTGTCCTGGGCATAGCTCCCAGAGGAGAAATTACTCTTTAATAGTGTTAAGCTTGGTGGTGTGTGAATGGTTATGTGGTACTTGAAGGGAATGAACCAATTCATCTTTCAAATTAGGACCACATGCCTGAAAGTGATAAGTGTTGTCTCAAAAGAAGAAAATGAACACAACATAATTTTTTTTTTTTTCAGTCACATTTACTACCATCTGATGATAAACTAATTTCTAGAAAAGGTACAGTAAAATGAGTAAAATAAATCAAGGAGGATTTTTTTTTTTTTTTGTTTACTTCCAGTTAGGCTGTATTTTAAATATCAACATCATTCACAGTATAAAAAGATTAACTTATATAGTGGAAACTATTTTTGTTACTTGGAATGACTGAAGATAAGCAACAAACTCCCCTGTGCCCAACTTGAATTCGTTAGATAATTCACCCTAATCTTGTTTTGCACAGATAGCAAAACCATACTCTTTCCATTTATTAGTTTTCAGAGTAGTTTTTGTTGTAGGCAGAATAGTATTTCCATAAAGGAGTCAGTGATATTCTGACAATTTGTTGCATTCTAGTACAATCAATGGAGAGCCCACTAATTCGTTTTTATGTATCTTAATCTGAAAACTGTGAAGTTGTTCTGAGAAATGCCTTTTGACAGACCCGTATCTTAAATGCATGCATTTTCAGATTATTTTGGTACTTCAAGAAAAAATAAAAAAGAAATGCATTGTTATATGTGACAAATGAGAAATACATTCATAAAAATCAAGTGTCTTCCTGCAACAGTGAACAGGAAAATCTGATTGCATTTCAGTAATATCTCACCAACTTCTGGTATACATCCTTATTATTCATTTTCAAACTGTCAAGTTGGTTTGTGCCCAGCTCTGTGTGCCAATATTGTCTGCTCCCTTTTTGACTGGTTATTTTTCTGTGGCTAGCAAAGTTAAGAACTAAAATCTTTAGTTCTGTCAATGAGAAATGTTAATTTGTTTTCAAAATGATGCAATATCATTTAAAGAAATGATATTAATTTCATTAAAGAAATAGCTCCCTAAAGAATAGTTTTTC
The DNA here is from genome assembly GCF_951394365.1 of Tetrao urogallus. Lineage (NCBI taxonomy): Eukaryota > Metazoa > Chordata > Aves > Galliformes > Phasianidae > Tetrao > Tetrao urogallus. Next base: position 47,848,180 of record NC_136817.1, on the reverse strand, counting down.
AAGGAACAGTTCCCCTATCTAGTGCTGAGAGAAAGCTGTAAATATCCATCACTGGACATTAACCCTTGACACAGACCCCACACTTCCAGGTCCCACTTGAAAGCTAAATGGAAAAGTGCTTTCTCAATTCTTTCAACACCAGAATAGTGGTCACTTGCAGAGAATCTCAATTTCAAGGATTCAGATGCCTTCAAGTTGTTTTGTCTTAACTATTTTCTTGAAATCATCTCTATCACAGCACTAAATTACAAGAAAAAAAAAAAAAACTACTAAAAAGTACAATGTCCTAATGCAGGCAGAAGTGACAAGAAAAGACAGTCACTGCATTTTTGTATGGCAGAAACAAACCTCATATTCTTCTGCCCCTGAGGATTCACAGGACATACTAAAAATTACTGCTCAACCTACGGGTTTAGTGACTCATTATTCTCTTTCCTATTTTATATCCTCAGACTGTATTCAGAGAAAACAGCTGTGGTGCTAGGGAAGGACAGTGACTTTTAGATCCCTTTGATTTCCTTGAATCTCTGAGGTTGTCAGGTATCATCACTGACATTCCTCACTCTTTCTTCTAAGAGCCTATTTATGGATGATCAGGAATTTCAGTATGTCATTTACTGCATTATTAGCTGCTGCCTTCTGATTTGTAAATATTTGTATTGCTTGGACATTCGCTCAGCTGTGAAATATTCTTCTAGCCACTGACTATGTTTGGTAAAGTCCTAATCAGGGTTTTAGTCAACGTATACATGAATTACTTTCCACTAAGTTAAGCCACACTCTTCTTCCTAAATTAGATTTAAGCTCTCAGGTGTCCAGTGTGGCTCCTTACATGGCCACACAAGTGCTTGTGCCAGAACAAAAGACATCAGAGGGACAGGAACAAAAAACAAAATACAAGGCAAGAGATTGAACTTTTCAGCAGCATCTTATGGAAACTTGAATCTGTAACATGTTTGCTGATTTTTTTTTTTTATTTTTTATTTTTTGTGGCACATACCTACAGCAAATATACTGACATGTCCTCATCAAAATATAGATTACTTTCAACAGCAGTATGAGTATTTTATATCATAAAAAAATACCATCCCAAATAAGATTTACCAAAGACAAACTCATTTCAATGAGATTTCAGGGATTCTGTCACTGCTCCTGAGTTCAAAGTTCAAGCTCAAACATGATTTCAAAACTGAAAGAGAGGGATTATGACAACTATCTCAAGAATCTTTGTCATAACATTTGCTTTTAGTAAGTTCATTCACAACTCTTATGCTGCTAAGCGCTCTTCTCTTTGTGAAGAATATTGTGAGCAACAGAAAAAAAGAATAAAAAGGAGACATTCAGTTGTCACCTTTCTGGCTCACTTCCTGATTCAATTTCAGATACTAAACCAATTTTTTTCCTCCTTAATTTTAATTCCAGTTTGTTTGGTATCATCTAATATTTCTTTGCTTTAACAGCTACTTTAGATAAAATGTGTAATCTTCACTTCTTCCTTCCAGCTCTTTCAATTTTACAGATTTCTTTCCTACTGGCATACAAAGTAAATTAATTTTAATGTGAATTTACAGAATATGTCTAAAGCATGTCAGCAGAAAGTTGCTGAAATACCATGTACTGGCTTTAGAAGAAGTGCCTCTTTGAAGAATTATTTTAGACACCACAAATTTCAGCAGGCTAATATGATACTAATTATAGCATTTTAGGCAATGCACAAATACGGAACAAGGAGAGATAAACCCTTGAATTAAGTCCCTATTTTAATTTTGATTATTGGCAATTAGCAGATTAACAAACAGAATAAGAGTTCCTAATGAATTTTTCCTAAAGGTTCAAGAAGTAAGAGAGCAGCAACTCAGAATACAGACAGACTATATTTGTATAGCTTTATGTCTTTCCTTGCTGGTTCCTGGATAATGAAAATGTGTCAGTCTTCAAGAATTCTATGAAAAAACTAGAAATATTTGCTGAAAGTTTTTCCTAATGGCCATAAACAAGATCCTTTTCACTTCTGTGTACAAACTTTGAAAAAGAATTCATAAATTTTATCATTAAGGTCAGGTATATGGAAAATTTAGTAAAATACTACAAAATGAATGGGTCGTTGCATTCTAAACTATGTGAAAGACATGCTCATAATAATACATTACCTTTAGATCTAAATTCTAAGATCAGCCTTATGGAACATTCATAGCATTCACTGTAATAACTACAGAAAATATGAAGACATGGTGAAAACCAATCTAATTTATATACTATATGTTTAACGAATTCACCCCACGTACATCTCTTCAAAAACCAAAAGAGCGCAAATGATTTGTATCTAAAAATATTCTATTCCATACTTCTACAACTAAAATATTATGACTATGCTATATAAACCCACAAACAGATACAAAGAAAGAATGAAGGCTGAATACCTTAAATTAATTATCCCCAAGAAACACTGAAACTTCAGAGATTACAAGAGCAGTGCAGTAAAGACAGTGTGAGATTCTTAGCAGAAATTTTGAGTATTTGCAGAAGAGCAAACTACATTTGAAACAACATACAAAAACGTTTAAGGAGCAGAAGTACACCAATCGTATTTAAAAATTCAAAACATATCCCTAACAGCAACATTTGAAACATTACAAAACTTTCTTCTTGAATGATATTTGAAGATAAAAGTACATTATATATGTACAAACAAATATTATCATCTAATCCTATACAAGTAATAGAAACAAAGGCCCAGAAAGGATTTACCACAATAAAGGTGGCTGTGATTATTAATATTTATTCTCCTTGCAGAATATGTATTCCAGTAATGTGCTACATTGCACACGAGTAGTTGGACTGCATCAGCATTAATTAATTGATGACCTTTGCCACCAAACAGTTAAAAATCTAAGAATAAGAGGAGAAACAACAGATGGGAAGATACAGACAGATGGGAAACTACCAAAAAATGTAGTATTGGTCAGCACGATGGCCTGCTTGTCTCAGACCTCCAGCTGTCTAATCTTTTGTCAAGACTTACATGAGCAGCATAGAAGCAGAGAGTTTTAAAGAGGATTTTGAAGGAGAACAACGAGAAAGCTGCTCAGATTTAAGTGGTATCTTCTCCATCAGATAAGCAAAATCAGAGATAACATGAATGTGAGCAGTAGATAAAGTCACCAATGTCTGGTTGTAGCTAAGAAGAATACGTAATATTTGGGGCGAGGTGAGGATAGTGAATCAAAGGCCTGCATGAGGACAAGTGGCCCGCATTTGGCATGAAATGGAGAGACAGAAACTGAGAAACAAGGCTCAAAGAATGAATCTACAAAAATGATATTTTTATTAACAATATGAAGCAGATGCTCAGGAAGGAGATAAGTTTTGTTTTTCACAGTTAGGCATTTAAAGATTGGATAGAAGAGATGGAAAATAAAAACCCTTTCTTAAAAATATGATTTACTAATTAATATTTCTAAGAAAGTCTATGTAAGACTAAAAATCCATTTTGTTGTTAATGTACATAGTTATTATTATACACAGTTATATACACAATTGCCCTTGAGCAATTTTCATTCTAGCACAAGAATCTGCTTTTTTTTAATGCATCTGAATGTCATCTGGATATACCATTTGCCAGAAGTTATATACTCATTGTTGAAAATACTAGTTACCAGAAGACTTTTGTGTGTCCTTGGTCAAGCAACTTGACCTATGCCTATGGGGCAGGCTGGTCCTGGTTAGCTTTTCTATCCTTTTTTCAATTCTCCCTATAATACTTTCTTATGACTTTTATAGCTCTTAGTAATGAACACTTCCCATCTTATTGCAGCACCCAAACAAGGAACGAATGACACCAGAGCTGTTCTGGGCAGATTTGTAAGGTTTGTTCTGCTGATACTATATAGCTTTCTGATTCTTACTAGCTTATGCATGCAATATAACATATACTTTATAAGCAGAGAGATTTTGCCTGCAAAATCTATTTATTAATTCTCTCATCAGAAAAAAAAATGCTGCAAGGTGCTTTTAATAGTGTCCAATAATTGCATTTACATGTGACATTTCCAGTCCTGACACTGATTTCTACCTCAAAGGAAGCTAAGATTAGGAAGAGTAGTAAGAAGTAATCTGCCTCCTACTTCCGAGGTTTCAGATGCCTTATCAGGAAACACAATAAGTATACATAATTGAGATATTTAATCACTTAACACTGTTGTAATGAATAAATTATGCCCAGCTCAGAATGAAAAGAGTCTATTTAAACTCTTTCTTTGTTGAAATATTAACTAGGTTTGAAAAGATTTTAAATAAAAATGCTAAATAATAAAACATGGACTGATTTTCTTCTATCCCACAAATTGAATATAAAATGAGTCCAAAAGATTGTCATTTCTTACATTATTGTTACAATTTGGGTTTTTATGTAGCATACCAAATCTTGAGAGATTTACAAAATTTGTCTTAGCAGTACTGAAATATAGGTTCTATTAGACAATATATAATTTAGCCCTAATAGAGGCAACACAAAAAAACCTTTAAGAAACAATAACATGAGAATTTCAGAGGAAAAGTACACATTCGTTTCTACATTTTACAGTAATCCTACATTCCAGCAAATTATCTGAAGAGTGCTACAGTTAACAAAACAGAGGGCTTTGTAGCTTCACATGGAAGCCAAAAGAACAAGAGCTTGAAAGGAAAAATATATTAAAAGTAATTTTGGGAGACTGGACAGTACTACTGAAAAATTTTTACATCAAATATCATTTGCCGAACAAATCAGGGCAGTTTTCATTTTAACATGAAATCTACCTTATAGTAAAAATACTTCACAGATAATTATAACCTCAGTCTGACCATCACTAACTGTTCTGTCTTAATATGATCGATATAAGATCTGAAAACACTTCTTTCTTCTAATAACCATAAGGCTGGGGAATACTTACTCTTTTAAAGTATCTATCATGTAACAGATGGCAGCAGAGGGGCAGTCTGACAAAATGGCAGCTGACATGGAAGAGTGGATGAAGCAAGGATGTGTCAATGAATTCCTTCACGTGAAAAAAACTGCACACAGTGACAGTGGGTCACCTTCCTGGTGCAGATTCTTATGAGTGTGGTACGCAGGTTCTTGTTGCTCACTGGTGATAATACATGGCCAGTGGTGGTGACTACGTCAAAAAAGTTTTGTAGCTGAGAATTTTCTATATCTAGTAGTATTATTGAGCTCTTTGTAGCTACTGTAGTCTCAATAGAAATAAATAGGAGGCATTACTTTTGGAGTGGTCTATGTATGATGGAAAAGAGCAGATTTCTGTTTTCTTTTCCCCAAGGTGTTACTCACTTTTTCTCTCATTTTATGATAAATTTTGCCATTTTAGCAAGTAGGATGCTTGCGGATGCTTGTCCTTTTTTGTATATATAACGTAAAAGAAGAAAAAAGTAATCCATATAAACTAAAAATAAATAAATTTATTAAATTAGATTCCAAATCTTTGGAAATTATTTGTTTGCTTTTTGCTTATTTGTTTATAAGAATAAATTCAGTTAAATTTGCATGCTTCAAATGTTTGAGCTTCTAACTTTTAATAGAAAAAAATATTCTAGTACACTTTTCTGAACACCAGCAGTACCACAAATATATTCTCCACTTTCTATATTTCCATATGTCTGTAACATAATTAAATTGCTAGATCCACAGATTATTCTCTTATATTTCTTAAACAATCTAGAGTCTTTATATGAAAGACTAAAAAGAAGTACAAAGAATATGGATAATTTTAACATGTATTAGAAAAAGAATATCTATGGATTACGCAGAATCCATAGATAATACTTTCTGTATTTTCCATAGATAATGAAGACATGGAACTTAAAATACAGGTATATGAATGCATTGATACTAATGGCAAAGCATTATATAACATAATATACAATATGGCACTTTTTCTCAAAAAATGGAGGCAGGCAATTATTTTACAATCATCATATTCTTTGCTTCTAACCACTATTGCTGCACTCAGTAATGTTAATTTCAGTTCTGGCACATCCATATGCATAATCTGACAGTGTGGATCAGATCCTGATTCAAGTTGCACTGCTCTGAATCCAGCTTTACTTGAAAAGTGCTGAAGAAGGAGCTGTGGTCAGGCTTTAAACAGAATATGAATTAGGTTCAGTGAGCAGTTCTGATTTATTCTCACGCATCAACCTGAATATATGCAGGAGATCCACAGTTCTATATTCATAAATGTTATAGTTGGACCTGAAGGAACATCGCACCCTATGAAACATCTGTTTCCAAAAACTCATAAATGCTTTCACAGTCATCATTAAACAGCATTGCCAGGATTGAAACCAATGTATTGCTCCTGCAGTTCATTTTTTATCGTTTGCTTATTTTGATATATTTTTAAAGCATAGCTCCTAGGAAAGGATTCATCATTTTTTTGATGATTATTTTCTGCCTTGTGGAACAACCTCAGCAGGCGGTCCAGGCACACAGACATGGGAAGCTAAAAGCCTGGAAAATGGAAAACTGCTATAGATCACAAGTGCATCCAATAACAAAGCAATAGCTGAGTCAGGTTTTTAGGGTTGATGTTTTTGAACTTGTCTGAATTCATGAATGTATGCCTAAATCTTATGCTTTCTTTTTTTTTTTTTTTTTTTTTTAAATATGAATTTCCCCTTTTCCCTAACTGGAACATAGCTTAGAGATATTTAAAAAATAATCGTTTGATGGAAAACTATCATGTAAGCAATTGACAATTCAGTCATTTTTTCCTCCCTCATATTTCTTTGATAAAGACTTCATCAAATATATTTAGAGTTTCAGTTTAGCCAAAGTACTTAGAAAAATGTTTGACTGTGAAATGAACGAGTGAAAGACTCTTGGAAATGGTAAATGATAGTGCATGGTTGATAAGGTACTATATGGCGCTTCACACCAGCAGAATCCCTAACCCTTGCCTGAGTTTTTACAAAGTAGACACAGGTGAGAGCCCTCTTTTTCAGAATGAAAATAAAGCTCTTGCATCAAGGAACACCCTGAGAATGGGCTCAATTTATGGAGAAGCAAATATTGCCTGATATGCACCATTTCAGACATAAGAAATAGCGATAGTCACAGAATGGGAGTTGTCAGCATTAAACTAAACCCCCTCTGTGAGCAGCATGTCTTTTCAGGATTAACAATTTATGAAGTTAATGCAAATCTAAGTATGCAGCTGTCCTTTTTTATATTTAATAACCAAAAAGAAAGCATCACCAAGTGAAGGGAGAAAAAGCTGCTTCTCAGCTGGGTCTGCACAGAAAACAGTGGCTGCGTTTTTTTCTGGGATGTAGAATGGTACTAATTTTGTCATGCAGCTTAAACGTATGAAGATAAAAATTTTAATCCATTTTCCCTTTGTTTTATTATTAAAATGTTCTTTGAATGAACTTTTTAAAACTGATCATAAGATAGATATGACTTTGTCATGGTGTGGTATAAACAAGCATTGCTACTCTAAATATTCCAATATTCCATTGAGTTTTCTTACTGTTTTACACAATAATTGATATACATAATGCCTATCTTTCCATGGTCATTTAAGCATGAAAAATCCTGAAGTGTCTTTCAAAATTATAAACACAAAGGAAAACCTTTCAGTGTTCAAATTCAGCAGTCTGTGTGTGGACTTTGTGTAAGTGTATTTCTGTTCACTATGGGTTTGGTGGTGGGCGCGCAATAAATACTTTAATAAGAAGAATCTGCAGCTGCATTAAAAGTTTAATTCTGAGCTATAAATATTTTAAGCCATCAGCACAACTTCTCACCCTTTTGAAGAGTTTTGTGGAACTTTTATACCAACGATGTGCAAAAAGCCAGACAAGAAGACGACTGATCCACAAACACAAAAGTGGCTACAGCTTTGACTAAATGGGAGGCGAAGATGCACTGCAAATTGAATTGTTGAGCTAGAGAAAAGTGACAAGTGGTTTCCCCTAGGAATCATTCTTGAGAGGAAAGTCTCATTTAATATTAGTAGTAATGACCTCTGTGCAATAGCATGCTGCTAAAATATGTTGTTGACACAAAGCTGTAAGATATGGCCATTAAGAGGGAAGTTCAGGACATACTGGAGAAGTGAAGAGATACTGTAGACCAAAATGATAAAATCAGGATCAAGATTCTGAATGTTATTAATTTACTCCTTAAGCATCTAAGCTGGGAAAAACAGGAGAATAACTGGTTATGATAATTGATCACAATGCCTCTGAACAAAGTAATGTAGACATTTAAAGAATGAGATGTATGCAATTCCTCAGCAAGACAAGTAAGGCACTCCTAGAAAAAAATACTGAGCAGCTCTATGAGGAAAAGGTAAGTCCTGACCCATAAGTTAGCATTTAATTACAGCTTTCCAAACTCATGAAAGACAGTTTCAAACCAAAAGACTGTAGGAAGAGCTACTATCTTTTTTCCCTTTCTTTCTTGTTTTTGTTCTTTTTTAATTTTTTTGTTTCAGAAATGACAGAGTTGGTACAAAGTAAGTTGATTTAATCATTTATGAATACCGTAGCTTTTAAACAAGCAAAACAAGAAGTTTTTTTGAAGTTTGATACATTTATGATCGGGGGTATGTATTAATGCCTGTGATAGCACAGGAACAAATCCAATAAAATGGTAATTGTTTTCCAGCCATATCTACAATGAGCCATCCAGATGAGCTACAGCTCTGGAGTGAATTTGCTAAGTGATTTTCCTTATTGATACTTCTCAAAGGCTCTTATTAAATGAGAAAAATGAAAAAAAAAAATGAACTGGTTTCCTTAAATTGTTTCTGTTATAAGCTATCAGATTTTTTTCTGAGAATTGTACATTCCGCAACTTTACAGACCTTTTCCCTTCCAAGTGACCCAGTGAATGCACCAGGTGGAAGCAATCCTTCCTTCCTTTTCTCAGCCCATATAAAAGACTGCAGAGTACGAGCTTAAGGAAAAACAAATTCAACACTTGCTGTCATGACTCCGTGCCCAAAATGAAACCAGTCAGCTATACATAACATTTTTATATAACTCTTGCACCTTGATCAGAAAAGGAAGCAAACAAAACATACCACCTTATAAGCGTTTCTGAGATTTTGCTCTGTAGTTCCCAGTAACACACGTATTACAGTGTGATGCTGAGAACACAGGAACTTTGGCCAATCTGTGGGTCTGAGACCTTTAGCCATCCCCAGGAAGGCTATAAAATACTTTGAAGCAAGAGGAGAATAAGAAAAACAGAAGAGTAGAAAAAAAATGTATTACAGTTCAGACTTCCTACTGATGCAAGATAGAGGATGAGACTGCATTAGAAATGCTGCTGGATTTGACCAACTTTGTTTATCTATTTAAAGCAAAACTTGATTCCCTTGATCATTTGATAACAGATGTCTGTCTTATCAGCTCAATTTGAGTGTAATGACTGTGGGTCTACTACTCAGTGAAACCGTTACCATAATTGCTGAATATGTACCAGTGCTGTTGATTTCCTAAGATTTCATCACCTCAGTTGCTGTCAGTCTCAGCACTCTCAGCACTATGTTTCCTCCTCCCACATTCTCCTTAATTTCCTTAGCATAGGGCACGTAGTGGAACACAATGCTTGTGCTGCTATCTCTGCTGCTGTAACTTCCACATCCAATGAAATGTGAGATAAGTAGTTAAGCCATTGTGAGAATAACATACATTATGACACAGGTTACGTTATTATAAAAAGCTATGCAGAAATGCTGTTTTTAACATAAAAATAGCTTCACTTCATCACAAAAGTCTGCATAAGACCAGTTAAAAGTCTGGTAAAAATCATATTCCAGGGTCATTAATACTACAAGTTCATAAACAAGTATGAAAATATTTGTTCTAATTCAATAATGCAACTAATCCGATGCTATGTTAATAACCTGTACATTTCCCCAGTGCATCTGTAGTAAATATCAATTACTCTGAAAACAACAGTCAACTATGCCTCTTTCTGAGGCAAAGTGAAACATATATCTATCCTTTGAAGATCTCAGTAGCAACTGAGTGTAATACAACGATACAACGTTCACTACCGACTGGTACTAAATATATACTCATGGGAGACAAATTTTGGAAGTTTCTTCCATGTTCATCCTGAAAATCCAACAATTCTATGATTCCAAGGGGGAAATTTAGACTTTTCAGTCCCTCTAGAAGACGAAGTGTTGCCACAGCATCACTGTGTATGTATACTTATACACTTATCTATTCTTCTTAGGATATTTATAGGGCAGATACCACCATGCATCAGCTCAAGCAGTCATGAACAGGGATAAAATTTAAGGGCAGTGTAAAATTAATAAGGACAGACATACTCTGGTGAATCTTACAGAAGAGGGACAGAAGATATTAAGGTTAGTATCATCTGTTCTCTGTGCACCTCTGAAGAGGGTATGGATCCCTGAAACAATAGGAAAAAAATCAAGGTAGCTGAGCAAGCACATTGATTACAGCCCAATAGACAAATTTATTAATTAAAAAAAATATATAAAGTGTTGTTCTAAAGGAATAAACACTAATGAAAATCTTTCTTGCTTGGTTCCATCATCATACATTCCTTATATCGCTGAAATTCCATGCATTTTTAATGTAACCAATAGTTACAGCCTGCTAACTTCTATTTCATATTTTTACAGTCTTTTGCTGAATTATTCTGTAGTCCACATTCTGTAGTAAATAAATCCCAAAACTGATATGTAGCAAATACTTCATACTCATAATGGAACATTTTCAGATGACTTCATATATTCTGCAATTTCACAATTAACACTTACTGAAAGTCAAGAAAAATGTGGACAGGTAGAGCACCTTAGTAATTAGCATCACAGTGTGTGCAAAAACCATCCACAAGAATGCAAGATATTGTATATTATACAAAGAGATTGCAAAGAATAAGATTGCAAAGAATATTTATTATGACTAGCACCTTGAATTTAAATATTAGATAGTGTCTATATAAAATAGTCTATATGGTCTTGACATCAATGCTATTATGATTGTTTGTTACAGGAATCTATCTGGACTTACATTTATTTTTCAGTTCTGTATGTTGCCCAGTCTGACTTTAACTACTCTGAACAGACATTTGAGTGTTTAATAAGGGTCATGCTGTAAAATAAATAAATAATGAAATACACTGCAGTCCTTGGATCATAGCATAAGTCTGCATTGTGCAAAGGAAAGCCCTGCAGATAAACACTATTAAATATAGGAGAATTCAGCTAATGACCAAAGATGGTCCAGAATGTATAATTGCAAGAAGTTTTCTTTGGACAATTATACCAAATGCCAACAAGATATTTCCAAGCAATAACCCTGCCCAATAACCTAACCCCAGTCATCCCCAAAACTCCAATAAACAAACTAATTCTAGCCTGAAAAAAGGTTACACTGAAAGTAATGCCAACTTCTCATTTCTGTGGAAACTACAACTGATACAAAGAACAAAATAAGACTCTATGATAGATCAAATTCTCAGCTGCAGAACACTATCTTTCAATGTAGTCACCCCCCATTAGCTATGCATTTTCACTGGCAATGAAAAAGCACCTGCATGCAGTGCTCATAAAAATCTGCATGGCCGTCCAGCATGTGACTTGTCTTTCATGTCACCATCACCACTGCTGAAACATACCATCCACCACCTCACTGTGCTCACTTCCACTGTTTAGTATCCATAAATATTCAGCAAACATCAGTGAATGTCAGTGGGTGCCGCTTTCTCCTTGTGGAGAAAAAAATCAGTGAAATACCTTTGCTTCATTCACTCTTCCATGTTACGTGCAATTTTTTCAGAGTGCCCCTCCACTGCCATCTGTCACACAGCAACAAAATGTAATGGCATATTGGTGGGAAGATTCCACCCCTACTGCCACAGCACCATCCCATCTGCCTCTGACATTGTGGACCAACATAATAAAATAGAAGACATTACTTTTGAAGATTAGCTTGTCAACTTAAAGGAACTATTTTGGAAAAAGAGAACATAAGTGGATAAAGAAAAAAAAAGGATATATGAGATGCCTTCCAGGTATTTAAGTGTATGTCTTAATGTGCTGGATGCCTCCTATACGTAAAGCTTTTTTTTTTTTTTTTATCCCCCCCCAAACAAAAACCTCAACATCTTAATTGAAAAGAAGTATGTCGAAAAACTAAGGAAGAAGCGTTTCCTAATCCTATAAGGTAAAGCGATAAAAAAACCAGCTATAAGTATAATGAGATAAGGAATACAGCCTAATTGGTGATAAAATGTCAATATTCCAATAGATACATACCAGCAGTCCATTAGATTTAATTAGGTTTCCTCAGCAAGCAATAAATCAAGCAAAAGACAAACTGGAAACAAAATCAGCTAACTGATGTGAAGCACTCATGGGCTGGTTCACCAAAACTAATCTCTGGACAAATTAAGGACCAGTACAGACATGTTAAGCTGAGGATTTGAAAAAAAGACCAATGTCTAATATTAGTACTGGATTAAGAGATTACACATGAAGATCTAAAGGCACCATTGATCTGCTCAGGTTTTAATTATGATCTCATTTATTGATATTGTAAATAAGAGTTAGGAATTTGAATTTGAGATTTGAATGAAGTGAAGCATTAGACTGGAAAACCAGGCTGCTTACACACAACCAGGTTATAGAAACTGTTAATAAGTAGTGTGCAGCAAGAAGATGATGCAGCTTCATCCTGTGTTCAGAAGGGATCAATACGCCTGCCTCTGTACACACTAGATTAAAACCTACAGTTCACAGTGCATGAAAGGAAAATGAAATGCAAATGACTCAGAGGCCTCATTTGCAGAATTAGGGCAGAAGATTGGGAAGTGCAACATGAACTGATTGAACACAAAAAACAAGAAAGCAGAGGATATGCAACTATGAAATAATCAAAGCACTCTTTCTTGGATTTTGCTAAACAGTGAAAATCCAATAGGACATAATTCATCTGTCTAAATTAAAGTTACTTTTAGATTGAGATCAAGGATGGGATTTTATGTTTCCATGACTCTTTATGAAAAGATGTCTGAAAAAGATGTGACATTTTAAAAAGCTTTCATCGGGGACACAAGCAAGAAAAAGAAGTGGAGGTTTCGTGCTAAAATTTGGTAGAAGCCAGAGCATGACAGGAGTAAGAGAATATAAGAAAACACTTTCAGACCAAGTGCAAAAACAACTTAAAACATTTTTTTTTCCCAAGTTTATCTAAATAGTTGAGCTTCTACTTTATTTAAAATGTATCTGATAAAAATGGGAAAATGGGATAGAACTGACAAAGTTCAATTTCCCACAAGTTAGACATGCTCTAGTCATGTGCAAAGTGCAGTAAATAATTCTCATTTATTCAGAAGTGATGCTCTGACAGTTTGCATTAAGTACTGAGACAGGTATTCAGGATGCACAGTATGAATAGGATGGGACTGGAAGGAGAAAATTTTCTGGATTTGCTTTTTTTTTTTTTTTTTTTTTTTTTGGCATCCTGGTAAAATTCTATATTCTTTCAAATTCCTGGTCTTAATCTACCCTCTGGGAAATTATGGGGAGGAGGAAAGAGATAGGAAGTTAGAAGTAAAGTCTGACAAATGTTTGTGGCATATAATTATTACTTTGAGCTTGCTTTCTTTTAACTATACATTAATATTCCATGAAATTATCTCAGCAGTAAAAACGCTAACTGGAACAGCGATTTGCAGTGAATAATGGAGAATAGCAGCAGAAAATAAGCTTTCAATTTGTAATCCTGTAAACTCTCGATTTGTCTCTCTCTGTGGGAGACTGCCTTAATGTAGTATCAAAAATATTTAAAATTGAAAGTTAATAACCCATCTGTCAGCACAGTAAAAATAAGTTGAATATTGGCCTTTTTAATAGTTGAGCTCGACATCTGCATAAGATTGATTAAGGAAGAGAAATTCTGTACTTTTAAAATAATTCTGCTTTTAAAATAATTACCTACTCTTCTTCTGTACCCCACACCTCTCTCTGTCAAACAGCACTGTGATTTCCTCTGTAAAATATGACCTCTCAAAAGAAACCACATTCAGATTGGGAAAAGCAGTCCTAGGGAGTTCAGTATAGATCTGGATTGGGTATCCTGCACCCTCTGAGTATCCCATTTTACAGAGATCTTGGCTCCACGTTCACAAAATATTTGCCCTGTCTACTTATAAGAAAAGTCTCCTACAGAGGCTACTTTCCAGTTGTGCTTCATTTCTTGACATAGCAAATGGCTTAATTCAAATCCAGGTGTCAATAACACATGGCTCACTAAGTCTACAACAATATTGTGAGAATAAAAGTAGTGCTTAATATAATGTGCTGCAGTCAGGAGCATGGATTTATTAAGTTCTTTTCACTCCAATAATAACCATTTGCTCAGTTAAGCTTGGGCCAGTACAAGTTACAGGCAGATAACATGTTATAGCAATAAATATCTATGGCATATTTTCAGTACTATATCTTATCACCAGGGTACTACTAACAAGCATCAAGTATATCATTTCTGGCATCAGATGAGCTTCGTCAGCAGTAGCTTGGAGATATGCTCCACTTGGGAGCATATATGCCCTATAGGAGGGAAAGGATATTCAAATGCTGGTATATCTCAAGCAGCTCATTCTTCTTCATTTTGTTCTTCATTATTGATTTGGAGATGTTCTTTGTATTTTCCAGTTGTAGAAACTGAAGCCTCTCCATACAACTTCTACATGGTTATTATGTTTTATAGGTGTTACTATTACATCAGTAAACTATGAATCTACATGGGAAAATTTACTAAATGAAAACCATACAATTGCTCAGGTTAGAAGAGATCTTAAAGATCATTGAGTCTAACCACAACTTAACCTTACAACCCTAACTCTAACAATCCCTCACTAAACCACATCCCTGAACACCACATCCAAATGGTTTTTAAACACATCCAGGCATGGTGACTCAGCCACCTCCTTGGGGAGCCTATTCCAGTGCTTAACAACCCTTTCAGTAAAGACATTTTTCCTGATAACCAACCTTGTATAATCAATGAGCATAATGATGCTATATTTATGAAATAAACAAGAGAGTTCAGCAAAGCAGACTATAATAACAAAAAGCGAATGGATAGAAAGCTTACCTATGTCCTGGGCTCACTGCAAAATTCCAGAGGAGGGATCCCCAGAAGAAATCCTTTCCCACTGGTAGTCAGCTCTTAAATGGGTCTAGGAGGTGGAGCCAGGCTCCACCCTTTCCAGCAGCACAGGTGAATTGTTGAATTGCCTTCACCTGTGCTTCCGTATCTGACTCATTGCTCATCTCAGGTGATCCATCAGAGATTCAGGCTGTGATTCAGCAGTTCCCATATAAACCTAAACTTACCCTGGTGCAATTTAAGGACATTTTCCCTCATCCTGTCACCAATGAGAAGAGACCAAACCCACTCTTGCTGTAAGTGCCTTTCAAATACTGGAAGAGAGCCTCAGTCTCCTTTTCCCCAGACTAAACAGCTCCAGTTTCTTCAGTTGCCCCTCATAAAGCATATTCTTCAAGCCCTTCACAAACCTTATTTGGTAGTAGATAATATTTAGGTATTGTGTGGTTTCTGAAAGATTGGATCTTGTCATCTGTCTCTTTCTGATAAATAAGGACTGTTAAAAGTCCATTTTTTCACTAAGTTTCCTGTTAAAGTCTATGTTTTTCCTGGGGGATAAAGATATTGAAAAAATAGAATTCTACATATAAGTTTATTTGTTGAATTTTTTTCATGATTACATTCATGAATGTCGCATAGATGCTAGAGCTCATCCTTCTGAAAGTAGGAAAGTACTTAGCTATTCAAATTATTGAATAAAACAACCCTGAGAAAATTCTTCAGTTAGGATTTGTACACCAGGGCTGCTGCAGCTTCCTTAGTCTCATTTAGAATATGTATAAATATAGACCATTTCTGGTATTAGCTTGAAAATCTAATTGGTTTGATTATTAAATTTAAGTTCAGTAAAGAATAATTTGCTGACTTGACTTTGCTGTGATAGAGTGCTTAATATTTGCTCAGTTAAAAACTATATACAGCAGCCTAGGTTTAGTGATGTGTTGTAAGTGTTCTATCAAATCTTACTAATGCTGTCCCATTTTGTGAAACAATAATTTGGTTCCTAACTTCGGAGGGACAAGAGAACATTAAACTCCTACATAAATCAGCCTTTGTCTCAATGATCCTGCACTGTTTTTCTCAAGGAAGTTACACACCCAGAATTAGGTATGATCTGATGCTTGTGAACCACCCTGAAAAATAGTTAAATAAATTAATAGCTACAAATTATTCACCCTGTGGGAGTTGAAAATTTGAGGAAGAATTTGTCATTTAAATCCTGTTTCAAGCTACTTATGTACACTGATGAAAATAATAGAAACAAACATCATAATTAAACCTGATCAATACATGACAGAGTAACCAAGCTGAGAAGGCACACTGGTGGTGTTTACTGAAAATTGCTCACATGTTTTTGTTGATACATATACTATCTTTTAATAACTATTGAAAACTATCCCAGGAGAAAACCTATTGGTATTTTCTGAAACTAAGTCTGTACTCAAGCAATGAACACCACACACTGCCCAAATCAGCTGCTGAGGTATCTCTGAAGTATTTTCTGGTAATGGAAGAAAAGCTATTTAAGCTGTGAAAGCTAGATAGAGGATTGAAAGTAAGGTATGTCTATACGATCCAGAGCTATTTCTCTAAGCCCTACAGGCTAGCTTCATAATACAGATTCGGCAAGGCTAGATGAAACTTACAGAATCACTGAGGTGAGAAGGGGACTCTGGGAATCTTCTACTCCAAACCCCTGCTCAAAGCAGGTCAACATAGTTGTCCAAGGCTCTGTCCTAGAAGAAGACTTCATAATCTCTCAGGGCAACCAGTGCCAGCATTCATCCAACAAATCTGAAAGGTGTAGTTTTTTGATTTGTTCATTTTTTAATGTTTAAATGGAATTCCTTATATTTCAAGTTCTGCTAACTGCTCTTGTCCTGTCACTGGGCAAAACTGAGAGGGGTCTTGTTTAATTTTCTTTACTCTCTCCCACCAGGCATTTATGCATATCAATTAAATTCCCCCTGAGACTCTTCCTTCCTGAGTTAAACCCTCCTAGCTCCTTCCACCTCTTCCTAAATGAGGGATGCTGTAAGTTTTTATTATCTTTGTGGCTCGACCTGCTCCACAACAAATCCATGCCTTTTTTGTGCTGGGGACCCCAGCACAGAACACGGAATTCCAGACACATCTCACTGTTTTGAGTAGCTGAGCCATGTTCAGGATGTATCATAGTTGTTTACACAGATAGCATGAAAGAATTTTGCTACCTGGGGTGGTTCCTTAATCTCTTGATTTTACAGGTGACTGTAGGTGGTTGAGAGGAGACTAAAACCCAAGTTTAACAAAGACACGTGAAGAAAGAATCAGTAATAGCTTTTACTTTTAATTCCTGCTCTCTCATTGGTTTTAAGCAGTTCATTTTCACTTAACTAATTACAAAATAAAAAGTTGAAAAAAATGCATGGTACTACTTTCACTTTCTCAGAATTCTGTATCACATTGGAGTAAATTCTTAGATTATCTGAACTAACCTGTAGAGGACCAAGGGCACTATTTCACTCACTCGAGTCAGAAGTCATCAAAAAATATTCCTCAACATTGATAAAATTTATTTTAATTATATTTTCTGAATTTAGAGTTTTGCATATGATCCTCATTTCATGTGGAAATCCAGAAGAAACTCAAAGAAGAGGTTGAAACCACCCACCTATAACCTGGAACGTGTAAACCCAGTCAGTGCTTCGAGAAAACTTTATCATGAAGATTTGACAGAGGGTAGATACTGAAGCAGTGACTTCTTAGCATTTGTGAGGCTGCTGGCAACTTACCAAAATTTACAAGCCTTGTATGGTAGCTCTGGGGAGAGCAAAGGAGTAACAAATTATTCTAGTCTCCATTACTATACAGAAGGTGGGAAAGGGAAGAAGATAAAGAATGGCCCTAATAGGTTGATAACTTAAGAAACTGCTTAACAGATCATCACAATTAGTGTTTGCTTCAAAGTTTTCTTTTCTTCTATGAGTGCTCATCATCACCTATGCTGCCTTAATCCTTTCAGACAAAGAACAACAATGCTTTGATATTTAAAAAAAAAAAATAGTTGTAATTATGGAAGACTTTTATCAAACTATCAAAATATTACACCATTTCTAATAGCCGTATCTGCAAAATACAAAAATGAGAAGTAGAAGTGCATGTGCATAGCATTATTTCTTTCAAAATATTAACTGTCTCCAACCCTGCATGCATCCATCAGAAATGTGAGATTCAGGAAACAGTATCCCTGTTTCAGGTCTCTTTTTTTTTCCTATTTATGATACTTATGTGTCACTGCTTTTACAGTACCACTACTGTACTGTATGGAAAAGTGTTTTATTTACCAATAGAGAAAAATGGGCAATAAGCCTCTATTTAAAAAACAGAAAATCAGTGATTCTGAAATCAGTGTCTGTTGGAAATATGTTAAATGCCATACATGACAGTTCATTTCTTTTGTTCATCGACTGTTCGTACAGATAATATGATGAGTATGCTCTAATAAACTAAAAAATATATATATTCACAAGGAAAATGCTTTTCCTTCAGGACATATATTCAGTAGTTCTACCTAACCCGTATCAGCATCCAGCTAAATTCCATGATCAGAAATTGATATTATCTATTCATGGTGTAAGGTTTGTAATTTGTGACTGAATACTGTTGTGGGTTATTTTAGATATGAGGCAACAATTTCCCAGTACTGTTGTGGGTTATTTTAGATATGAGGCAACGATTTCCCAGTAGTCATCCTTCTAAATGAATCTGAAGAATTCTGAAGGTTAGGACTTTCTAATGTTCTGAAGGTTTTAAAGCTGAAAGAGATTTTTAATAGAAAAATGCAGGGTACAGGAAGCCTAAAGGGGGTTTTAGGTTAGGCTGAAGTACGCTTCAAACCATAACTTCAAAGATATTTGTACAAGGTACAGAGTAACATTTTAAAATCTTTGAGGGTTTTTTTTAATATATATTTTCAAATTTTTAAACAGTTTGAATCACAGCTATATATGACTAAAAAAGGTTGATAGTTTTACCCTTTGATGATAAATCATTACAGTTTGGGGATACATTTATTTGATCTGTTCATTAAATATACAATTTTTCAAAGCTTGGATTTCTCATGTATTTTAAATAAATGAGAAAACACTATGAAGAGGTATGTAATCTAGCGCACACACACTCATTTACATATAGGAATAGGTAGTTTTTTCCAGGTTTAATAAACTGCAAAGAAAGTCAGAAATAGGGACAAAAAGCTTAATGAGAAAACCATTTCAGAAATATTTAGAAAGTACTTTTTTGAAGAAAGAAGTCTCAATACAGAATATCTTCCAATGTAAGAACTTCATCTGGTGACCACAGACTGAAGCAGTCATGGGAATTGGGCACCAAAAATTTGAGTTTTAGGACCCCAATCCAAAGGTTCACAACAACTAGTGCAGAATACACACCACCAGATTGAGCACTATCCTGGTTGAATGATATTTCCTCCTTTCTAGTCACCCATAGACAGGGTGACTAGCTCATTATTAACACAGTTGTGCAGAAAAGTGGCACTGAGCTCAAATTTCTCAGCTGTGCATGAAATCTTTTAACAATTCAAAGTTCAACAGCAGGATGCTTTGCTGTTCTGCCTAACCATCCTAACTTCTGAAAAGTGAAAACATAATATACAATGAATATAGGTATTCACAGAAAATTAATTATTGTTTATTGAGCCAGATTCCACTGTTCCCTTTTGAGATAGGTAGGGTCGTACTGTACAGAAGGTCCTTGGATATCTACTGCAACGTGCTTGCCTAAAAAGCTACAAGAACTGAAGAAATAAGAAAACTCAGTCCCCACAGTGGAGATGAAGACCAAAAAAAGTCAAAATTAGTTTTTTATTTCAAACAATACTTAATAATGTTGATGACTAAATCTCCTCTAAGGAATCTATAAACTGTCTGATAATGGAAACTCACTGAAAGATGACTTGTAAAGCTGAAGTACTGCATTTTATAATGCATACTTATTGTCAAATCTGTTATCTAATAGCAGTAACTCAGTATTATTCTAAAAAATCTCACAGTGACTAGAGTTGTATTTTGGATACCAGATGAAGCAGAAAAAAATATGACATTATTAAACTTAAACATAAGTCCCTTCTTACAACATCTGAACATTGCAGTCTGAGAGTTCCCAACGCATCCTCATGACATGTTGTAGAAAGAACTATTTTAATTGTATACTAAAAAAGCAACATAGTGAGATCGTTCAAGTGATCTCACTTGTAGACATCACAGCCTGCACAACACTGTTTTGTGCAGTGGCAACCAACGTTTTCCATTTCAGCTTAGATGCAGATGCCATTTCATAAAGTCAGTCATTTTCCTGACCAGCAGGAAGCAGCACGTAAATGAAGCACAATCATCTTAGCATTTTGTAGATACTAAAATTCTTCCTCCCAGACACCTCTTGACTTCACACTACCCACCAGTTACCACAATTTGCTCACCTACAGAAAGTATGCTAAAATGACTAGAGACTACAACAGAAGTGGAAGAAAAATAAGCTGAAATTGGTTATTTGAGTATAGAATCTCATACTCAAGAGGGACCACATGAGATAAAAAGATAAAACCTGGTTTTGAAGGAGACAGTATGGGTACGACAAAGCAGATCTTGAGGTAGTTTGAATTTTCTGCACATAGTTTCAAGCTCTAGATTCCTTGTTAAGTGAATGCTAGAAAAGCCAGTACATCCATAACAGGAAAAAACACATTTCCTTAACTAAATACACATCCATTAAATCAAACAAAAACAAACGTTCTATTAATGTAATTTAACAGAAAATATGTGACTGTGACTCAGATATGAGGATGGCTGAAGCAGCTCTGTACAATGTGAGCTGATGCTAGACCTTGCAAGGGCATGGAAAAGCCATTAAAAATCTAATTACACTAGCTCAGAGCTCAGCCCCTGCTCCACACGAACAAATTTACTCTGTTGCTTGGGTAATGTCTTGCCAGCCTGCTGCCAATGCACAGCTAGAAATGCTGTCTTGAAGTCATGGCAAAGAACAGCAAAGACTGCAAAGGAAAATAACCCTATTCCTTGTAACTGGAAGAAGGCACTCAAGGCATTAAGTTCGTTAAAGCAATGAGGAAGCTTACACATCTTGGAGAATCATTCCAACATCTTCAAATTGAGAGGTGGAAAAAGATATGAATTCACCCTGAATATCCTCCTCCTCTTCTTCTCTCTTGTGCACTACAGACATCTTATGATCTAATAGTGCTGGAAACAAATTAATAGTTTGGTTGAAGTCTGTGACATGGAAACTTCAGAAATAAGTTTCAACTATTTTTTCAGAAAAGCAGCAGAGAAGAGAAATAGCTGCCAGAAAGATTTAACTCACTGAGAGAAGTGTTTGCTGGGATGATATAATGTTTGATATTCTTATCAAAACACAGCAGTTCAAAACAGATTTACACTTTATGAAAACTAATTGAACAATTTAAATCATCTCCAGTAAATAAGAATCAAGGAGGAGTAATTCACCTTTATTCATGCTTCAGGCTGTCCTTCTCTTGAGAACAGACTAGGAAAGAGTAGTTATTTGGCCGCTTCAGGCCAGGATTTCAGGAATTAGCTCTTAATATTTGAGTTATAAGAAGCATCCTGTCAGCTCAGGAAGTATAATCAACCATTTTATGGGAGAATACATTTGATTAATTTTACTTCAGACTGGCAGGTCTTGAAGGACAGACAGACAACAGAATGATTTACATGCACATATAGTATGCTAAACAAAGGAATTACAAGGTATAACTTATAGCTCAAAATGAAGTACTTGGTAGATAGCTCTGAAACAGCAATTCCAGGATTTCTCTTTCAACATCCTCTCCCTGTTCCCCATTGTGCTTCATCCCCAAACACAGAACAGCCTCTAAGCGACAAGTCACTTTACTGTTTTCTTTTCCATTTAAAAAAAAGTCAATACATTAAGAGTATATGCAAACTACTGAATTCTAGACTACTCTTGATGTAACTGAGCAAGTTTGTGATTTTACCATAACAATAAATATATTATTATTCAGCTTCTATAAAAAAATATGAAATTCAAAGCTAAGTTGCAAAATTCAGAGAACTATTTCTTTAAATTTAATTTATACAGTTTAAGAATTATGGCAACAAATACTGTAATAACTCTTTTAAATCTGTCACCAAATAATATTTTATTAGTTCTTTGGATGCTCCTTTGTAAGGAAGAAGATTACGATTTTTGTTGGAGATGATGTGTCTATAGAGTCTGTCTGAAAGTAATCTGAACAAGTGGAATGAGTCATATTCTACATCCTCTGCTGTAAGACAAAGTACAAAAGCATATTAAAGAACCAATATATATTCACAAAAGTAGAACTGGCTGGAGAGAGGGAGCAAAAATCCAGACTGAAAAAAATAAACCAAACAAACAACCAATAACAGGCACCAGAGTAGAGCTTGGATAGGATTACATTCATAATTCTTAAATCATTCTGAAACCTCTTTAGAGTTTATTGCCTGTAAAGTAGGCAAAAATCTATCGGATTCCAGTATGTAAGAGCTGGCTAAACTTGAACAACATATAGTAAGTAGTCCTCCAGCAAAGTCAAAGCTCTATAAGTTGCTAGATTTAGAAATGCAATCTTAGACATTGCTTTTCAATGCGCTGCATAACTTTGACAGTTTTCCTCATAGGAAGCCTAGAGAAAGCCACTGCACTACACTTGTTACCTATATAGTGTGACAAAACCAGGTGGCCTTAGAGAAAAGTATGTCCAAAACAGTGAGCATTGGTGAGATAGAATGAATTTCTGGCAAACCAGCCTCAGCTTACATTGCAAAGCAGAATTACTGTGCAGAATTTGGATAAGAGCAACTCAGAAAATGGGCACGTTCCATTTGCAGGTTATCCTGGAACAGGGAACACCTGCAATAGAGATATGCAGACAAGGGCTCCTATGTGCACTCATTACAAAGCATCGAGAGTCATCACCACTTTCTCATAAATGACTTCCAAAAATCTGCATTTTTACCTGTGCAATTTTCAGTAACGAAATACATATTAGTATTCTAATAATTCTAATCTTCTTCATAAAGGATGAAGAAAAATCTGACTGATATGTAGTTTTGTTTTATTTCATAAAATTTATGGAGTACCCTTGAAGAAACAATATAATTTTTAGATAAAATCTGTCTTTATCTAAGGGAACCAGAATCAGTTTTAGAACACTAATTACAGGGCAGGAGATACAAATCAAGACACCCAATCAAAATCAGGAAAGTAATAAGAGCAGATGGCCTGAAATAAGAGTTCTTTCAGGCAGTGCAAAATCTCCTAATCCTTAAAATGGAAGAAAAAAAAAAAAAAGCCAGTTTCTAAAACTATTTGGCCAAAAATTTATATTTTCAATGTGATAATCGCTTCTCATAGTTTTTTTTTTTTTTTTTTTACTATAGTCTCCAGCATAGGCTGTAATGTATTTTCTAGAACATCTTTGTTAAATTGAGAAAATACTTAACATTAGCATTTAACATTTCTGAAGGATGAGGATTAGCAGTATTTCACGATACTAAAATTCTAATTCAGAGAGGCTTTGTTACAATTGTACATTATTTTACGTAAGATTTTCCATGTTATTTGATCTCAACCTCTTCTATTTGCTGAAGTCATATTGAAATAGAATATAGCAGAAAGTCCAGATGTATTCATAAAAAACTGGAAAATCTACACAGTGGCTGACATAGGCAAAAAAATAGAGCAGCAGTTATGAAACACAGCTGTAAGTCTGAGAAGAGTAACTAATCTCTAGTATCATAGAACAAAATCATGATATATATATATATATATATATATATATATATATATATATATATATATATATATATATATATATTAATTTTTTAAAGCCACACGAGCTCCAAAATCATGGCCTGAAGACTTTTGAGTTCTTTAGCCCCTACCATTTGGCTCTTATTCTACGAGCGTTCAAGAAAGCTTTAGGTGAATTCAAGATTTTCTCAGGGTCTGAAGTTAGTGATAGCGTATCTGTCACAAATGAACTCCAATTTTCAAGTACCATTATGCAAGACAAATAAAGAAACAGTAATTCACTGCTTCCTCAGCTAGGATGCCTTATAAAGTGTATATCATTTCTTAAAACAACAGTGGTGCGCTAATTACTAATTAAAGTGCCTAAAAATCTGAATTGAATCTATGAGCTCAGTTGCACATCTTTGCAGGACTACATCTAGCAGGATTAGAATAGATAGAATCAAATCCAACCAATGCTGATTGACAGAATTAGGGTGTAAATGAATGTCTGGTAAAGATGGGTAATTTGTTAACGAAGCTATTTCCTTAAACATATATTTATGAAATAAAGGAATTTCTCCAGGTTGGTATCTATTTTAATATTTATATAATAATAATTATATATAAAAATTGTATTAAATAAAATAATATTTATATTTTTATAATTAATATTTTAATATATATTATTGTATTTTATCTATATTTGTAACTATTCCCTTACTCCACTGCTTAGCAGATGGAAAATTTCATTACTGGACTGAGAAGTTGATTTTTCTGACCTTATTTTGTAGGGAACAATCCAGATAATACAACCTGTGTGTTGACAGCTTTAGATACGAAGCTGATCTTCACTCCAGTTGAAGCCTTGCCTGCTCTTTGATCACACTAAGCAAAGTTGAATTTATTTTACCTGAAGGTGTACGCTGTAAAACTTAAAAGAGTAAGTGCTACAAAGAAGCAGCAGAAGCATCCATAATTTAAATGACAGCATGTTTTATACAGAGGGATGTCAAGGAATATAACAAAGCTGTGGAATAAATTGAACAGAATTTAAGGATTGTTGTGTGAAGTTGGTAAAGCTAAATGAAAAGGTCTAAAATTGCTAAGTAAAATAAAGCGTATTGGAAATTTAAATAGTTGGAGATGTAAAATAATGTTTGCTATTGCCTAGCACACTTCTAGTACTACACAATAAAAAATAATTGCCAATTAGGAGAAAATAATTAACATCTTAGTAAAGAAGAAAATTGGAAGACAGAAACTAGAACAAAGAAGAGACTTAGAATATGAGGCAGACAGCAAAGACTTATTCATTTATTGGTAAAGGTTCTCCCTCTGGTTGAAGTTATGCTGATGAAAACATGTCAGGGTCTTACACACCTCAAGTGGCCTGGCATAGGTGTTAGCCAGGAGATGCTGTATGAAGACATTATTCAAGTGAAAATGGAATGACTTGCATTCATTTATTCAAGTTTTTAGTGCAATGCCATGCAACAGTAATTCAGGCATTTTATTTTGTTTATGGTAAATAAACCAAGTTCCTTTTTCTCTCTCCAATGCGTGCACATAGCAGTCCTAAAAAAATAAGTTGGACTACAGATATCAGAATAGTGTAAAGTTATCTAAAAATAAAATTTTATGCTCTAATTACCAGCAAGCTCACAAGAGATGAAATTACAGTAAGGAAAGAAGAGCCCCCTAAATGAATGAAGCAGTGCAGACATCCCGGGGATATCTTCCATCTGTACTCATATCCCTGACATGTCCTCATTTGCTCAGCAGTATCTCATTAAGATGAATGGACCACTTCACAAGTCTTTGGAGAGTTTCTGGAAGGGCAAGGAGACACGAAAGAGAAATGATAGTATTTACCTTCTGCACCATTTAATGAGTATTTACTGGCATGGTGATCAGGTACTTTACATTTTAAAGAAAAACAACAGAAATAATGACTCAAGTTCTTAGAGGTGTTTTAATGTAGTTGCCAAACTTCCCCATCCACTACTGAGTTTTGTTCTATGTTGTTTAATTTAACTAACTAGCTTCCTCTGTTTCCTCTAAGACGTGGTAAAAGGTGAAATATATGAAGTTACTATTGATATCTAAAGCAACAACACATCATCAGTAGGGTAAAACTAACATGTCTCATGACGGTCTAAACCCAAAAATATAGCTCGAATATAACCCTCAAATATAGCTTTATGACAGGTAGGCGCAGCATAAATACCTTCAGTACATATAGGTTTAATTGAAAGATCAGTAAAGCAGCACACTTTTGGTATTTACCTAAGGCACCTTCTCCAGCTGATCTGAAAGTTGTTCGTTTATCTTCAGAATTCACTGTGACTGAAATGCAAGCAATACCTAAAACAGCAGGATAAACCCATTACACTACCTTAATGAAAATTTAAGTCCACTTATTAAAAAGAAATGGTGGCAA
This sequence comes from Tetrao urogallus, assembly GCF_951394365.1. Taxonomy (NCBI): domain Eukaryota; kingdom Metazoa; phylum Chordata; class Aves; order Galliformes; family Phasianidae; genus Tetrao; species Tetrao urogallus. The sequence continues at coordinate 47,821,752 of NC_136817.1, read as the reverse complement.
GTAGAAAGAAATGATAGTAGGTGAAATTCTGGTACAGCTCTAATTATGCTAGTGTAACATTCTGGGAAGCTACAAGCAATTAGCAAATTTCAAGTCAATCTTATGTTCAAAAAAAGCACAGATAGTAACCTCCATCCACCACACTTTCTGACCCAGCCAAGTTCCCTCTCCTCTGAACTATGTTGTCTCATGATGAAGTCAAAATTCTATGAATTTGTGCTCAAGAAGGCAGTGCAACATTGGAATATGTGGCTCAGAGAAGCCTTGAAACCCTTTCTCTTACAGTTTTCAAGACTTAACTAGACAAAGACACATCTGACTTCATGAGGCTGGTGACATCCTGCTTCAGGCAGAAGACAGAGAAATGAGGTTATTTCCAACCAGTATTTCTCAGATTTCATGAGCATTATGAACTCAGATAGCTGGAGTTGGATGCCTTAAGTCAACCATTGGAACCGTATTTGAATTGGAAGTCAGATGGCTTGGAGCATTTGAATTGCCTTCACTCTGGGGTGCTCTGGAATACAGATTCATTTCCAATGAGATTTTTCAAGTACGTCATCAGTTAAGCTTTAGCCTTAAGGTACCTATCAGTGAGTGTGGGAACATGAAATCTGAATTCTCCTGTTTTTAAAACCATTGCCAATGCCATAGTGTGATGTAGGTGACAACGGACTAACTTCTTCCTGAACTGGAATTTCTTGTATTTGCATTTAAAAAAAAAAAAAAAAAAAAAAAAAAAAAAAATCACTAGATACATAACACTGCAGTCAAACCCTCAGCTATATACTGTAACAGTCCCAATGTATGGAACACTTAAAACTTCACACTGTATTAAATTTGCATAAAGATTTAAATGGTTTTATATATATAAAATGATAATTGAACAAATTAGCTGGAATTTATATGTGTTGAACATACATGATTTTCTAAGTTTTCAGTCTCTGTTGCTCTGGAGAATTAAGCCTCTAGCACTGCAACATTTTGTTGAACACATCACAAATGTATGAATACAGAAGATGCAGAACATGTATATAATATTTTCATATAATATTTGCCATAGCAAATACTTAAAAGATAAAAAAATTAATTGAAGCATTTTCAGTTAAGTGGCTGTAATATTTAAATTTCCTGCAATGTGTCTAATACGTTGTGAAGTTACAAGTTCCCTAGGATTCAATTCAAAAAGAGAGCAAACAATGTGTCAGAAGATCATTTATTCTCTACTGTGTATTTTGCTTTGGATATGTAGAATTTCACTAAGTATGTGATGATTAACAATATTTTGATGTTAAATCTTTCCTGAAAAGAAATTCTAAACTTACTTTTAGAGAAAGATTGATTATGCAAGCAAATTCCCAACTAAATCTATTCAAAATATCACTTGTTTTTGCACACCTTTCTAGGTTATAAACAAAATACTACCCTGAAACCAAAAGCCTATATTCCAACAGTTTTATAAATGCAAATTTACTCTAAGTGGACAAAAATTCCAACATCTGTATCTGTATGATTAAGTTAGAAAAGAGAAAACAGAACACTTATAAGCAACTGAATAAATAAACATTCGGACTTCATGGAAAAGTATCATACATCTATGGACATTAATAATAGAATTAACATTTGTGACAATAGCAATGTTGAGTAGCTGGAGGACTATTTACTAAAAGATTGATTTTAATAATTCTCAGATAGAGGAAGTATATTTGGGAATCTCCTCAGCTTTTAAAAATCCTAGTGATATGAGCAGCTCATGTGGAGACATTTAGCTTGCTTTTTTTCTATGTTGTTAGTTTTGCAGTTATACTTGGTATAACAGTTTTGATTAAACATTTTATATAATTGTAAGCTTCCTGAGGGGACTTAGAGTGGAGCCATCGGGTGCTAGGGCTGCTTTCCAGATGGCAGGAGATTTGCTCAGCTTCGCACTTTTCTTCCCACTGATGATACTAAACCACTGTGGAATTCATTTGCAGTTCTGGGATAATTCTGGGTGCCATCAGGTTGAATTTAAAAGAATTTTAAATACAATCAACTCTGCTTTTAAAACAAAGCAGATGAGTTGTTGTGGCTGGTTTTTTAAACAATTTCCAGGTTTTCCCTTGAGTAATTTTAAAACTGCATCTATATGCATTACACTTTAAAAAAAAAAAAAAATTGCTGGAGTTAAGGTTGCAGGTGAACTGAAATGGTCATCTACAGTTAATTCTTTTCTAATTTAAATTTTATGTGAAGCTAAATAAATACTATAATCAACATTACCTGGAAGTGGATAAGTATAGTAAGGGAATCAGGAGAAGGCAGCACATAACCAGATTCATTTGGGCTACCTCACATCTGGCTTAATTGAGAACTAATTTAACACAGAAAGTAAACTTCTGCAAGAGAAAACTGGGAAGGGTGTATTCTCCTCTGCAGCTGTAGCATTCAAAGCTTCATTCCCAAAATTTTTTCATTACTAAAGATTACTAAACTCTCAGTAGGCACTATTTTGACTTGAAATCCACTACTTCTGCCACACACAAACATGATCCAATCTAAGTCTACTGTCTATTTAGCTTGAATTTGACATTCTTTGACTTCAGGACCCTAAGGCTTCACTAACTGGATTTCAGGCTCAACATGCAACAAGAAAACAGCCCTTTATCCTTCCATGATCAATAATTATCTACTATTTACTGATAATGCATGAAGGTGAAAGAACAAATACTTATTTCAAATTTAAGTTCACTTGATGCTTATGGTAAAAGCTATCAAGGGCCTAGCACAGCTTCAAATGGACTTCACTTGAATGTCAGTAGGCTTCAGCTTTCAGCCAAAGAGTCACCAAAATATATAACTCATTACTCTCTCTGAAACAGCTGAGGAACTTAACTGTGGGTGGTCATTTGAGAAATTAACAACAGCAGTCTAATGTCAGGCTGTCTTACCAATGTAATTCAAGGCCAAGCAACTGAAACTTTGAATTTTATTTTTTTTTTTTATAAGGACTCAGCTATTTTAACTCCACATCCGTTTGCATAAGCAGAATAGAGAGCCATGCACTGGAGATAATTAACAAAATTATAGTATGAACACAAATTGTTTCGTTATGAGAAAAGACCTCTGCTTTCTTATCACTACAGTTCATAGACATTACCAACAACTGACAGGAGAAGAAAATGTTAAAATACTATTTCACAATGGGATTTTTTGAATCAAAGTATTAAGTAATGTTAACTATAAAGGTCAGGTGAATCTGATCTCTACAGATAAGGAACAGCAACTCTTTAAAGTTCCTAATATCTCAGGAAAAAAAATTAAAAAGAAAGGTCAACAAAGGATTGAGTCAATTTGCCGATGAGTAACACTTTAATGGAAAATAAATCTTATGTTCTATCAGATGATTAAAATGTCATGCCTGAACTATATTACTTTCCAAATTTGTAGCAACAGTTCTAGCAACATAATTGAGAATTAAAAGAACAGTCTTTCATCTCAAAAATATATTATTTGACAAGTATAGGAAATTTTAAAACATGATGTATAGATTTACAGAGTTTTTCATTAAAACAATCTTTAGAAACTAGTGCAGGAAAATCCTTATAAAGTTAAAGTTAATTAAAATATATATGGTCAAAAGGATTTAAAATTTACCTTTGAACTCTGTTTTGAACTCACTATGACCGGGTCCCTCTGGTGTGTTGACCACATCCCACAGCTTTGTGTCATTAGCAAGCTTGCTGAGGGCACACTCAACCCCTCTGTCAGTGTCACTGATGAAGATACTGAAGAGTATGGGCCCAAGCACTGACCCCTGCGGGACACTATTTGACACTGATCTCCATCCAGACATTGAGTCATTGACCACCACTCTCTGGACTCAATCCAGGAGCTGGTTCTTAGTCTGTTGAACAATCCATCCACCCATCAAATCCTTCTCTCTCCAATTTGGAAAGAAGGATGTTATGGGGTACCATGTCAAAGGTATTACTGAAGTCCACATGTGTGACAGCAGTAGCTCTTCCCTTGTGCTTTGATACAGTAACACCATTAAAGGCCATTGGGTTTGGTCAAACAGGATTTGCCCTTGGTGAAGCCATAATAGTTCTCCTATATCACCTCTCTGTCTACCATGTGCCTTAGCATAGCTTCCAGGAGAATCTGCGCCATGATCTTTCCAGGCACAGAGGTGAGAGTGACAAGTTGGTAACTCCCAGGGTTATCCTTTTTACCCTTCTTAAAAAAAGAGAGTGTTGTTGCCTTTTTTCATGTCACCAAGGACTCTACCTGATTGCCGTGACTTCTCAAATATTGTTGACAGTGTCTTGGCAACTACATCAGCCAATGCCCTCAGGACTCTGTACAGGGGTACAGCTCATTGGGACCCACAGACTTCTTGATGTTCAGGTTCCTCAGATGGTCACAAACCTGATCTTCACTTACAGTGGGAGGGACATTGCTTCCCCAGTTTCTTCCTACCAAGCCGAACATTTGAGGGCTGTGTGATAAGCAGTGATCAGAGAAGAATGAGGTATAAAAGTTGTTAAGTACCTCAGCCTTCTCCTTGTCTCATTACCAGCTTGACTGTGTTACTCACTAAGAGGGAGTACACCCTCCTTGACTTTCCTTTTTTTGTTGAATTTTTCCACACACAAACATTTGAGAACCCATATATAATATATTTCTTCATATTCAAGTTTTGTCCCTGCCAAGACTTGTCAGAAATGTCTAAAGCAGATCATTTTTAGGCTGTCTCAGAGCAATCTTTATATTTTTATGGATTTCTGTTTTATCATTCCCCCTGAAATGCTGTAAGGTACACAATAAAAGTTTGCCCATTCTTGTATGGATAACCCAATAAATATTTGGAGAGGTTTGAGGCCATATGAAATGCCAAGATAGTATGAAGAGAGAATAAAATTATTTGTATCTATACGATGCTACTACATCGACGTCAAGAAACAGCTTTGTCACATTAATAATACTAATATAAAAAATAACTAAAAATTAATTAATTATAGACACGTCTACTTCAAGTGTTCTGCATTTTCATCCCAGCCAATTTTTTTTCTGACCAGTTTTAGGGTATGTTCTCTACCACTGAGCCAGAAAAAATAACTATTGCCTACAGTGAGATTAAATTGAAAAGTCCCATGAAGAAATTGTTAAAGGCATGAATAATTTCATAGCTAAGAATGATTTCTCCTTTTTTAAGAGCTGTGATCAGTCTGAGCCCAGGGCAGCCTGATTGACTTGCTAGTTATTTCAGGTAATCAGAAAATCTGTGGGGAAAGATGCACTGATAATGAATCTGTTTTAATGCTTTTTCTTTAATGCAGGCCTGGATTGTCCATTGCTTTTGGATGCTTCGGGAGACACACATGAATGTTTCAAATAAAAATGCAGCAGTTTCTTAGAAATTTACATTACATATATATTTCAAAGAGCAATTATAGGTCAGATGGTCCTTGGCTTCTCTGAAGCTAGAAAGAACTGCAGAAAGGAATAAATCCTCCTTACCTTCTTTAGGAAGAGCAACAATTCCAATTCTTAATAACACAACAGTGCTTTCTGCATTTTTGCCTTGAGACAAGTCTCTGGACTGTTTGGACAATCCTTGGAAAAGCCAGATGGAAATGAATTTTCTGGTCTCTTTTAATAGGTGTTGCTTGAGGTGCACATGACCTGAGCACCATGCACCTTTGGGAGGTCAGTGAAGGATAAGGATTTTTCTGAAGGATTCAAGAGAAGGGAAGTACACTGGCAGGCTGGGATTGCTAAACTAATGTTTCATGTGTCAGTCAAGTGTAAATAGACCTGACCCTTCCAGATATTCCCATGAAAATGAACTTGGGAGAAAAGTAAATCTCCAGATATTCTAAAAAAGGAGAAAGGAAATTTGGAGGTGAAGGAAATAGACAATTTTTAGTTTCCCGATTATAATCAATGTGAAATAAAGGCCCACTCATCGCTTGTAAGTCAGTGACAAATATTAGTAACGTCTTTATCTTCAAGGCAAATGAGATTGTTCAGATTAACAATGAGAACCTCCCATGGCATACAGTAAATACAGAGCTGTCATTTGCAGGACAGGGGCCAGCCTACACAAAAGATTAATCTGAAGTCTACTGAATTTGGCAGTGGGGTGCTTCTTTCCCCCCCTGAATGGACTCTATCTATATAGTTTCCTTACCTCAAAAATAATTTTGTGATGAGAAATTCTACATGGAAGAAAAAGAATTTAAGGATAAATGAGAGAAATATATCACTGTATGTAACACTGGTAGAGTAAATCACTTTTGTATTGTCTCAGTCACAGTGCATCTGACAACTACCATGAAATAATATTTAGGAAGAATGAATGAAAAGGAGCAGAAAACAGAATGAGACAATATAATGTTTTTTTTCAAGACATACTTAAAAAATTGAACAAATCCTATGTATAAGTTGCAAGACATCCATTTTCCCCTCATACAAACATCGTATAGTGAATAACAGGTACAAGTAATCTGAATTTATACAAGTTTCTGATCAGCTAATTTAGAAAATACTGATGCCACAACAATTTTCATGAACAAATGAGAAGTTTATATATACACTCAGAAAAAGAACATTTTGTCATATAAATTACAACAGTGTAGCTTTAACAAGTTAAAATACTTTATTAAACACCTAGGTATCAAACCATGACTACTCTCTATGTCACCCAGAGTTGTGTGCATCCCTTCATAGCAACATTTAGCCATTTTTCATTTAAGATTTATAGGGGGAGTTAGCACTGCCCTTTCATACTCAGTGCACTTATTTGTCCAGAGAGCAATCTACTTTAGCTGATCCCCAGCCATATTTTTTTTTTTTTTTTTAGCATGTATTCCTTTCTAGCAATGTGCTGGGCAGATTTTCCACTGTCAGTTAGGTAGACACTATACCACAAAAAAATATGCAACACCATCGTTGATTGAAGACAACAAGAAAATTGAAAGCTCCAATGCATTCTCAAAAAAGAGTTGGAGTAAAGAAGTTGTAAATCTTACTAACTGCTAGGTAGTTCTTGCTATAACCAGTAAGATTTGTACTTCAGCATACTAAATCTGCATGCAACTGTGGCAAACTAGAACCACAGGGGTCATCTTTTCCTTTCTAACTATTAAGAAAAGCAGTTCTATTTTAACTTCTCTAACATCCTTCTACTCTAACAGTATTATATTTCAGAGGACAAAACATGTGGAAAATATTCACTAACAGAATCAAGAATCAAATCAGTTATTAAAACTGAAGCTGTTATTATTGTCTTGGCCTCAGATACTTGCTAAGCTTATGAATTTCCCTTAATTGTGCCTAAAGATTATAGATGCGACACTAATGTGCAGTTCAGCTACTATGCTTTATCTAATGACATTTAAATTAAATATTTTGTACAGATTTTTCCAAAAATCAAGGTTAATTTTTTTATATTCCGCGATAAAGAAATATTAGTTTTACATTCCAATTAAGAACAATCATTGCAGACAATTTCCAGCTGAATATTTCCCTCTCTGCCAAGGTGTTTATATATCCTATGGCATATTTCTCTATTCTTACATCAGCTAAATATTTTTCCACAAAATGGTATAAAGTTGGGTTACCAAGAGCTGTGATTGAAACAGTGAAGACAAGGAAATATAAAGGCATCTGCTCATCTTGTATTTCTTATTATTTCCTTCATATATTCCTTCTTTTCCACCTTAGGTAATAATCATAAACTTCTCAGTCATCCCGAGACCACAAAAGCTAGTCAGCAGGTATTACCATAGTATCTCAGAAGACTCTGTACCCAGAAACACAATCTGTGCATTTATCCAAGAAACCAACATCACTCACTACAAAATGCTGCTTACCCACTGTATAATCAATAGATATCAAGATGTTACAATCACAAATAAACAAGAGAGTTAGGCGAAATGGACTATGATAACAAGAGAGAATAAATGAAAGGCTTACCCTTATGCTGGGCTCACCACAAAACACGAGAAGGAGGGATCTCCAGACGAGATCCTTCCTCTCTGGTAGCCAGCTCTTAAATAGGTCTAGGAGGGGGGGGAGCCTGAATTGCCTTCACCTGTGCTCCTCTGGCTGACTCATGGCTCGCCTCAGGTGATCAATCAGAGGTTCAGGCTGTGACTCAGTAGTTCCCATACACCCACATCTGCCATAGCACAAAGTTATAATCAGAAAACCTCTAATGAGCTTGTTCCACATCTCAGATAACACTGTACAAAATATGCCTGACCTTAAAATTATTCATCTAAGTGAGCACAATGCCGTTCCTCTGCCTAAATAGAATTTCAGATATTCTCTCCAGATAACCAACTTTTTTCCCTTACTCATGAAACATCTTGTAATCCTATCTTGATCCATTTTTGTTGAATAAGATCTTATGTAGATTCAAAGTTTAATAATAATGTTTTGATACAAAAGACCATTTGTATAATTACAATTGGAAAACATGAAACTAATATTAAATACAAAATTGTAACACGCTCTATACATTAAATACTGTTACACTTTCACAAAGCATCTGTAAAGGTTTCCTTGCATTCTTTCAGTGTTTACTTTGGTGAGATCTGGTCTCATCCCTCTAAATTACGATAACTGTCAGCAACTATTTGCAGCAGATGAGGTGTAGGAAAACCTTCTGAATGAGGAGGATGAATAGAAGAGAGGGGACAGAGGAGAGAAGAGAACCTCTTGGAAAGGACCTTCAAAATTCACCTAGCCCAACTGATGCCTGTATGTCCACTACAACTGACTCAATAATCCATTCAAGAAGCAACTATTTGAATATAAATAATAAAGCAGTCCCTTCTCATCAGTTATTATTAGAGAAGTTTTTATTCAACAGAGGAGTTAAAAAAGTATAGAGATCTTTCTGACTTTAAGGAAGTATTTAGAAACATAAGCAAACAGGATGCTGCACTTTTGCAAGTTGAGTTTGCTTGTGATCCAGCTAATTTCAGTTTATGAAACTGATGCCTGTATGACTACTACAACTGATTCAATAATAAGCCAGCCCATTAATGAATAGCAATGGCTGTGAACCTCACAGTTCAGCCCAGGTTATATTGGGAATCCTACAAAGGAGAAATAGACAGTTCCTGATACAGAGAAAACAATGAAAATTATTTATCAGATTAATAAATGCAATGTTTTAAAAAACCTTTAGAACAGTTTCTGACCTGTTATACCAGTACCAATCTACTGCAACTTCTTGTAATTCATTAATGCATCATTTCTTTCTACAAGGTTCCAGACTAGTTATGAAATGAATCTCCCGCTGTGCATTAAATAACAAACATCATTGTTCCCATTAGTTTCTAATACAGCTTTTACCTTCCTACCAAAATTGATTTAAACAGAGCATAATCACTCATACATTTTGACAATTAATTAAAATCCATTTTTATCCATTTTTATATCAATCAGTTCAGTCTTTTGGACTCTGTGATGTTAACAGATATCTACACATCACCAATAGGAAGAAAATGCTAATTTCTAGACCTGATTGCTCATGTAACTAATGCTTTATCTATCACATGATCCACTGGAGACAATGATCAACCACAGCAGTGATCAGCAGATTTATAAAGATTTTACACTGTAACACAAAACTGTTAAGAAACTATGATAATTATCTGTTCCCAATGTGCTCTGTTCACTGAACAGTGTCTCAGTCATCTGTTGTTTCCTGGCTTATTTGAAGATTTCTCCTATCTTTCCCATACTTTTTGGGAGAAGAAAATGGAAAAACATGAAATAGTACCAGACAGTGATGCATATCAAAACATGTCCCAGCAACAGCAATCCAACTACAAAATTTCTCAATGTAAGCCAAATATTTTGTTGATAGTTACATATTAAATAAATGAGATACGAAATTTGTAATCTTGTTATATTTGCTATCATTATTAACATTGTTTCCTGTTAACTCCTTTTGCTTTATTTTTTCCTAAAATGAAAGATGCTGCTGTATAATACACAAAAGTAGATAAATGCCCTGCATTTTTTTCTTTGCCATTATGGTAATATCTTATTCCAAAGTAAATCTCCAAAGGCTTGCTATAAGTGGACAGAAGATGGAGTTGATGAATACATCCATACGTAATCATGGCTGCTTTTACTCTTTTTAGTGGATGGAAAACTTCCAGAAGTAATATATTTCTACACAGAATTGGAACTGAATGCACTTTCCCTTTTCAAAGATTTATTTCTCAGTAAGGTGCAACAAAAGACATGGGAGCATTCATCTAGCATTGCTGAATGTTGCCTGTGAGGATGTGAACTTTTTTGACTTTGTGGTAAGTCAGTAAAGATGGAGACACTCAGGGCTTTGATGCTAAAACTGACCTTTGATAATTAGCTAGAAGAAAGAAAAAAAGCAATCTATTAAATGCATGAATAACCTTATCTTAATTGCCAGCAAATGAAATCAGTTTTTTTTTTTAATGCCTCAGACTTCATTCACCTTAAAATCTTATATTTGTGGTTTTTGCAGGGAAGTTGAAGTACAAGAGAGACAGTTATGGTGACCAGATCCATTCCGAGAAAGGCAAGAACTGAAAAAGAGTAAAGGCTTTGATCTGAACCCCAGGCCATGTGAGAGGGCACATATAATGAAGCCTCATTACAGTTTTACTTTACAGAACCGTGCAATAAAATGCTGCCAAAAAATAAAAATAAAATAAAATAAAATAAAATAGGGCTTAACTCATGTAAGAATGTGATGATTGGCATTGTGCCAGTTCATGATTTTTGGTTATTTTCATAGGACTGTGTCTAATAGATTGATTTTTAGTAGATTTTCAGGATGCCTTTTTTTTTTCTTTTTTTTTTTCTTTTTTTTTTTTTTTTAAGTTTTAGATTTCATTTCAAAAACTTTTACAGAAAATTTCTCTCAGTACAAATCTCAAGATGTGTTTTCACATGCACACAGGTCTTTCTGAATCCCAAGCATCAGAGAAGTCACATGAATACAAATAATACCAAATAAGTTTCAGTCAGCAAAATTCCACAGCAGAGTTCACTGTTTCAGCTTGTTTTAGCTGCTATTGGCCTTCCAGATGAACACTAACTCACAGTGAATTATTATTATTATTATTATTTTTAAACAAGCTAGTTAAGAGGTTTAATTCTCTGTAATTCTGCAGAAAGAGACATATGGACATACATAATCAGTTCTGACAGTCTGTAAACATCTCTCTCTCTCTCTCTCAAAGCGTACTTACTCCTATTTTGGAGTATAAAATTATCATGGAATATTTAAGTTCTCCATACAATCTCCATATACAGTTGATTTACTTTAGCATACTTTAAAAGGTAGACTTAATTATGGGAACTGTTAGGTTCTGCCTTTTCTGTGAGACTGGGTACAAGGAACAAACGTGTACTAGACTGAAGAGGCAAAAGGGCAACAAATCTAATGAGGGATTTGGAGTACACGTCTTACAAGAAGGAGGCCAAGGGAACTTTTTCAGTCTAGAGGTGAGAAAGAACAGGGAAGGCCTTATTGATCTCTACAAGTGCTTGAAAGGATGCTGTGATGTGGTGGGGGTAGGACTCTTTTCCTGAATAACTAGCAATAGGACTAGATATAATGGCCTTAAGTTACACCAAAGCAGATTCAGCTTGGATATCAGGAAAAAAAATCTCTCCTCAGAAAGGCTGGTAATGCATTGGAAGAGGTAGAGTCACTGCCCTTGTTTAAGGAAAGAGTAGATGTAATGTTTAGGGACATGTTATAGTAGACAATACTTGTGGGTAGGTGGACATTTGGATTTCTCCAACCTTAATGATTCTGCGATATTTTAAAATAAATAATATCAACTCTAAGCATCTGAAATCAAAAGGCATAACCATCGTAACATCAGCTTTGAGATGTTCAGAAAAAGAAGGAAATAAGATTTGTCTTTTACTTTCATCTTACTAAGGTACAACTTTCATGCTTTTCCTTGTAATCCAGAAATATCCAGAACTTGTTTCAAAATATAATTAAAACACTTGAATTTTAAGTAACAAAATGAATCTAGCAGCTTGATTTCAGTTTTCATAGAAAGAAGACTGTAATGTGGCTGGAAAGTGTAGCAATAACAGCAGACTACCAAAGTTCTAGAGTTGTTCAAATGCAACAACCATAAGGACAGAAATAAAGGAAAGAAACTGCTTACTTTCAGAAGACTTCAGGTACATAGGGATCTTCAGCAAGATATCTTTGTCTCTACTGTCAACTTTTCAATTAAGTCTGGGAAGGGGTGGATTCTAAGTCCACCCCTTCTGGTCACTCAGGTGCATTGTATGCACCTGAGCTCCCCTGGGTTGGCCCTGCCTCCCAACCAGGTGTTCAATCACTGCTTCAAGCATCTTCCACTATAAGGACTGAAATGTGGCAGGATGCTCTTGGTAAATCACAGGACTTGTCATAAAATCTGGGCTGGGCAAAATGTTACATTATTTCCATTTCTTTTTTAATAATTAGTTGCACATTTCTGAGTGGATATTAAAGATATAGTCTTACAAGCAGATAAGAAAACATTTCATGAAAGTAACCAAAACCATTACAACAGGTAGAAAAATTGAGGCTCAAAGGATTGAAACACCGTGAGAAAATGAGCATCCAGAACCCTCTCAGATTAAAGTTATATCTCAAAAATTCCACACAAGTATTCCTTTCCTAATATTGTCTTAAAATAGGCATCTCTGTGCTTATGGATTTTAGTCATAGATGATAAATTGACCAACTTAAATAAAAGCCAACTTGTTATTACGTGCAGCATTGTGCAATTTGCCCATAAATTTTTCTATAAATCTTGTCTCAATGCATAGTAAAACTGCCTGATAAGAACCATTTTCTGCAAGCCTCAGTTCTAATCCAAATATAAAAGCCTGTTCAGAATGTCTTTCTAATTACAGAAGGCTTTCAGGACTTAAATTAGAGTAAAAATATACTCCCAAAATCCTAATTGCTTTGACTCTGTGCCTTTCACCCCAGTGAATTAAGTAAGGGCAAAGTACAAAAAGAAAAGGGAAGCAGGAAGGATGATTTCAATGTAATGATTAGTTTCATCATTTACTTGTCACTAAGGCACGGTGAAAAGTTAAGCCATTGGAAGATTCAGCCTAGCACAGCTGTTAGTAGTTCAGCAATGCGATACACCAAGATCTCCTCAGAAACATTACTTTGTCTTAGCTGTATGCAATCGGAAAAAACAAGGGGTGGTGTATCGTTAAACTGAGTTTATCAAGTAGAATAGTTTTTCAGTATTTAATTTAAATACTTGCAAATACTTTTAATACAATCAGCATTAAAATGTCATTATGCAATCCTGGAAAGACCAATGTTCAGGCTTAACTTTAATGCTTGAAGTTTATAATATGCATAAATCTTTGTGATTATATTTAAATTAACCATTTAATCCTTGTGATATAAAATAATGTGCCTCTATGTAACATATTGTATCAGTCTAATTGTTTTCGGAATAATTTTTTTGTTTTGTTTGGAAGCTCACATGGGTGAGGAAGCATTTCCAAACGTAAACACTTAATACAAAAAAAGTTGAACATAAGAATATTTAGAATCATCAGAATTACAGCTGAAGGTTTACAAATCTCAGTGATTTGGGAATATAAAATAATTTTGCTGATTATTTCCAGGTTGCAGCTATGGCCTACCTATGATCTGTCATGTAGGACAATAAGTTAAATTCCAAAAGAGAAAAAATGAAAACACACTTGAATGGAAGCTTGGCCCCCCAAAACAAAGTAAAAACAAAAACAAAAAACAGCTTACGCTTTTCAAGGCTCAACTATGTTTTAGAAAGAAAATATTCACAGGCAGCTTCCATTCATGGAGTAAGTTTCTAATTTCCTGCTGCTGACTTACAGCAATTATGCTAAGAGACACAGACCAGATAAAAAGACTCTTGCAGAAAACTCACAACTCAAAAGGTTGGCAGATTAGCTCATAGACAATGGTGAATTCAGCTGTAGGGGAAAGAAACCATGAAAACCTGCAAAGGGACAGTTTTCATGTGCTTTGATTTGAGAAAGGAAAGAGACTCATAGAAGAACTTTGCAGACAACAACATGCTTTTAGTGGCAGCAGACAAATTCAGAACAAAAACAAGCAACTGAAAACAGAAGCATCTCGATAAAGCACTGGGCTCCTCCTCATCTTGAATGTTTCTTTAATGAAGAAATTCAACTGCATTAAAGACAAAGTTTGCATAAAAAGAAATGCACTGTTCTTTCAATAAAAATGCAACCCATATAAAAAAGATTTAAAAGTGTAAAGTTGCAGTGGTGCAAATCACAACAGGAGTCAAGTCACACAAGGGGCTTTTGTATAAGATCTTGTGAAATAAATACTGAGGCACAAGTTTTCAATAGTTAGGTATCTATATGAGGGCTGTTCTGAAAGTAATGCCTTCTACTTTATTATATTTATTTACAGTATCAGAGGTGGATGTTGGTGTTATTGCAGTAGAGATGGAACCTTTCCACCAATATTCCATTACATTCTATTGCTGTGTGACAGACGGTAGCGGAGGGGCAGTCTGACAAAATGGCACCTGACAGATGCCAGAGAAGGTGTGTCATTCAATATATCCTTGTGAAAAAAAGATTGCAGTGATTAACACTGTGATTAAACAGTGGATGAGAGCAAAGTGAGGCATTTCAGAAGTAGTGACAGTGACCTGAAAGACAAGCCATGTTCAGTACAGCCATGCAAATTTTTATGGGTGCGGGATGCAAGCTCCTTTCATTGCTAGTAAAAATGGATAGCTAATGGGGGTGACTGTGTTGAAAAATAGTTGACAATTTTCTCTATCAAACAGTGTTATTATGCTCTTTGTATCTGTTGTAGTTTCCATGGAAATAAATAGGAAGCAGTACTTCTGGAGTGACCAACATATGTCTGCAAAAGTTTGAGAAATACACTGTTACAGTAATTGCAGACCTTTTCAGACAGCTCCAAACATTTTATTCTATCTGTTTTTATTTATTTCTTCACTGAGATCAGCTGTGAAACTAAGTGTCTGTAGTACAAAATAACAGAAAAGTCTAGATAATTATAGGCCCCTACTCCTATGTTTGCACAGGATCCAGCTCAGAGCTAGCATCATAGAAGTATCATCATATCATCATAGAAGTATCATCATATCATCATAGCATCATAGCAAGGACCCAGAGGAACTAGCCTGTATCAGCTAGGTGGGACAAAACCAATACCTTCCACAGCACACTCTTATAAGCATGACCATGATAAGATTTCCAGCGCCTCACCACTCTCACAGTAAAGAACTTTCAACAAACAAAGCAAAAAGTAATTGTTCCCACTTCATCCCCAAACATTTGGAACAAAGCAAATAAATGATATAAATCTGGTTGGTATCCAATTTCAGAAAAAAATACTGAATACTAGTAGAAAAACTGCACTGGAACAAACATTCTGTGCTTAGTTTTGTAAGTAAAAGTATGTGTCTGAAAACAGATCTATGCATTTTAAATAATAAACACCTGAGGCTAGAGCTTACAAATATTTTTTCTATAAAATACAGAACCCTTTCATGTGATGTTTTTTTCTTTATGCAGACTATGTTAATAGCTTTCACTACCTTATTGCCATTTAAAATGTTCAAGCACATAGCAATATTATTTAGAAGTCAGAGACTGTTTATCATTCTCAAGGTCAGATGTTTATCTACAGCCAGTTAGATGTTAATCAGTGCAACTTCTGTGTGACAGTAAACAACTCAGGTTGTGAATTGCTATGAAGAAAACACGAGTCTTTTCGAACATGAATTCTACAAAAGTGCATATAGTTCCCTGCTACTAGTTTCTATTGCTTGTCTATATTTTTTTTCTCTTCTCTCACATTTCATGTGTCATTTATCCTATAACAATCTTCTACTAAGATTACAAACTTAAAAAATACATTCTATTTTTCATGAGCATTTATGAGCATCCCCATCTGGAGTACTGCATCCAGGGCCTGAAGCCCCCAGCACAAGAAAGATGCAGATCTCTTGGAATGGGTCCAGAGAAGGGCCACTACGATGATCAGAGGGCTGGAGCACCTTTCCTCTGAGGAAAGGATGAGGGAACTGGGCTTATTTAGCTTGGAGAAGAGAAGGCTCCAAGGAGACCTCACTGCAGCTTTCCAGTATTTGAAGGGCGCGTATAAATAGGAGGGGAAGCAACTGTTTACATGGGTTGATAGTGATAGGACAAGGGTGAATATTTTAAACTAAGACAGGGGAGATTTAGGTTAGATATTAGGAGGAAGTTTTTCACACACAGAGTAGTGACACACTGGAACAGGTTGCCCAAGGAAGTTGTGGATGCCCCATCCCTGGAGGCATTCAAGACCGGGCTGGATGTAGCTCTGGGCAGCCTGGTCTGGTGGTTGGTGACCCTGCACATAACAGGGGTGTTGAAACTAGATGATCTTTGAGGTCCTTTTGAACCCAGGCCATTCTATGATTCTAAATGATATGATTCTCCAATGAAATAATTTCAGTATCTTTGGACATGGACCTCAGAACTCCAGACAGGAGATCACAAAGGCAGCTAAAGCTTGAGATACAACTGTCTAAAGATACAACTGTCTAAAGAAAATCATTATTTATTCTCATTTATACTACAAGTGTGATGTATAGAGTGACTGTTAAGAGACAAAAATATCCTATCAGTCCAAACATGTCAAGTGTTCGTGAATTCAATGACAGCTGACAAAAAAAAAAAAAAACCTACTGACTTATGAACTTATGACTTATGAGCTATAAACTTAGTTCAAAACTAACTCAGTTCTCAGTTCCTAAAGTATTTTTTACTTTGAAACTGTTCTATGTGAAGTATTCATGAAGGAGAGAAAAAGAATCAGCAACTAAATTATGAATTATTTTCTCTGTTCTTTTCAAGAAACTACATGATGTGTTTCAGTGCCTCAAAGTTTTCTGACATTAAATATAAAATTGATCTGATTTTAAGATTTAATGAAGAAGTCATATAGAAATTACAAAGGATCTGTTAATGAAGGTTGCCTTAGAAGTACTTTAGGTAGGTAAATTGTTCCGTTGGCTTTAAAATAAGTAGTTTAGCATTTGTCAAAATAATCATCTCTGTTTTTACTGTTAGGTCATTTTCTTTTGGGTGAGATACACTAAATTCCAAGAAAATTGCTTAATTTGCAAAATTATTTCAGAAGAGTATCCAGAAATTTATCTGCTTTGGTATGCTAGCATTTATGTTTCAAATACTAACAGAAAAATATTTTTTCTACCCTTATATATAAGTAAAAGAAGTATCAGCATTGGATCACGACGTATTACTAAACTTTTCTAGGCATTTTCTCACATTATCTCACCTGTTTTTTGTGACTTTCTAACTAAATACTCTCCCCATTCTCAGAATTGCAGAATTATAGAATCATTAAAGTTGTGAAAGACCTCTAAGATCATAAAGCCCAGCTGTCAACCCATCCCCACAGTGCCCATTAACCATGCCCCTCAGTGCCACATCTGCACATTTTTTAAATACCTTCAGGTGACAGTGAGTCCGCCACCTCCATGGGCAGCCTGTTTCAACACCTCACCACTCTTTCTGAGAATATTTTCCTAATATCAAACTTGAACCTCCTCTGGCACTACTATCTATGCAGACACTTGGTTTTACACAGCACAGCCACAATAACCATAAAACTCAAGGCAAGATGTACAGACTATATTTCATTTGGCTATATGAAACTTTCTACTCACAGATTTTCTTCATTTTGATACTTCCTTATGCTGTATATCTAACTTTCCTTGGACTAAGCTTATTAGTAAAGAAGGCTTTATTTGAACAAGGACCTAAAAGCAACAGTATCATAGCACCAAATCCATCAGTTCTTACTAGAAAGAATTTACTTTGGATTATTGAAATAATACACATGTACTTTAAAAAAAAAATCCATTATATGGTTAAAAATTGCTTCTAGATAAATATTTTAGATATTAATAAAGTATTAAAACTTTTGTTTAAATTTTGTATATTGTACTATCCATTATTATTATTTCTTAGTTATGTTTTAGCACCAGCGAGTAATTTTCTTCATATTTTTCTACTTGAAAGATTTCAAGAACCTAAAGGCATTCTGTGGAAGCTTTGAACTTTTATTTCCTTTGTACTTTGCATTTCCCTCCCTGTTCCGGTGGTTCATACTTACACACTTAATGATATAGCAAAAAGGTCACAAGTGAAAAAGACAGCACTAAAAATAATACATTACTGGAGTAAGCAGAATGAAAAGAAAATCTCTACAAATATAGTTCAAAAAGGCAACAAACTGTTGTTGGAACAATTTAGTAAATTACTCTGTAGTGATACTGTCATCAGTAAAGCTTACATCTCATCTTCAAAGCTACTAAACCAAATGTCCTTGGAATTTGAGTTTTGTAAACCATGTGAGTGCAATTTAATTCTCTTTCATTACTACATTACTACTGATTTAAAACATCAGTTCTACAGATTTCCCCATGAATCTCAGACCTCATATGAGAACCTCTCCTTTTATTCATTATAGATGTCTCGGAAACAAAAAAAACATTGACTATTCAAAATTAGGATTGTCATTTTTTATATAAACAAGTAAACCATTCAAATGTATTAAATTTTATAGTCTTCTAAGATGAAAAAGCTACTGAGCTTGTTTCAGAGCATTTCCAAAAAGCCATGACTACATAATATCCAGGTGGAATAACCAGCTTTCTATAGCAACAATTCAACAAAGCACACCTAAAATCTACCAAAAACAGTTATTTAGGAGTAAGGTGTTCCTTACTCATGGAAGGAACACCTTGACAGTTACATACAGTTACATGGAAGCCTTGACAGTTACATACTTTACCACTGATGGTATTTATGGCATTGTAGTCTACTAGCGTAGTTATATTTTTCATAAAATTTAACAACTTTTTAAAAAGCAGTAATATTAACAGCACTGTTATCAATTTTTTTCCATTAATTTAGAAAAATTAAATCAAATTTCAAAGTATTACTGAAGGCAGTTAGTAAGCAGCAAATATATTTATTGCCAACAGTTTGCATTTCCAGTGCCAGTCGAGAAATGACATATGGATGGATAAAAGCAAACAGGCTGCTAACTCAGAAGTGGATAAGTCAACAACAAAAAGTACAACATTCTAACAGTCAGTAATGAGAGTTTTCCATATCGTGTTGCTGACAAGTTCTTGAAGAGATGCTAACACAAAAGAAGCAAAGTTGAAGAGAAACCCTGGTACTGATAAATGCAAAGAAGGAAACAATAGCAATAACATCTGGCAGCACAGGTCTTGCAAATTTTCTCTCTGAAGAATGCAGCAGGCTCCTACATAGACAAGAAAATAAGAGTAGGAGGCAGAAAGCATGTAAAAGGACACAGAATATCCTATATACAAATATTTGGATGAATTGTCACTGCTGTATATGCAGAACATTGTTTCTTGCCTAAGAGGAAATAATATCACGCACAGTTCCTCCCTATAAAGATGTAGCATGAGTGGTTTTGTTCATTTTAGTAACTATAAAAAGTCACATTTTCTTGATTTTTGCATCTTCAGCCACATATATGAGCCCCAAATGCTGCTCCAGGGCTGTTAGAGGAAGGGTGGAATCCCACTGAGGAATGAAAATGAGCAACAGGAATGTGGCATTACTCCACAGGGAAGGAAGCAGCAGTCCTGAGCCTGAGCAGCTCTCTGTAAAGATATAACGTGTGTGCTTATAAATTAGATCAGCACAGCTGGGATGCATTGAGGAACACAGTGTAAGTGCATCTGCATCTTGGGATTTGGTTTCAGAACTCTCTGAATTACAGAATAATTTTGAAACAAGAGATTACTCCCAAGTAAAAACATGCTGTTCTTTCAACTGCACGTTTGCCATTACAGTCACTTACTGTGCCTTCTGGGCTGAAGAAAAAGTCATGAACTGGTATCATAGCCAGTTATATTTCTGCCTAAATCATCTGTCATTGACTTGGGATTTCAGCTCCACAAATTTGGTAAACTGATGAGGATGCTGATGAGTTCTGCTGCACACTGCAATGTTGGTCATTCTTTCAGCTTTCTGTTGCAAGTCTGTTTTTCATCCATGTATTACTTCATTGTCACCTCTGAGATGCATCTCTGCATTTGACGTGTCGCTGAATCCTACAATTCCTGCAGCATCTCTGCCCCTCCTTGTCAGGACAACCAAGTCAGAGAAATGGCTGCCCTCATTCCACCACCAGAACATTTTCTTTCTGAACACTAACAGGAGAAATATCTGAAATAAAGATTCAGAAAGGAAAAATCATATTTCTGTTCTTAAAGCCACTGAGCCATCTTAACCAAACTACAGCATATCCAAAAATTCTGTGTTTGAAAGCATATCCAGAAGGAGGTGATGAATGAGTGTATCACTAGGCAGATTATTTTATATGACTTGCCAGATGCCATCCAAGTTGTTGCCAGTCTGTGTTGAGGCCTCCAAGATTTTTGGAAGAAAAACAACAACAAAAATGGGCAAACTATAAATTAGTCAAGATCATTAACTCCTACTGAAGTAGTTTCTGCTTTTTGACTAGTGAGTAACCAGGTCTTGTCACCTGCATTTCTCATGAGTTTGAGGACTTAGACAAGAGATTAGCTCAGTTAAGCTATCATCATCTCCAATCAAATGATCAGGGTGAATAAATTATGCAGACAGGTGAGAGTAGCTCACAAAGATCTGAGGGGGACCTGCTGACAAGGTATGTAAAATTCTCATTCCATATCAGGTCCTTTCCACTGGACAAGGAAAATCTCAGCAGCACTGCAACAGCTTCCACAAGTGTCTTTACTAAGTGTATGGTACTTTATTTCAAAATTTTAATTGACATATGGATACTCCTTACTCCCAGGCATTGCTCTTCAGAAAGACACGCTGCTGTTGGGCTCAAGGTACATGGGAATGGCAGTCTCCTAAGAAATGGCCCAGCTGAGGGAAGTAGAAATACTGTCACTACATTCTGTAAGTCTGTGTTGTATGGATAAGTATTTTATACAGGGAGTATGTTTATGGATATGTGATACTACAGTTCTGATGGATAGGATGAAAGTCAACAGCAGGTAGGTAGATATTAAAAATATATTTGGAAGAGTTTTATCCAGACTTACAGATTTTTCCAGTAACCTCCTGGATTGAACAGGCAGACAAAGCCAGAAAAAGAAGTCACACATATCTGTTCCTAAATGCACATGTACATATGCTATAGTTCCATATGACGTGAGCAATCATGCAGCTGTAGTGCTGGCTATACACAGAATATCCCTGTGTAGATGTTAGAGCTTTGCTACAAATTGGTTAATCACCAAGTTGCCCAGATAAAGCAGCCCTGAAGATGGACCAACTTCTGTCATCAGTGGCCAAGTTTCTAAGGTAAGAAAGACTAAACATGGGGAAGAAAATACTGTGGGAAAGTTTCTTCCCCATGTTTCAAAAAATCTTCTTTCCCCTAGTTTCAAAGAATCCAGGAGCATAGGATAAAAATTTTAGAAGAAAATGGAAAAGTTGTGGTTATTTCACATAATCTGGTTTAGAGCAACCCAAGACTGTCCAGAGGAATTATATTCTTCTGTGCTTATGGTTCTGAGCATGGGAATACTTAGGGCAGAGCAGTGCATGCCACCTATTTGAATTTCCACCCACTTGTTCTTTCAGCTAGCAAACTCTGCCAAAATGTGCTCTGATGAGAGATAGGCACTTTTTAGTCCCATATAGTTTCAGAGCCAGAAGGGATGAGTGAAGCTTAATGCATTCCTCCTTACCAGCTGCTGGCAGGCAGAAGATCGCTGCAGGAATAAGTACACAAAACCAATACTCTTAACAGCAAATCAAGATACCTTCACAGAACCACATAGCAGAAGGATTTGCAACCAATGTGATGATGCAAGTGTCACAAAGCAGTGTAAGAAAGGATTCAAAACATAAGACAGAAGTTTTTGCTTCTGCAATGGAAAGCTTCCTTCTCTGCTTTCTGATTGTTGTGTGCACATTTCACAGGCTTATAGCTACTCACATTTCTTGGTGAGCTTAAAGGAAGAGGTATTTCTCAAGATGGCTGCCTAGTTTCCTCACTTACATCTTATGTACAATGAAATTAGACCATCTGGTCTGAAGCAGCTATATAATGACCGCAAGTAGGCACTTAGTTTTGATGAGGTGTCTTAGGCACCAAATTTCCTGTATCTATGCCACCAGAGTGAATTAACTGGAACCTTATTAAAAATCAGCGTAGAGGGAGTTTTGCAACACAGATTCAATATGAAGCTGCAAAATCAGATGCTGTATGGTTACCATTAGGGGCAATGATAGTAAATTGACCTCAGTGGTCACAGAAATGTGCAAAATGTAACAGAACAATTACTCTTATTGACCGTGCATGTGAATAGGAAGGCTAAGGCTTGAAGAGCAGAAACAAATGCTCTAGGTATGGACAGAAAAGATAATAAACAAATGGGCATAATGGAAGAAAGATGGTTCAGCTGGGAAAGAAAATGACTGAGAGCTATTCAACAAGAAGCAATCCTTGTCAGAATACATTTTATTTATTGTTCAAATGCTGCTTGAAACAAGTGTGAAAATAAGTTACAATTGCAACAGCAGAGTAAAGCCATACAACATCATGGCAAAGACTTGAAAAGCACAGACTGCTGTGAGGCAGTCAGAATCAAAACTCTGGACTGATACATGCATATGAGTTACCAGTGAAGTTCTTTCCTAACAGAAATTGGTGGATCTATATATTATTCTTCTCTTCTCCATTCTTCTTTTATATATAAACATTCGCTGAAGATTATGATGAAAGTGTCTAGGAAATTGAAGACAAATAGCTCACTTTAAGAGCAGAAGTTATACTGATTTTATTGGCAGTTGTATGCTAGTAACAAGGAATCCTGAAAATTAAAGATTTAAATATGAAACACGCTCTTATCTTCATTACCATATGTTCCTAAAACAAATGCTACCTGTGGTCTTACTAGCAACATCAAAGCTTTTGAAATTTTTGTGAAAGTCTTACATTTTCCATTTGGCTCAAAGACACAGAGAAAGGCTCTGCAAAACCTCTGGGAATATACTGCAAGCACAGTTATATTAATAAGAAAATGTCCTGGCCTTGTAACAAAAAGCCCAGCAAACATATTATAGCCAAGTCCAGAGGGACATATGCAGGTGAACTAATAGGCAAAATTACTGATACCAGCTTATTTCCATTTCAACAGGAACCTGATTCAACATAATAGATGAGAAAGTTGGAAATCTTTCAAAGAAAAATTTGCTTGTTATTTTAAAAGCAACTATCATTTTAGCATATTATGTGGAAATAAAGGCCAGAGGAAAAGATTGTTATTAAAACCCTCATCTTCTTTTTTCCATTTACTTAGACATAGTCTCTGACAGAGACATGCAAAAATGTAGATTTTAGCCTTTCTGATATCTAGCTCACATTTCACTGACTGTAATATTACACTGTCACATTTCTCTGTAAGACAGTTGATGATGTTGATGAAACAAATGGCGTCTTATGATTAGACAAGAAATGCCACTGATTGACCAAGAATTCAATTATAGGCAGCTTAGGGATAAAATCTGGAAGACTGCACAGTGGAGTGTTATAACACACAATATATATTACGGAAGTAACCAAAAAGTGAGAAGATTTGAACCCAAAGTAGAAGTTTAATTAGCTCTTATATCTTAGAATATAACTCAGTGGGTATCCTAAGTATTTAAAATGTGCTTCTATTAAAAAAAAAAAAAAAGTTCCAAAAGTTCACATTACTACTAAAATTTACAATTTTATTTAATTTAAAAGCAATGTGAGTATTTTAAATGGCTTCCCATTCTACTGTTCTGAAATAACTTTGTCTAATATAGTCCATAAACAGAATAACAACTCAGAAAGTACAGATGAAGTTTGTGGTTGAGAATCAATGGCGATGACAGCACCAATGGTGACTTCCATTAAAATAAAATATCGTTTCACAGTCCAAAATGATATAGGAATACATTTGTACAATTGCCAATCTAAAACTCATGACACATTGCGGTAAAGCATTCAAAACAACCAATGAGAATTTTGAAATTCTGAACGCAAAAGTGAAAATATTGTAAAGCAGGGCTTAATTAATACTTGTTGTGAAAAGCATTTAAAAAAAAACTGTGTGAAATTTAAATCTCATGCTTCTGCTTTTTTATTCTGAAGTTCATCTACTCCACACAAAATTCTGAAGTGGTCTGTCTTATCAATTTTCTGCAGAATAATTACATTGCAGGAATGGTTTAACTTCAGTTTGCACCAAAAGCCCAAAGCAAGCAAA
This sequence comes from Tetrao urogallus, assembly GCF_951394365.1. Classification (NCBI taxonomy): domain Eukaryota; kingdom Metazoa; phylum Chordata; class Aves; order Galliformes; family Phasianidae; genus Tetrao; species Tetrao urogallus. The sequence goes on along the minus strand of NC_136817.1, from coordinate 47,797,357 downwards.
TGTCTAAGTTAGTAGTAAGAATGCCTTTTTGCCACCAGAAGAGATAATGAATCCTATTACTAAAACACAGCAGTATGCCTCATTTTGAAGTCACACACAAGTTATAAGTTTAACATTAGCATTTTTAATTTTAATCCTATCTTTAATAAAGCTTCCTAGCAAATTTGTACATTAAAAAAAAAGCGTGAAGAGAAAACAGCATGCAACAATCAGCTCTAGATTATATGCTCTCTGACTTTGAAGGGGCTGGATAACCTAAGTAACCCAAAACCAAATATAATACAAGATATGTGTAAAATGAGACCCTAAGAACACAGGAAATATGTTACGAGTGAATCACCAACCCTACCAAGGCAGCACCAACGTGCATCCAAGATCACACCATGCATATGCATGAAGATTGCTGCTGAACTTTCTAACCAGCTGACTGACTACCATGCTAATATTATTTTGTATTTACCTGTATGAAAGGTAGAAAGTTGAGATTACTGGCATGTTCCTTTCACTAACACATGCTAAATTTGTAACTATCTTTTAAATAATTTAACTAGTATCACTTTTAATATAAACAGAGTTTTAAAACATTCAAATGTTTAAGAATTCTATGCAGCTAATTTTCTTGAATTTCTATGTTAAAAGCTTAGTAAAAAAGAATGCATTGGTTAGCATCTACTGTTTAAATATTTAAAAATATATTTTAAAGACAGGATAATTTAGTGCCGAGTGTACAATGTAAAGTTATTTCAACGTTAATGTATGTAACTGTATGGCTACCACAGTCCAGTAGCAGAGCTGGAAAACATAATTAGACCAGTACTTTTCTACAGAGAAATATGCTTCTGTTATCTCAGTGGGAGATAACCCTGGCCTTTAACTTGAAATAACTCAGCACGTTACCTTCCTGATAAACAATGCAATATTAATATCACAGCTGGGAGCAGTTCTATGAGCACTCACAGCAGGGATCAAATTTTTTGTTCAATTTTTGTTGGAAATATAGCATTTCTTTCTAATGGGCATCTTTAGCTTCATGTAAGAGAACAAGTAGAGTTCAAGATATAATTAAAGTAATGTATTAAGTTAGAGGACAAAACGCTCCATGGAGCAACAAGTATGAAATCATAAAAAGCATAAATGTTAAAGACTGTTCAAGGCAGTCTTTAAATGTTAAAGACTGTTCAAGGCATATGATGGCATGATGCAAAATTCTTAGTTTCAATACACTTCTTAGAAATAAGCAAATAAGCATATAAAAGTTGAAAAAACACTAGAGAAGACATTTGTGTATGAGTTCAGTTTACGTTCAAAGTCTATGTCAAACAGCACAATATATTATGACATAACCAACACTGTCTTAAAATCATTTTGAAAAGTAATTCAATCATAACTTCAAGCACACTTTACTTTTAAAATAGAAGAAACAAAGCTGTTTTGAATCAGAATGGGTGAAAAGTCAAACACGGCTATTTATTCCACTTGCGATTTTCACCAAATCTAACAGTCTATTTCTATATGTTTTGAGCCACAAGATCAGTAGTTTTCTCTATGACAATGCATATCATTTTGCAACAGACTGAAATCAAATGCAATGCAGAAGTGCAGCACGCTGGTCTTCTCAACTTCCAGATTATTCTAAGTTTCATAACTTAATTCTCTTGGAAAAATATTAAGCTGAACGCATATAAGATTTTCACAGCTAGCAATTTTCCATTAGCAAGTTGTGACAAATGCTGCTAAGTGTTATGCTGTTCTTTCATCCTAAGCCCAGGCTTTTTCATTTTTGCATTTATCACAGATTTTCTTCCCCTTCCATTAACACCGTCTTTACCTTCTATAATCAAGATCAGGATTTAGTGTACTAGATAACTAAAACATGAAAAGCCAGAAGTTTCCCAAGGAAAAAAATGAACTTTGCAGGAAAAAAATTGCCAACTCTCGTCTCTGATGTTTAGCCCATAACATTTCAATACGATGGTCATGTTGTGGGGACTTCTTAAATAGCATTCAGAGTTTTAAAAAACACTTTATAGATTGCTTCTAATTTCCAAAGAATGAGATTTTATAAAGTGCTCATGAGCTTGTATTCACACGTCTAAACAACCAAAAAGAAAGTTCAGAAATCTCAGACAGTTGCTGTTATCTACAGTTGCACTTAATTCTACATAAAATAAGGTGAGATTAATCAGAATGTCAGCTGTTCTGACTGTCCATGTTATCTGCTGATGGTACAAGCACACCACAGAAGTTATACCCTACATAGTCCAATGCATTAAAAAAAACACCCAGTCAGGGATTTTGTGTTGCTCAAATCTTAGCAACTGTTGAGATTAGATATTATACATGAAAGTTGTCCAAAAGTTATTACTATATTCCCTACATTTCAAAAATGCCCTTTTCCATTGTTGCTGCTTTTTAAAATGAAAGTAATGCCAAGAAGCCAATGATGACTGTCTGTAGAAGCATTGGTAGGGCACAACAAACAAGACTGGATCCAAAACAATATGAAGAACTTTCCTGGACAACTAAAAGGCTATTCTGAATGTCTACATTGTGATATCTGCACTACAGCTGCAACATAGTTGCAAAAAGGCACAAGAGCTTATAAACAACAACAACAAAAAGAACAAAACAAAACAACTAAGCAGACACACAAACAAAAAAATATTTGCTAATCCTTTCAGAAAATGGTTTTCAGACAAATCAATAAGCTAAAATCAGAGTACCATAAAAGAAGAATTTATGTCAGGGGAATTGCAAGAGGATGAAACACAATACCAATTGCTAGACTAACATTTTCTCATTGAATTTTCTCAGTTGGAGAAAACAAAGGAAGAGAAATATATGACTATCTTAGTCTCATATACTAATGTCTGTTTGATGACAGCTTTGGGAAAAAATATACCTTATTCTAAAACATGTAAATGCCACAGTAATCACAAAATCCAGTTGGATGTACTCTAACAATTTTTTTTGCTTTTTTTTCTTTTTCACTCCAGAAAATTTGCAGTTAAGAGGATCACATGCAGAAAAAAGAGCTACTGGGAAGATAAGAGGAACAGTATCAAGTAACAATACACAACAAAATCATATCATTCATGCTAACAAACCAACACACAGTAAAAATCCAGTTGTTCCTTGAAATGGAACAAGTAGACCTTTTTAAGCCAAAAGCAAATAACGCATATCACAAAAAGAATAAATTGATTCTTGCTAGAGCTAAGGCTGAATATTTCAAGGTGGTTTCTACACCACAAAAGTAGTGACAATGGACAAAGAGGGAAGTTCCAAATTGACATAGAAATGTTAACAGGACTACATTTACACTGTTGATTAAAGAAAAGAGCTGGACCTAAGATGGACCATGTCACTTTCAGGCTTCTGTTCACTTTTCCTACAAACAAACCAGGGCAGCTGAAATTTGCACAGAGTGCAACAAAGCTTCAGATGTCTCAATAGATTATTTATTATTTTGTCTTCTGCCTTAAAATACAGAACGTACTCCCAAATGAACATTGAGAGAGCAGATAATTCACCTCACCTGATTTTTAGTGATATATGACCTCTAATCACATTTGGTCTTTGATGAGATATGGGTTACTTCATCTTTCTTACAACAGGACATGTGGGATTACATGTAAAACTTTACATGTACTTCTCAGAGTGAATTCTGAGATGTGTGAGTAGGAAAGCTGATCCTGGGAGATGAGGAAATACGTGTGCTATCACTCAGTTCCCACACAGACACATCAGAAAGACTAGAATCTCTAATTTCAGCAGACAACGGCACAACAAGTGTTATCAATTGTAGCTCATCTCACAGAAATAAAATCATTACTACACTCTCTTATAATTTACATATGTTTTAAGCTACATAAACATGCATCAGACTGCAACCACTTTCCCACTGAACATTAGTCGGATCCAATCCTTCATACTCCCCACAGCAGAATTGCTTAAGTATGACAATTTTGTAATTTTTGTGCCTACATCTGTACCAGAGGTACTGTTTTTCAAAGAACAAAATATTGATGTAGTATGTCCTCGTGTTGAAAAGCAGGCAAGACATTTTGGCAATTTTGAAACACAAAAGCATGGGACACAATACTTCAGGAAAAGAAACAGGTTCTGGAACAAAACAAAGCTAAGTGTTGGAGCTATTTTCCCTCAGCTCTACTGTCATGTAAATATAGCAGATCAATAAAAGTTTCATGAGAATTAGAAGCTAAATCTCTACACAGCTTGCACTGAACACTTCTGCCTTCATATACACTGCCAGTTTGAGTCAGAACCTAGAGAAAAGCAAAGCATGACCCGTAGATCCAAACAGATCTGTTCAGACCATACAACAGAACCACAGAATCAAGTCAAATTTTGCAAATTTTCAGTATATAAAAACTAATAAGCAGGTCTTTTTTTTTTTTTCCTTTTTCTTTTCAGATGTTCAATTTCCAGTTGATACAAAATCTTTTTTTCAAATTCTTATAGGTCTTGAAAATCTCTTGTAATCTGGAAGAAGGAGTGAGGTAAAATTTCTAATTTCCTTCGACAAAAATAATAATTAGAAACAAATTCCACCCTCCAGCCAGGAAAAGGAGTAATTCAGCAAAATCCTTCTAAATACTTCAGTAAAAAATAAACACTCCTGCCACTCCTCAATGATTAAGGAATGCAAACAGAAAAGAGGAACACTATATGATACATGATTTACAAATTGATAGAAAACAGTGCTGTAACTTGGAAATAACATAGGGAAATCAGAATTTTTTCTTCACTGCGTCAAACAAAAATGCAAATGAATTATTTTCATTTGGTTTCTCCGGTAGATTAAACAAAAGGTATGGATTGCAGGTTTCAGCACAGATGTTCTATTTTGGAAGACTTAATTCAATTGATACATTAAGTGCCAAATAGTGGAGTGAGTACATTAAGAACAACAATGACAAAATATGAGGTATGTCCACAAAGTCCAATAGAAATATTCGCATGAACACATGACATTCTGAGTTCTGTACTACTGGTTGACTAAACTGTATTTAGCCACTTAGAAAAGCACTAAAAACCCTCTCAACTGCATTTGTCCTTGTCCTCAGTTTCCTGTGCCTGCTCTTCCAGAACAGAAGTGCCTCAATCTCCCTTCCTGCTGTGACCACCTTGGTTTTCCCAAGGAAGAGCCATGCTCGCCCAGGCTGCCCACTCTGGGTGTCCCCATCAGCCTGGTGAGTCTAAGGCAGCATCCCAGGCTGATGGCTGTTTGCACTGCAATGCTGAAATAAGAGAAAGAGTAATTTTAATAGTGATACCAAAGATCCTTGGGACCAGCAAATTGGATATTTAAATTAAAATGCCAGTTCTGGTTTTGTCTCCTATACATAAACAGCACTGTGATCATTCCAGATAAATATCCCACGTCTTTTGTGGCTGACTTTTTAAGACATGGCACAATTGAGTATGATCCTTCCCCTTAAGCAATTCCTCTTGAATTTTAATGCTTTGTTATTCTCTTGCTATGTTGGTAGGAAATATTGTTTTCCATAAACACTCAGGTAATATTAAGTTTCACAAAGTTAAAATGACAGGAAGGCAATGCTAAAGTTGCACACCTAAAGCTAGAAAATTAAGTCCACAGAATACAGAGAATAAAAATAAAGAATGGACATTAATTTTTAGGACAGCCATTTTCTATGTTTTCTTATTCAAATAATGTTCCAAGCGGATAAAATCAGCCATTTCCCGTTTATTTTCTTAGGGACATCTTCAAAGAAGAAAATTCATTACATAATTACATAGTAACATCAGCACATTAATGATTTTATTTCAACTTTCTAAGTTATTGTCTCTAACTGAATAAGACATAAATCTACCTCCTTAACTTTATTGCTACTCTTTTATATGAATTGTGGAGAATCTCTGAAGTGAGGTTTAGAATTAAGAACCATTACAAACAAAAACATGAAGAAAAATGTAGACTCTAATGTCTTAGAAAGTTTCAGCTTTTGTGCGTGCGTGTCTATATTAAGAAATAAAAATGCACAAGACCGTTATATTTATGCTATAAGGATATCCACAGGTTGGCTTTTAGTCTGGACTGAGGACTAGAACTACAGCAGAAAACAAAAGTAGAGAGAGGAAACACTTAACAGCAAGATTATATATTTCAGCCTCTATTTTAAAATAGAGATGGAAAGAAAAAATAAGGAAGTATGACATTTTACAAAGAAAATACAAACCTCTTATCTCCACTATGTCACCCGAGAAACTTACACTGCTCTGGAACAGAATGTGACCACAGGAAGTAACAGTTAAAGATTGGAAGCTGTGTCCAAGTGTCCAGCAGGATGGAGGTGAGAAAACAGACAATTAAGAAAGAACCAAGACTGATGTATTTTAAAGATTTTAACTTTGTTAAAAATTAATAAATCATTAAATAAGATAGACTGGACTGTTTGTTAAAAATCCTTGAGTATGAAGTCTACAATTGCTGGTAAAACACCTTCCATTAAGAAGCCTAAAAGAGACTTTCAAATTAAGCAAAGATACAAATAAAGACAAACACAATCCTTAAAGGTATCAAAAGAGACAGAACAAAAAGAGCAAAAGCAAAATACAGAGGTAGAAAAACAGAAAAAAAATTAAAAATGCATGCAGAAATTGAAACTGAGAAAGGTATAAGAAAGATGATGTCACAGTCAAAAGGACAATATACTTATTTATAAGCATCTTAAAAGGATGGTAATGGCAAACAGAAAAATATTTTATAGGTTCAAGAAGGAGAAAGGCAGAAACGAGGAGGACATCAGGAGTGCGTAATGAAAGTTTTGTGGGAGTGCCTATGACAAGAAAAGCCATACAAAAGTAAATTTACAGCAGGATGCTTTTCCCAATTCCAATGAGTCAGAAGGATATATCCCAGGCAATGTTTAGAATAATTCACACGTGTAATCTGCAAAATTTGACTGATAAGTGATTGGACAGCATACAAGCTGTAATAAGGAATGCTGATGTGAATTCAGGAACAGCAGTAACTCCATACATTTCAGAACCTGGAGGAGGCAAGCAAAATACTGAGGGAAAGCAGTAGTAAAAACTCGTAAATACCTTGAATGTTTTCTTCGTAAATGCCAGATTATCAAAACTGTATAGGCTCAATATTTTGTTTTGTTTAACAAAAAAACAGCCACAGTAAGCCCAGGAAAACAGTCTGGAAGAGCACTTTGCCTTATTGAGGGAATAAAACTGGACTATGAGTAGGAAAAATCTAACAAATAAGCATAATCCGTATGCTTGCAAAGCCTGATTCTTGAAAGCAAACCCACGTTAAATCACGGATATGAATAAAGACAAGTTATCTGGGTGGTTTAAAGAATCCTGTCATTCGTTTTTTCTTCAGATCTAATCAGAACTGCCATGCGAGCAAGATAAAAATCTGCTATTAGAGCAAATTGCTTGTGGCTTGCCTGAACAAAAAGTAGGTTTCTGCTGTTTCTCCAATGTATTGGACACAGCTGTTTAAAAAAAAAAAAAGAGAGAGAGAGAAAATGGCTGCAGATTTATTGATGAGATAATCAGATGAGATTATTTTTAAAATACAGATGTAATGTTCTTTTCCTACTTACTTTAAAAGCTAACAATTTATCGTTCTCCTTTTCAGTTGGATTTTGATCTGCAGACTTCATGGGTTGGTTGGTGGAGTATCTGAAAATGCAACTATGTTAGTATTAAAGAAATTCTAGCTGTGTGGGCTCCAGAGGGATCCTGTGTCTCCAGATGCTGTGTATCATCCAGTCAGTGAAACTGTGTGCTCCTAACAGAAAACAAAAGAAAGACTGAAACTCTGCAAAGAGTTCACTCGCTCTATTCCCGAAGATTTATATCAAATCTCAATTCATTGCCTGTCCACAAGATGTTTGGGAAAGAAAACAAAACTAAGACAAAATACAAAAAACAGCAATAACAACAAAAACCAGCACAAATCTCCTCACTTTCAAACTTCAGCATAATACTCATATATAAAAATAATAGTTTTTATAATCACTGATTTTATAGCTACTGCATACCACAGTTCATATAAATAAATACTGATTTTATAGATACTGATTTTAGAGACATTTATTTAGTTATTTATTTATTTGAGATACCTCAGACCTTTTTCTTCTAAGTGCTCTGTGCCATATCTGCTCTTGATGTGAAGAAGCTTAAGTGGAAAACTGCTTTGTCTCAGATTTCACTAGCCATAAGGCTTCCCATACCTCTTTTGCCCTTTAACCTCTAGGCAGGGGTCAGGAGAATAAACTGCCTTCCACTGTACAACAGGAACAAGTCTAAGATGGCTTCATGTGGCTAAAAGTTTACAAGCCTATGGGGCTGGATGACACGCATTCCTGGGAACTGAGGTAGCTGGCTGATGCAGTTGCCAAGCCAGTCTCAGTCATATCTGAAAAGTAATGGTTGTCAGGCAAAGTCCCCAGTGACTGGAAAAAAAAAAAAGAAAACATCACTTCCATTTTCAAGAAAGGGACAAAGGAAGACCCACAAAACTACAAGCCAGTGAGCCTCTCATTTCTTCCTAAGAAGATGATGGAACAGATCCTTCTGGTTGAGATGCTAAGAGAAGACAAGGTGGTGACCAGAGACCACCAGAATGGCTTCACCAAGGGCAGACTGTGCCTTACGGCTCGGCAGCCTTCTATCATGGAGCAACAGTTTAAGTAGACAAAGGTGGAGCAATTGATGTAATCTGGACTTGTGCAAGGCCTTTGATACACATCACACATCACAATCTTATCTCTAAATTGGAAAGGTACAATTTCATGGGCATAACTATTTTCAGTATAAAGAATTGATTGGATGATCACAGCCAGAGGGTTGTGATCAACAGCTCTAAGTCCAGGTGTTGAGTGGTGACAATTTCTACCTCCCACATAATTGCCACAAGCATTAGGCTGAGTCTAGCACAACATTCCAGATAAATTAGAACTTTGCACCATTTGTTGCTTCCCCTAACTAACATGGAATTGCTTAAGTAATACTTTCAAATAAAATTTCCATTGCATTTTTATGGCTAGCCAGCTGCATCTTCACCTCTGGCAGAATTATGAAATAAATTATAGGCAGGATGATCACTCCCTGTGATATGCAAAAAAAATGACAGCAAATTACAGCAACCTATTTTTCTAAAAGATTTACTTTCTGTGGACATCATGGTAGAAGACAGGTAAATATTCCTTTGGCTTTCCTTCCAGCAGCATTGATGAATTTTCAGCTACTGTGGCAGACCTGGTAAAAAATCAGTGTGAGAAAATCTGTTTTCCTGCATTTCAATTTGTTTTTATTCAGCTCATTCAGTATGGATGCAGCAAAAATAAATAAATAAATAAATAAAATAAAGCTGAATAAATAAGGCAGAAGCTACCTGCATTGAGGTCCCAGGAGATAATGATTTTAGCCAAATTTTCTTGAAGTAAACATATTCTCGGCAGTATTCTTCCCAGCCTCAGGCAAAGCTTTCCTAACGTTAAAATGCTTGCCTCCAGTGAACAAGATAAAGGTAGTACAGCAAATTTATCTCCTGTAAGTATAAATTTGAATGAAACTTGAAACAATTACCTTATTTTTGAGCAAACCCCTTTTGTGAAAAGAAATTTACATAGGGAGATTTAGTTCTTTGGTAATAATTGACTTTCTGATACCATTTTTCAAGCTCTTTTATATCTTCTTTTGTTCCATCCTTTTTCATACAATCAATTATTCCTGTGTTAGATCTATTTTTTTTGTGTGTTTGTTTGGCTGCTGCTTGTCTATTTATTTATTATTTAATCACCCCAAACAATGCATGTGGATTTTTAACTGCAAAGGCCATTCACATATGCTGCTTTTCCAGTTTCTACATCCACCTTATACAGGATTAGCTGGAGTTTTTCTTGCACAGCAGTGAAAGATGGAATTATGAACACCAGAAGTTTTAAAAAAATGAATGACAAAGGGTTATGGCTCTTTTTGTTTGTTATATGGATTTTAACATGATTTAACTCCCTTTTGCATAAATTTCATACACTGTATCTTAATTTCAAGTTAAATTTCAACTTCAAGCTTCCCGTTTTCAATTTTCATGTCTACCACATTTATGCTCTCAGGGCCCAAATGTTTCTAACCATGAACATTTTTTGTCATCATAGTTTTGCAGACCTTTCAATTAGTCAAAAGGCTTCAAGTTAGTGAATCCACAGTCTTCCACCTAACACACAATCCAGGTGTGCATTCCCACCCGTAAGAGTGAGTACGTCTTGGCTGCCCATTGGCACCAACACAATATGCCTCCTGCCATCTGCCTCTGTTCTCCATCTCCCCCATCTCTCCAGCTCAGTTTTCTTGGAAAGAGAAAGGAGCTGTTTTCCTTTCACTACACTTCACAGTGTTGACAACATATGGCTCAAAACTGTGAGGCAATCTGCTCTAAGTCTGGATGCACCCTCAATAAAGTGCTTCACATTAAATTTATAGATTTAATTCTCTGGGGAGAGCACAGAGAGAAACCTGGTTCATCTCACCTACAGCCAATGTAAGCCTGGTTCAATCGGCTTGAATGGATTTTCTTTTATACAAAGGAAGAGGGTAAATGATTTGTATCTTCCTTTGCATATCCATATGTAGCTGATCATAATCCAGCCTCCTGTCTGTAATTCTTTTAGCTATGTATGCATAAAGAAACATGAAACAGAAGGATTTCTTCCCCCTTGGACAAATTAAATCAATTCCCCTGTTTTGTGCTAATGCTAATGCACTGCCACCTAGTGTGGAAAATCAATATAACAAATGCAGGAAAAGAAAAAAAGGTTTTGAAACACGGCAGATGAAATGTATCGGTCTTTCTTGAAATATTTCAAACACCACACATATCATTCATATCATAACATTAGTCATTCTTCTGAAGGACAATACAAATAAGCTTTTCTTTTCATAGAAAACTTCTTGACTTGATAGACTGCAATGGTTTCCATTAGAATGTACTGTGACAGGACAGAAAAGCTCATCAGAGCCCACAGTCCATGTAGCTTCACTTGAAGTAACTTTGTAAAATTGGAAACAAAATCCTACAGTATTTAGTGGCAGGAATCTCGTAGTAAAAAACAAACAAACAAACAAACAAAAATAACTTCTTAACTAGCTGAAACTTGATATCAAATTTATTATGCCAAGGCTTCATTCTCTAACTAAAAGTATTGCACATTATCATATGGACTACAGGATGAGATATCAGGAACTCTGAGTTTTGCCTCTCCATCTACATTACCTGAAGATCTTCTGTGATTTTTTAATAATATTACTCTCCATATAGACCTAAGTTTCTGATGTTTTGTCCCTGTGCAATTATCTGCAATCTTGTTCAATAGACACACAAAGAAATAAAACCTGTATTGCCTGTACAAATTTTGAGCTGCACATAAATGATTAAGGCAATGGAATTAACATATTATGTTACAGAAGTTGCAGATTAGCTATAAAGATCATAAATACCTTCTTATTTCTACAGTGTACTGTAACCTCTATTACAACTGTGCTAATCAAGGGGTGCCATTACTCAAGTAACACTTTAATCTACTTTTTTCCTGGAACTATATATAGTTATATATGGGACTATATATCATGATCTGATTATTTCATATCATCTGCACCACAACAAAACTCTGCTCTGAATTCAGGCTGTACCAATGTCTCTGGAAGTCCGCTAGCAAGACTCTGTATCTTGATTAAAATACTTGTTACCTTTGGCTCTAATGTGGCAATGAGACAATTTTTCTATCCAGTCAGGATTGGAACATTATAATTTTTAAAGTAAAACATGCAGAAGGAAAATCTTGTAAAAAAGGTAGAACTTGGAAAGGAGAATACACAAAGATAGAATCACTTTAGCATAACTCTCTCTACTTGATAATACAACACATATATTGCATGTAGGATTTAGCACTACATAAAATGATTGCTGAACATTTGTATTTTGACAACTGCATGTAGCCTGTGTGTGTATATTTGAACTGAATGCAAAGGCTTCAAGATGTTTTCAACTAAGATTGAACAGATAACTCTTCGTTATGCAAAATAATCTAGGAATTCTTTTGTGTTACAAATCATACAGTAAATAAAATTACTTCAACACTAACCATGCTAATAAGCACATAGGATCACTGAGATATTTATCTGCTTAAGAATTTATGAAATAATGAAGGCCTATATATAATATGGCAATAGCATCCTGAATCTTGTTAGTATAACCTTCCATTTCTTAAACGTTATTTTTTAAAAAAGTAGTATCTTGCCAAGTGTTTAATGCTTGTCAATAATTTTATAAAGGAAAGCATCTTTCATAAAGTGCTTTATTTATACTTGTCTCAAACCACCATAATATGACTCAGTCAGAATACTGAGTGAGGTTATCATAGTTTAGCTAATGCCTTTTCTTTAAATATTTATTGATGCAATAAAATATATACATCTAAGGCAAATCATAACCTTAAATAACCTTAAATGAAAAACAATATTTATTGTGTTGCTAATTTGTTATTGTAGTTCCATTGGTATTCTACAAATAAAGGTAGAAAGAGGAACTGAAATGTGCCAAAAACATGGATACTAGGCTTCTGATTCACATGATCACAAACACATAAAACGATTTTATTTTATAACATAAAGCAATTACGTAGCCTTCAAGTCTGTGAAGAAGAGCTTGAAGCTGATGACATAAACAGAATTATTAGAGCAACTAAATTCTGAAGAAACACCTGAAAGAAGTCCTGAGAGGCTGCCCCATGTGATCTGCTGAGAAGCTAAACTCCACATAACACCAACTTAGGGACAAAAGGGACCTGCTAAAACACCATAGCTGCTCTTCCTCTGGGAAAAAAAAAAATCTTTTATAGTGAGGTGGTGAGGCTCTAGAACAGGTTACCTAGTGCTGTGATTGATGCCCCTTCCCTGGAGACTTTAAAGGCAAGGCTGGATAAGTCCCTGGGCAACCTGATCTAGTGTGGTGTCCCTGTTCATTGCAGAGAAGTTGGACTGGATGGCCTTCAGAGCTCCCTTCCAACTCTAAGGATTTTATGATTCTATCCCTTCCTCTCCTCTCTTAAGGAGAGATCCTGAGGAAGAGCATGCATTCACCCTTCTATGTAAATCTCTGTGAAGAAAAGGACAGCCAAGCTGTAGAGTTTTAAACACAGTGTCATATAAGTTCTGTGTAATTTTTAATGTAGACAGAAGAGAACATATATTTAACACCATTATGACAGGCAAACTTTCTCTAAGTAGATGTAGGTGAACTCATAACAAGGTGTTAGTACTAATCTGCCCAATTACCATGAATACTGGTGGAAAATACAGCATGTTAGCAAAACAAGCACTACCCCAGAGAATAACTTTCAATGAGTAAACATTTTAGCAGGTATAACTGTCAATTTCATTGACATTAAAATTGTTTTGACAACTTGCAACCGTTATAAGACCTGTCGTAAGGTATTTTTATTATGCTTCTTCTCCAAAACTATATATGTATATTTATCTATTAGATGTCAGTCAACACAAGCAATACTTCTGTTTTAATCTGCTGGCAAAAGAGATTTTTTAACAGACAAAAAGACTCTGCAGCAGTGTGGGAAAAGCAAGAGGAACATCCACCACTTTTTTTGCATAATTCTATTGAATAAATAGATATTCATTCAATATATTCAATATTTATATTTATAGATATATATATAATATTCCATTTTGATGGAAAAAAATTCAAGGAAATAAATTGTTAAAACATTTTAATAATTAACCACCTTGCTATACTGTTACACATTCATTCAGCTGGATTTACTCAGCTATACTGATGTGAACAACTGGTCTATGCATAAGACTGTTCTATCCTAGACAGGACAGAGTTCATGACTTTGAATATCTAGTGGTTTCTTTTATGTATAATACAACAGATGAAACAACAGTGGTAGAAACCCATAAAAAATTTATTCTTTTGTCAGAGACTGCAATCAAGATTACCGCAAGATTACCATTTTTCTTTTGCATGAATTATGGGGATAGTTAAGAACACCATAAGACACACATCTACACTAAAACAGTAATGGGGCATCTACAACCTTCTTGGACATGACAGCACACTCTTGATAGCATCTTTCCATTTTATTGAAGATGCACCACAATGGAAAATATGGTGGGTATGAAGTCTTCAAGCAGCGAGGAAAGGGAAAAGGTTCTAATGTAGTTTTTACTTTTCTTCACACTGTGTTAGTTTTTCATGGTGATGAAACAGACATTGTGATAAAAGACTGATTAATAATTGTGATCCAGTGGAACACAATTAAAATGCATCACTAACAAAAAAAACACAAAATCAAAATAGAAATTGCCCAAAAGCTCAACATATTCCCCATAGCCTGGCCCACCAAAGGCAAAGAGCCCTGTGCGTAATTTTGGCAGCAGTGATCAACATCAAGGCCAGTCCTACAGTTGTGTCCCATCCCTTAGGCCAAAAAAAACACAAACTTGGAATAAATCTAAACACGTACTTGGGCAGAAAACACAGGTTTTACTCAGCACCCTCACAGCAAAAGGATTTAAGAAGAAAGTGCTGCCAGAGCTCAGCCATCAAGGATATCATTAGACAGCCAACATTTACCCTAATCTCTCCAACAGAGAATGTCTTCTTCTTCCTGTAATTAAATATGATTACAGATGCAGTTATTTAGGGGAATAATTTCACCAATTTAGACACCACTGCACTTGAAAGGATGTGAGTGAAAACATGCATGTTGTTATGACTGGAGGCCGGGTTGATCACTAAGTTCATGTGAATCTATAAACTTGGTAGCTAATGGGATAAAACTTCAGGAATTCCATGTACTGAAAACCAACACATTTCTGAAAGTTTGTATCTTTTATCATATGCGATTACAGAATTATTCTGAAGCTGAAGGATATTGCTATTTGTTATTCCAAACATTTTGTTTGCTTACTTTGTAGGGGGGAGAGGGTGGAGGAAGTGGTAGCTTAAGGAGATGAACTTTGTCTATCTTTGTAACATTTAGAAATGGTATATTCACTTGAAACAACCCCAGAGACAAACTGACAGCAGGATGAAAATTAACAGGAAAAAAGAAAATGGTCAGAGATTGATGTTCGTGAGTTACAATAGCACTGAAACAGGTTAATAGGAACATCTTTCTGATGAACTGCAAATCGAAAATTAAACTCTGTGGATACAAGGAAAGTAATTTGTAATTCTGCTTGCAATTTTTACGTTTGTCTTAGTTATATTCCTTATATTTCTTTAGTTGCTGTTTTTAATATGAGAAGCTTAATATATGGGTTACTCCAAAAAGCAGTGCTTCCTATTGTTTCCATGAAAACTACAACAGAAACAAAGAGCACAATATCATTCTCTGATAGGTCAAATTCTCAACTACAAAACACTATTTTTTTTTCCCTCAACACTGTCATCACCATTAGCTATGGATTTTTGAGAGCAGTGAACAAGAGCCTGCATGCTGTGCTCTTAAAAATCTTCATTTCTGTCCAGAATATGGCTTTTCTTTCACAATGCTGTCACCACTGTTGAAATGCACCACCCACCACCTCCCTGTGCCCCTCTGCTGAGATTTGTCACACAGCAACAAAATGTAGTAGAATACTGGTGAGAAGGTTCCACCTCTACTGCCATATTAGCAACATCTGCCTCTGACTGTCAGGGGCCAACATAATCACTGTAGGAGGCATTGCTTTCAGAGCAGCCCTTCCAAAAGTACACACACACAGGGTTCTATGAACTGGTACCGTGAATGTATGTCAATCAAAAAGATACGAAGACAAAATTTCAGAAAAGGAAAAAGCAGGTACAAACTTACTTGAACCTGTTTTACCTTGCATTATATATAGCTGAATCATTTCGTTCTATTTTTTTCCCAAGTCCAAGTAGCTTTGATAATATTGATCACACTTTTATAAGGTTGTATACTGCTATTCTTAAAATGGAGTGAGTGATATTTAAATTCCTAAACACTGGGAAGAGACAAGTATAGATGAAAAGGCAAAAATAGCTATGCCTCTGCTTTGTTTCAGACCAGTTGAAAAGCTACAGTAGACATTAACAACAGAAATAGTAGCAGCTGTCTGCAAATAACTGCCTATAAATGGGTTTCTGTTAGAAACTTAGCAAAAGAAAATATATTTGTTAAGAGAAAACAGAAAAAAAGCTGTTTAGCTTTGCCTTTCTCTACTGTATTCTGTCCACATTACACTGATCAAGTTATTGGCACTCTATTTTACAGACTTACTTTACCTGCTTTCTAAAATTTTTGTAGCTCATTTTCATGTTTCTTCATATTCATAAGTTTCAATGAAAAATGAAAGAAATTTAGATTAAGGACCAGAAGCATTAAAGAGCACTTCTACTTAAGCATAATGGATGTTTATCACTGTTACTGTGGTTCTTCATGTATGGTTGGTTTAGTTGGGACTGATTAACAAGTAGGAAGAACAAAAATAAAGACACCTAAGTTCAAATAAACTGTAAAGCTTTTCACATGATGAAAAAGAACAGTTTTGCACATATTTATGATGGCTATATATGCAATTCTGAACCTCTTTAAGGCAAGTCATCTCTAAAATAGATTTCTCTTTATACAAATATGGGTACCACCCCTTTCTTCTCGTACTTGTAAAAGACCAAGCCTATATATTTGAAACTATAAGTTTCATTCACACTGTAACTTATTAAGGAGCACAGTTAGGAAAGAATAGATTTATCTCTGGCTTTTTGATATTAGATGTATCATGAATTTCATTTTTTTCAACATCTTTTGCTAAATTCATGTCTCTTTTCTGAAATTAAATATATCTGGAAAACAAAACCAAAAGTGCCTGTCCTGTCAATAAGGCATAAGTGCATACTCCTGTCAAACTTCTATCTTGTATGAGGCTTGCACCCAGCCTGCTTAGAGCAGAGTGAGAAAAGCACATGAAAAGTCTAAGATCTTCAGTTCTGGAGAAAAGTGGGGAACTGACACAATCAGGTAAACAGAAAAACAAAGGAAAAAGCATTGGTGAAGGAAAGACAGATAGAAAAAATATGGGTGACCTTAATAAGTTTTTTTATTCTGGAAATGTGTGGTTTTATTTTCATGGGAAAGGTTAAGAACTCTTTGAACACTTAAAAACATATTGACAAATAACATTGCACTAAACCACTTCAATTCTTTCATATTTCACCATCTTTGCCTGAAAGTTAACCAGCTCTTTTTGGTCCTCTTACCTTCCATCAATGAATATGGACATGCTTGCAGTAGAGTTTAGACATTACTATCTTGAAGTATATAAAACATTTACCGGTAAAAACCTGCTAGAATGATAGTACACAATAATTTCTATGGAATTCACTGGCATAGTTATAAATCTCGAAAGAACCAGCAAATATCCAAATTCAATAGAAAATAAAGCAATTTCACTATTAATCTAAGTTGCAGAAGTCTGTTTGCAACAAAACATGACAAGAATCCCTGAGTACCAACTCTGCTGTCTCTCTGGGAATATTTGTTAATATTGCCAAAGTGTAAATCCCAGTAAGGATGAGGGTGAGAAGAAAAAAGCATCTGATATAATAGATAAAATATACTGATTTCATTTCTGAATATTTCTTTGTGCTAATGCAAGAAGAACATCTGTACTTATTATGTACTGTGTAACTGAAACATGATAAGTAAAGATCTGGACTATTTAATTCTGTTAATAAGAATTAATGACAGTGTTGATTTCACTCTTTAGTTTTTCAATCTTTTCCTTTTTCCCCAAAGGAAGTGTGCAGCATTGGATGCATTAGTTATTCTTATAGCGTGCATTCACACTTTGGAGAGAGTTGTCTCTGAACTGAGTAATTCATAGTTTAAGAGGTGTTGTAGAATCCATTCCAAAAGGAAGCTTTTTTTTTTTTTAATTCTATAATCCACTTTGCTTTCCTAAGTGCATATCACTAAAATGATAAAACAGGTCAGGCACAGCATACTCAAGTGCTCCAAACAGAACAAGCACACAGCCCAGAGGCATGGCAACCACCCAGAGGTGATAGTCCCCCAGAGGCAGTTGCTGTCTCTGTGCCTCTTTTGCTCAGAGACCTTGCAATAGCATTCACGCATATGGGGGAACTACCAGAAGGGGAACAATTGAATTTTGATCCATCTACTAGCAATTGCAAAAAGATGTTGAAAGAATAACTGTAACACCAATAACTGACAGTGGTCCTGACACAGCTTATGACCTAGCAGTTACCCAGAGGGCAAAGAATTGATAAATATGCTGACCCCAACCTTTGAATGCTGTTTTGTGCAACTCCAGCAAAGACAGTAGCAAGATAACACTCCATAACAAAGAAAAAAAAACATTTTCAGAGTTCTGTGTTCATCTTCTTGCTAGCAAAAATGGAACACTCATTGACCCACTATGACATTTACAAATGTGGTGAAATCCTGTAAGTATTTAGAGAAGCAATTACATAAACGGGGTGGCACCTTGCAGCAAGATGCACCCTTTTATTCAATTGTCTTCTGAAACTAAATCAACAAGTAACAAATGTTTTCTTAACACATTCTGATTAAATGCAACCATAATTGAATGACATTAACAGCTACAAGTGCCACGAGAACTATAAATCATTGCTTCTTACCACCTGCCAGGATAGCGTATACTACAAACAATCATGGCATCACATAATTACTCACATAGCTTGAATCCCACTTTATGTGAAAGACTGGTGAAAGACTATTTGGTGCTTCAGTTTCCATGAAGGTTCATATTGCAACTGTGAATGGGGTCTGATTGCAAGTTTCACGTGCTATTTACAACTAAGCCCATTTGGCTTAGCATGAACCACCTTCCTTTAAAATCCATCCTGAAGAATTTCAATTGGTAAAGAAAAACAAGATTTGCCAGGTAATTTATTTAAAAGGATTTTCCACTACACTTTCAGAGGCTTCGTTCATAAAAATGTCATTAGTATTTCTGCTGCTTTAAGTAATCCACATCTAGTGATAAGAAACAAAATCATCCTGAGAACCAAAAATAAAAACATCCTAACTTAGTAAGCAGATGTTATCTGGTATAATGACTCCAGATTACCTTAACAGTTATATCAAGCCTAACAACCCTCAACCAAATAATCTCCCTGCGTTGTGGGAAAAAATCCCACTGACCAAGGTCAACTCATCCCTGTAACAGACTTACATGACTCCAGCAATAGAGCAATCCAAAGCTGGAGACAGAAAATGAGGGGGTAGCCTGGAGCACAGCCATGTTACTCAATTCTCCTGTAGTGGCATCCAGGATCCATCCAGCTGCTGATACAGTGCTAAGCTGGTTGGGAGTTAGAACAGGAACCACAGTGGTTCTGAGGAGAGGTAAGGCAAAAATCACCTCTCATACTTTCCTCCTGCGTGCACTTAGATGCTTGGCTTAACTTGCCATTATACTAGCGGCCCACCAAAAAGTGATTGCTCATTTCTGGTTACACTGTTTAGGTCTGCTGAGGTTCACCTGTGCCTTGAATAGTCTCTTTCTTTCTACCACTTCTTTCCTCATGCACTAAGCCTTTCATCTTTAACAGCTTAGAGAGGTATCTGACTGGCTTTTCATTTCTGCAGATCTGTGTCTAAATGCAGAATTGTAGCAGGAAGAGGATAACATGAGTATTGTTCAACCCTTTCTCTGTGCAATGCTCAGTGAATTCTTGTTCACTGCACTAATTCTCGTCACAGTATAATGAATTTGTTATTTACTGTGAAGGAAAAAAAAGCGGCAGCAAAATTACCCTCATATCACACTGTGAAAGCAAATACATTGCAAAATATATTTGATAAGCAGTAATGTTTTAATTTTAATTCATGAGGCTGGAACAATATTTTATGAAAAACTTCTGTATATAAATTCTGTTCTTGAACAGTAGATAACTAGAAGTTCATGTTGACAGTAAAGAAAAAATAAGATATGACTTGCTCATCCCACTATTGAAAGGCAAACATATCCCTGCAACTACTGCCATAAATCCTTGAAAATGCATGAAGTGTTCTGACATCAATAAGCAGTTTTCCTGGAAAATATCACAGATCTAGCAAAGTCAGCTTCTCTAACACTGGAACTTTGTTCCCAAGCAAAGCACAAGAAGTACAAGCCTGGAAGAGTTATCAAAACCAGTGTTTCCATTTCCAAATACTATAAGCTGCTTGTATCAAGGCGTCTGTTACCTAGTATTGATCCTGGTATAAATAGCCAGAACAGATAACCACCATGTTTACTTTTCAAATACTTTGCAGCAGTACTAATCTTCAGCTCCAAGCATCACCATGGTTCAACATTAATTAACAATGGAACTTCATTTTTATAAAAGCAGATTGCAAATATAATGATTAAAATGAAATCACAAGTCATTGTACTGAATTTTACATACTTCTATTCAATCATAAAATTCAATAGATTCCTCCTATAGTTGTTCTGTGCAGCAGGGTCTTTGCAAACTAGCTACAAAGGAATTCAGGGTTTTGTTTGTTTGTTTTTAATTGAAAAGCAGAATTTGTTCTAATTTCTTTTTCATTTCACATTTTAAAAAATCAGTCTCTCAAACTGAGTTGCTTGATTGAAACTGTGACTGCAATTTCAACTACAATTTCAGTAGTTCAGATTATCTTACTGTATCAAATGGCAAGATAAGATATTCTCATAATATTAATTTATGAGTGTACTCTTCGATTCATCCCTCTATGTTTGGGGCATGTATTTTGGAAGAATTGTAATAGAAATAAATAATAATATACTCATTATAAGTAATATTAAAGTTGAACTGGTCTCATAAAGCAGAATATCCTGAGGTTTTTTTATCAGTCCTCCATAGTAACAGGACTGCCTGGAGAATCACTTTAAATTTTAAAAGTCTTTGTGCAATAGTCCTTCTAGGATCGACGTTTTTAAATTCTGATACTGTCAGAAATCTAAAGCTTACCTACATTGTGCTTGTGATGCAAGAAAACTTGATGGATTGAATCACACTTCCCTCTAGCACTCCACAGAGATTCAGTATTGTGTATTTTACTTTCTGGCTTAGCCTCCTCTCTCTTCTAAGCCTCGTTAGTTCCAAGTAACTTCATTTTATAAACACACAAAGGCAAAAAAAATAAAAAATAAAAAAAAAAAAAAAAGGAAGAGGAAAGGGAAAGTATGGCATCTTGGACCCTCCCTGCAGCAAAACTACCATCAGTTCAGCAATGATGGATGGATAGCAGCTTGGCTTGGTATTGCCACAGACCACCCACTGGATTGTTCTCTGACAACATTCCCTCAGAACAGCTCAGGTTTACCTGCCAACCCACCATCCCCAAGCTATCCCAGTGTGATGTTGAACTGAATTTGGGCCAATGTATTCTCAGAGTGCTAAGACCAAGCAGAAAAATATGTGCCAGAAGTTCATGCAAATGTCACCTGTCACAAACAAAAGTAGGAGACTAAGAAACAGAAATATCACATATAGAATAGGAACACTGAGACAGAATACAAGTCAAAGTTTTTTTCCATGAAACGTTACTGCATTCTTCTTAGAATACGCATGTCAATTCAGAACAGGAAGCTTCCAGCTGAGCACAAGGCTCTCAGCACCCATAAGTCAGATTGCATAGCAGATGTTAAATGCAAAATCCATTAAGACCAATTAGATTCTGCAGAAGAAAAAGACTACATAGTAATAGCATGCACAATGCTGCACTACACAACCATATCAAGAGATACAGTGAAATACAAAAGAAAGACAAAAGCTTAAAAATGCAAATTAGTCTTTCCTCACAAAAAGACCTGCCAACAGAAGGCCTGCTGAGCTGCCTGCAAGCATGTGAGGCAAGGTCCCCTCACTTCTGGCCTCCTTTTCCACCTAGGTGGAACTTCTGTGAAGGCTATCACCTACTGCATACCAAGTAGCAATTAATTAATCAGTGGTCCTGTATTGCAGCCCAAAACTGTTATGAAGCAAAAGAACTTGGGCCCCTTTCCCAAACTGCATACACGCTTCATGTTGTATTAACATAAGTAAATCACTCTTCTGTTCACTAAGGTTAGAGCTTCCGTAGCTTAGAGAACATAGGTAGCCATCAGGCTCTGATTTTTATTTTTTGAAATGAATTATGTAGCCTGAGAAAGACTGTTTCTGTACTTGTCAGGATGTACTGCCAAAATCTGAAGCATTATCTCAAACAAGTCCCCGTTCTTGAATTGGAATTAGGCTGCAACAACTTAATCCATTCATGGATACTAAGCAATCTAAAAATTTAAGTAAAACATGTACAGTATAGATAAGTTTTATCAGCCACAACATTTAGGAAAATAATTTCTATTTTTTAAAGAAGTGAGACGGCCTTTTCAACTCAAAATACCTAATGAAGTTAGAGATATACTAGAAACAGAATTGAAATCTATTCCTGAAGCAGAGATGAAAGGCCATCTTTGGCCTTCAGATGTTCCTTAGAAGCACTCAAAAATCTATTCACAATCCAAGGAAATGGGTGGAATGCATATATCCTCATGTATTTTTTCCAGACACCTTCAGAGTCATCCACATTTCCTCAGGAGAAACGATCTAAGAGGAAGAGGACTGAGTGGCTGCCACAGAGTCACAGACCAACAACTAACAAAGTTGCTGGTTGCAGATGCTCATGCTGTGTATGAAGCTCTGGTTTTGTGAGTAAGTAAAGGAATAGAGTCCTCACAAATGCTCTTGGAAAGACTACAGCCAGTAACCCTGACCAGTCTTCTCATGCCAGCATGGAGCAGGCTCACATGGTTTTCTACCCATTTGACAGACTTCTGAATTGGACAAAGCTACAAAACAGACTTGATACACCTATGGATTTCATAATAAAGCATTATTTCTATCAGAGGGTTCCCATCAAATGGGCACTTAAATAGAAAAAAATAAAACATGTTAAAATTACTTAAAAGGGTTTCTAAATGCAAAACTAGGCAATCAAAATTACGTTCACTTTCTTTTCAGCCTGTACTAACTCAGCCAATTTTCGCATCCAGAAGTAGGAAAAACAGTTAATATTAGGCAAAACCAAAAATTTTTTGTTAAGTATCAAATTAAAAAATTAGCTACCTGCTTCACTTTTTATAACACAGTAAGCTGAAAGACTAAAAATCAAAACAAAACAGTGTTGTACAACATCCAATTCATCCCTGGCATTATTCCACATAAATCAGTGGTAATACACTGGGGATTAATTTGGAACACTGATCTGAATTAGAGCACTGCTCTACACAGCAGCCACCTCATAACGCACACACATCATAACACAAAACGTTCTAAGCATCACAAATGCCCACAAATAATTATGCACCTAATAACCTATGTCTGAGCAAACAAGGGAAGCTATCCCATAGTTTTGACAATAACAGCAAGGAACTTCTATTTTTAAGAATTATTAGGTACATCTTTTTCCAGAATGGATATTTAATTATCACATATTTTACACCACTAAGTCCACTCAGAAGAATGCAAAGCTCCTCCAACAACTCAGTTTTTACCTTTCCTAATTAGATATGACCAGCTTGCTAGGTTACATAATGAACCTCCAAAAACTGTTTTAAAGTAGTACTTAAGATTGATTTGAAGTTCTCAAGTTTGTTCAGCAAAAGGTAGTCCCCTCCTATGTAACACACATAACACAGCAGTATTAAGTATTTAATGAGTTTCTCCTCTGAATAGAAAACCGTTCACATTCACGGTGACTAGGTCCAGGAGCAAGTGGGTCGCTGCTGCTGGGGCTGAGGGTCACATCCCTACTGCCACAGGGACAGGTGATGCTGAAACAACCGCTCAGGCAGTGGAGCCCACACGAAGGCTCGTGTACCCGGAGAACAGCTTTCTGTTCGCAGGGATTACTCAATTCTCCGAACACACGCGAGGCTTCAGGTTGACCTCTGCCTTTCAAAGGCGAACCTCGGCCGGGGGCCGGTGCTTTCCACCCAGCTGTGCTCCATCAGCCCGAATCCTGCCCAGAGAGACTGACCTAACGCCACCCCACCAGGGGACTTCTCACCTACGAGAGACTCGCAACCGCCGGTGCTACGCGGAGCTAACGACCGTTGTTACCTACGGGCTGTGAACACGCTGCAGTTTCCGTGAGTTTTTCTCCCCTTTCAGGCAGGCTTCTCACCCCCCGGACAGCTGGTTGTGCCCTCGCTGCCTGCCTCATCACCCAGCGGCAGCGTACCCGCTGTCAGAACCCTGCTCAGTCCACAGCTAAGCCCACAGCTAACGAGAGACTCAGCAGTAACATCACCCCTCTCCTTCCCCCCCGGCCTCGCTCCGCTGATCGGGGCCGGGACCCAGCGCGACACCTCCGGGAGACCCCGGCACGGGGCGGAGGCCGTTCTACCCCGCACGGACACCTCTGGGAGGAGAGGGTAGCCCCGATATTCACGCGTGTGCATGAGGGGAAGGCTCCGGCGGTCCCAGGGAGCACTTACTGAAGAAGATGTACTCAGTGTAGCTGCTCCAGATCTTGTCGTCCCGGTACTGGTTGATGAAGGCGGCAGTGCCGGTGGAGTTGCAAGCTACCATGTGGAAGCCTGCCTCGGAGAGCCGATCGAAGGCTTGCTCTAGGTAGGTGAACTTGAGGTAGAAGCGGGAAGTATACTTCTCGGGGGGGCGATCGGGGTCGCGGCTCTCGTTTAGGGTTTCGCCGAATACCTCCTTAGCCAGGGCGATCCTGCCGCACACCATGATGCGGGCGACGCGGCGGAACTTGGCGTCCGCCTGGTTGTCCCGCACCGTGGTGTAGGAGCCGCGGTAGCCCACTGTGAGGAAGCCCGAGCGCTTGTCCAGTCCGGCCCGCTGCAGCCGGTCGCTGCTGCCCTGGGAGGTGCTGTCCTCCAGGTCGCTTTGGCAGCCCTCGTCGTTGAGCGAACTCTGCTTGGTGACCTTGGGCGAGAGCAGCTTCACCAGGTCGCCCAGCTGGAAGTATTCTGCCTCCCGCAGGAGCCGCTCCTTCTCGGGGAAGTGTTCGGGCAGTGCCAGCTGCTTGTCCCGCAGGTAATCCAGCACGTACCTGAAGAGGAAGCCGTCGCGGTCGATGAAGAAACGCGCCCGGCTGTCCCTGGGCAGCTGGCGGGCCGCCGCTGGGCCACCCCGGCACGGCGAGAACATGGTGGCCAGCATGCTGTCCGGGACGCTGAGCAGCGTGGAGTGCCTCGTCACGTACACCTGGCCCCCCACGTTCAGTTCTACAACCTCGGGGAACGGCGAGCCCGACGGCCCCGATACCATTTCGCTGATGGGCAAGATGCTGCCGCCCGCCTCCTTCAAAGCCATGGCTGCGAGCGGGCGGCCGCGAAGGAGGGTCTCCCTCCTAAAAAAGGCAGCCTGAGGCCACCCTCCCCTTCACCCACCCCACCCCTCTTCCTCCTCCTCCTCCTCCTCCTCCTCCTTCCCCCCACCTCCCACCGCTCCCGGAAGCGCCCGGACGGAGCTGCCGCTCCCGCCGCCCTCCGGCACCGCACCGCGGCTCCGGGGTGCGTGGCTCCGGTTCTCTTCTACCCGCGGAGCCCCTCACTGCCCCGCGGCAGGACGGGCCCTGCCCCGCGCTGCGCTCCGCCCGGTGGTAACGGGGGCCGTGGAGTACCGCGCTGCTCAGCGCCGAGCGGCCGCCGGA
This sequence comes from Tetrao urogallus, assembly GCF_951394365.1. Classification (NCBI taxonomy): domain Eukaryota; kingdom Metazoa; phylum Chordata; class Aves; order Galliformes; family Phasianidae; genus Tetrao; species Tetrao urogallus. Next base: position 47,771,636 of record NC_136817.1, on the reverse strand, counting down.
GTCGGCTGCCACTCGGCAGAGCGCTGCCGTGCTGCCGGGAGCTGCCCAGGAGAGAGCCAAGCCCCTACCCCGGCTCCTCCCCTTCGCCTCGGCTGGTGGCTTTTTCGGTTCGCTTTAGATGTTTTTTATTTATTTATTTTTTCCCCACTTAAATTCCTCCCAGCCTCCCCCCTCTGCCTCCCTTATGCTGCTGCGCCGGTCAGTGCTTGTGGAATTTTATCGCCGCAATGATGGACATATATCCAGAAGTAGCATCCCAAAGGGTGCATTGTAGCAACGTTTTTCACTGTGTGTCAGCACACCTTTACCGGCAGGAAAGGGGAAGAATTTAACTGGGAGCATCACAGGGGCTGTGCCAAAGTGTAGGTCTAACAGACCACACCGGGATGCAACACTGTGTTTGCTGTCCTGCTGCTCCCCTGAGCACAGCACACACTGAGCTTTGTTCTCAGCACACTGTGGCAGGAGCTCAGTGAGCTCTCTGGCTTGACAATGGCATTGGGGTGATTTAGAGCAGAAAAGAAAGTCATCTGCCATTACGATCCAGGTGCCAAGCACAGATTTTGACTTGGAACACATCATTGCCTGATTGTTGGCTGTGTAACAGCTAAATTTCTGCTCTGTTTAAACAGTAGATTTTTATAATTTTTATTTATCTGTTCCTAGCTGAAGCCACAGCTCACCTGCTTCCAGATTCCTGACGTGTGTGCTTTCAGATAGGGCTGATAGAACGCACCAAAGTGCCTGGGTATTGGAAGGCAGACATGTAATTGCTCTTGCCAGTAAGAGTTGGGGCCTGAGACTGACAGGGGATGTGCCAGTGCCAGATCCAAGTGCAATTCCACTCGGCTGGATAGTTTATGTATGGCAACCCTCCAATTTTGTTGTTTATGGTTCCTTAAAAAGTTAAGGATTCAAGCATTAATCGTACCATATATAAGTGGGAGCCCATCCTGTTCATCATTTAAATATGACTGCACATCAGGCCCAGGCATTAAAGACCTAAATTCTCAGGTAGATCGTTGTCATCTGTTACCTCCTCACTGGAAAGTGCTGGTGAAGATGAGGAAGTTTCCTCACCAATCACCTGAATCTTGGTTGTGTTCTCTAACTTATTTGTCCAGACTTTTAATATGCTAGCACAGATATCCCTATGGCACTCCATCCTATCTGTCACTGAATCATTGAGGAAAAGACCTCTAAGCTTAGCTAGTCCAACCATCATGTCCACTGACCATGTCCCTCAGTGCCACATCTACACGTTTCTTGACCACCTCTATGGATGGTGACTCCACTCCTCTTTGGGCAGCCTGTGCCTCTGCCTCACCACTCTTCCCTAGGATCCCTCCTTCAAGGCAGGATCAATCAGTCCATGGTGCTGCCTTCTTCCTCCACATCGTCCAAATCAACTAGGTTATCCTTGTAAGAAACTCTTACAGATACAGGTATGTGTTTACTGCTGCTCAGTTCTGAAATGGAAATTAGGATATTAGGAGTTAATCCATTTACTTGGCTTGCAGCCCAGCCAGGTGTTGAACTGACGCACATGGAAAAGGTAACCTTGCATTTTAAAAATGTTTCTCTAATCTCTACGGTGAAATTCTATTTGGTAATAAATTGTTAACATTTAAAGTTTCTGGGAAAGTGAGGTGAAGGCCAGAGCTTCCTTCATGAGTGACTTGTCCCCAAGCAATAATTGAGATTGGAACAAATATTTTAGAGATACATTTCAACCTTATTTTAAAACAAAAATAAAAACCTGTTACTATCCAAGGTTATTCCTGCTGTTGCAGTCTTATATAGTTGAATAATAAAAAATGAAAGATTCATAAACTCTTTTGAAATTAAATTGCAAAATACATCATATTCCCCTAGTGAAAATGAACAACAAAGTAGAAAATAACATTTAGGAGAAGAATAAACAATGAGATTAGATGCTTAATCGGAGGTTCTTAGAGAGAGAATTATGAAAACTCTGTAAATCCAGTAACTGAATAAATTAAGCAATTTTTTTTAGCAAGATGAGTCTTCTGGCAGACTTCCAGTGCCGTCAAAAGGAATTGTTGCTCTGTCCTGAACTGTAGAATCAGACAGGAAGAGTAGTTTTTCATGCAGAAAAAAAAATAAAAAATAAAAAATCCAGATGATTATAATGAAAAAGCCTGTAATAATTACAGAAATCATCTGATAAGCATTTAAGATGATTATGTTGTCTTTCAAAAAGTCATCAGCCCCCCAAAATGGCATTAAAATTGTAGACAAGAGTGTGACAAACTGCCAGCAGAATCATATTTCTAACAGAACTGTACTCCAGCTCAATAAATCCTGAAAAATTTGGCCACTTGCATGGTTCTCTCCTCTTTTATTAAGAACTTGTAGATCATTCTTGTTCTGTTTGATCTTGTTCCCTATTGGCAACAAAGCACCATTCCCAAGAAATGGCTTTTTCTTTTCTCAATTCATTTTTTTTTTCTAGACCCAAATTAATCTTTTTAAACCTTAAAGGTACTTCTATGTAACACTGCAATTTTCCAAAATGATTAGAACTCTGTCCTACAAGAGTTTAAAAATTATTTTATTTATGTGATTAATTCTCAGAGTTAAATAGAAGCACACACGTATAAATTTAGTACTGTGGGAATTTGTACCTTCAGGACCTAAACAACATTGCAAGTGTACACAACATTTCATACATTTAAATTAGTATTATAGATTATTTATTTGCACTGTTGGGACTAAAATCAAGGAAAACTAATCTGCACGCTTGTTTCTGAGAACTTTCTTCTTTACAGTCTGTAGTAATTGATTGTTCTAATGTGAGTTGGATTTTGAAAAGTAGCTGGTGGTTATTAATGCTTCAAAGATTATGCATTCTCAGGGAAAAAAAAAAAATTGCTGAGAAGCCTTTTCAGACACGTTAATCAAGAAGAATTTAGCAAGTTTTGCTTCTCAAGGACTGGAAGTTTCATTTACTGACAGCTAATGTTTTCTGAAAGTATTTATTCGTACAAAGGTTACCAGTGTTAAATGAGCTCCGCTGTGCTGTGGCTGAAGTGATTTGTTTGAATGATTCACTGCATCAACTGGACAAGCTTCACCTGATGAGCTCTTAGGATCCAGAGTCACTTGTGGGAGTTAGAAAAAGCTTGGTCTTTTGTACTGTATCCATTTAAACTATTCCCATACTAAGCCACAGTACAAAAGAGAAGAACACACACAAAAAGGATAAGCTCAGGAATTATATATCTGCCTAAGTTCTTTATGATATTTCACTTATTTTTAGCCAAATATACATGAGAATAATTTATGGTGTTACTGGATTTGTTACATGAAAAATTCACTATTTATTTTCCTTCATTAAGGCTAAAGCAATATAGCAGTCTGAATTAGCATTCCCAGAGTACTTAGGCATTTAGTTCCTTCTCAGAACAGAAATGTATCTTCTTTGTGAATTTAAACTAACCTAAGTCTAACTAAATTCTGACTTCACTGTAGCAAGTTCTACATTTAGCATATTCTGCATATAAATACCCCTTAGCAAGAATGTGTTAGCTCGTTAATTAGGCTTAATAGCCTGAACAGTTATGCAAGTGTAACCTGAGTATAACAGTGATGTTTTTCTCACTTTTCTCAGTGTTGGCTATATTTAGCATTTGAATGTGCTATTATTTTTCCATTTTCATTCACATATCTTTTTAAAAAACCCTCTTTAAAATGTTGATCAGTGCGAAGGGATTTTCATAAGAATCCTGCATCCTGACATTCCACTCAGCTTCTCATTTCTTTCTTATTCTCAAGCAGCAGTTTCCCAGAGCCTGCGAACATCAAGAGCCTGACAGAACATACTTGTATCGGTACCACAGTGTTTCATTAGAGTGATGTTAGATTACTTCATTAATACCTGGGTCCTGAATATTAAACAAGTAATATGGTCGCTTAATATAGCAAGAGTTTTGATGCAACAATGCTTTTTGCTATCCAGGAACCTCTCTAGCTGCTACTTCTTTATGAACCTAAGTTGAAGCAAACCGAGAAGCACCAGAAACCCAGATAGCACGTGTATGTGGTGGTATGCCCTTGTGCTGGGACAGCTACAGCCTGACTGTAACTGTTTTGTCAATAAAAATTTTGATTTTTCTGTTTTTGATAGATTCTATGGAATCATAGCTCCCTTTGGCTTCAGTTTGTGTCTGTGGTACTTGGGAGTTCATATAAGTAGGCACTTAATGTCTGAGTGGGTATATATCTGCAGTCTAGCACATGGAAATTAATGCAGTGGTGTTTATTTCAGGATCTCCCTACAGTGGTACAAATTATGGCTCCACTAAGCTCGGTATAGATTTTTTCTGTTTGCTGTAGGTTATCTAACATTGGAATGGATGATGATAACGATCTTTTCCTTCTTCATTAAGGGAGAAAATATCAAAGACATTATAAAACACAGTACTTGAACAATTCAAAATCATACTTGAGTCTTTACATACACAAACCCAATAATCATAACGTTTCTGGTAATATCACAATTTGTCATATTGTATATCAATTTTTCTGTTGGATGAGTGAAAAAGTAAAAGGAACTGCTGGGCATGGCTCTGATTCTGCAAAACACTTAAGGCCAGATCTATAACAGGATATGCAAGACCTTATCATGATTCAATGGAATTCATATGAGCAAAGTGCCTAAACAGGAGGTAAGTGCTTCAGTACTATTTTGAGTCTGCACATATAAAAACTTTTGCACTCTATAAAAAGCCCCATTGTACATGATGAGAGTACTGATCAATGCAAAAGTATTCACTTGTTCTGCAGTATTGGGAGATTATACTAAGTCTTCTGTGTTAGTTACACTGGTATTTCATTAGCATGAAACAATATATAGTGAATAAAGTAATAATTCATAATGCTTTAGAGCTTACTGTCTACGCATTTTGTTCTGGAAGAGACAGAATAGCACTGTGGAATATGAATTTCTGTTTATAACTTCTATATATTTTTTCTTCCTTCTTTATGTACTTGATACTTTCTTCCTAATGTTCTTTTGAAGAACAAAATCAGAATATAAAGATAGAATTTCTTTGTCATGCAGGGAGCTGCATTCAGAAAAGAAAGTTGCAGAATGGATTATAATGATAAATTAATGATAGGTTTAAAGTAAAAGAAAAATTATGAAAGTGGCAAGGCTCCAACGAATAGCACAGCAAATTTAACATGTGAATGCAAAAATAAGTATTAGCTATGAATAGCAATGTGCATTCGATTTTTCACCCAACAAAATTGTTGTCACCAGTGCTGGTCTGCCCCAAAGGATTTAGACATGTTTGCCTCCCACTTTTGTGAAGACAGTAAAAAAATGAAGTCAGGATTTTCACAGGTGTAATGGAAAATAGAAAAAAAACAGACACACAGAAACACAAGTATAAGGGGGCAATAACACCAAGCAAGGCGTATTTCAATTCAAAGGCTGTACCATCATTTTCTCCTTACTGTCATCTTTTTAGATTATTTCATGTCGTGACTGACATTCTTGTTTTGTTTTGTAAGAACAGGCCTTCTTAGTGATCATACATATGTGTATTTTTTATATTAAAGTATATTATGTAAACTGCTATTGTGAATACCCACAAACTCCCACAAAACTTGTGAATATCTAATTCACTGTTATAGGCTTTTTATATCAAATAAAGGAATTGTAGGTATATTGATTCCTCCTGTCCTTGACTGGTTTAATACATTTAGTGGGGAGAGGAAGGACTTCTGGAAATTACCTGAGTGTGCCAGTACTCAAGAGTTTATTTGTATTGTGCTGTCAGAAGAGTATCTTATGATTGATAAAGTATTATCTTACAGTCAACTGAATATATTTAAGAAAACCCAGTTGAATGTGGCCTGTCTAGCAAATTTGTGCATAGGGATGGTGAAAACAACAACAACAAAAAAACAACAGAGTAAATGTTAACAGAAAAACGAGCTTTTGTAGTGGAAATGTGATATATGAGAGATTAATGGGGAGCATATAGACATTAATTTACAGTAATGTAAGCTCAATACTAAAAGGCTGTTAAAATGCCAATATAAAAATGAAAAAATGTTTGAATGTGGGTAGCAGAATGAGAGAGCTAGTCATATGAGGAAAAGTAGGATAGTACAGGCATAACTTAAATATGGCTTGAAGATTACATTAACTGGGCTATTAATAATGAAAAATACACTTTAGATGAAGCCAGCAAAAATGTGAAATGGGAAGATTGCTAAATGGGAAAACTGCAACTTCCCTTTAAGTAACTGCTTTTTGGAATGCAACTACTTGGTACCCTTTTACTTCAGGGCAGATGACCTGAAAAAGAGTGTAAACTGTTTTTCTATCAGCTTAAACTAGCCAATGAATTCAATGTGCATGGCCATGCCAGGAGAGAAGGGTTTCTTTTTTTCTTCTTTTCCATGGTAGATCGTCATATCAACATTGATTTTCTTGGTCTTGAAGTGAAGAACAGTGGGCCCCTGGCAATTCCTGAGGCTGCAATATCATTAGGGGTTGAATTTGAATAAGTCTCAGAGAATAAACGATTTATAGGAATATTGTAAATTCTGCCTTTTCAGAAAGAACAGCTCGAGTGTGAAATGACTGAGGAAATGAAAAGGTATATGGAAAGGTCAAGAGAGCCGTAGGAGTAATGGAAGATTTTCTTAACCTAGTCATAGATTTGAGAGAATCAAGTGGAAGAAATGAGGCTAGTAGTGTATATGTGAGGTAAAACAGAGACACAATTTTCTACGTAATATGTTTTCAAATACTTTGAACAAAAGTACTGCTGAGAATCACAAAACCTACAAATGTGAGGGAGAAGTAAGTATGGAAGATATCAAGCTTAAACCTGAAATTAAAACTAAAGATAGAGGTGAAACAGAGATGTGTTCTATTAAAAATCAAACATAGAGAAACTAAGAATTGAAAGGGCTGAGGTACTAGGGAACTCAGAAGATAATTAAATACAATTATTGAACATACTAAAAGTAGTGGGTTCTGAAAGTTAGGAATGAATATAATAAAAATTTTACTACTTAAAATACAAGTAAATTATTAACATAGAATTAAGAACGTTGCCATATAATTATGGATTTGACTAATAAGCCTTGAATTAACATTAACATTGATTGCAGTTTTATGAAGGTTACTTTAACTCTTGAAATATCATTAATGTTGCTCATTTTTCTATCTGCTGGAAATTGGAAATTGAAAGATCATATTCTTCAAACAGCAAAACATTCAAATCCACCTGATTTTAGGAGGTAGACTTTATTTATTCTTTGTGTGAATTTCACACTTGTCTTAAACTGTGGTTGTCAGCCTGTGCTCTGTCAGCTCTTGGAGGGTCACCAAAATGCAGCTAAGGTAAGCAGAATTCATGCAGTGAGGTTGAAGTTTACTACATAGTAGGTCGTACCTCCTTGCAGGGATTGCTAATCACAAAATGTTGAAAACATCACCTTAACTGAATACAAATCACGTCCTCCTCAGAGGATGTGCAAGTGGCCTACATAATATCATCTCAGAGCTTTTTATAATGTAAAATTATCAAGTATTTTCTTCGATTCTACAGTGAAATGTTTGCAGCACTTGAGAAATTAAAAGGTATCATGGTAAGTCCACACAGAAAAATCTACTGGATGTACCTTCGCTGCTCCTGTCTACTCTTGCAGGGATGTAGTGTGCAGTTCTTCAAGGCTCACATCATTTAGAGTGGACCAGAGATTGTTTCAATATATGCAATTATCTAAGCTGACCTAACGCTATCTTTAGTTCTCATGTATTTTTTGCTGTGCAACAAATTACTGCCAAAACCTTTTGTAAGTTGGAGTGAGTTGGAGAAGAAAGCAGGAAAAAAAAAAAAAACAAAACCCTTCTGTGTGATTCTGTTGGATTAATTTTTCAGAATGTGACCTACACAAATACTTACACTCTTTTTCTGAGCTTAATTCCTATCTGCCAAGCTGATGATAGATTTAATTGGCATGCCCAAAAGCAACTTCACTCTTCCAAACTGAACCACATCATTTTTCTAAGATTCATGATAGAAGAAGATAATTGTGCAGAAGCACAATGTGCTAAATTCTAATAATTTTACCTATTGAGACTGCAATGCATATAAATCAGTAGAACTCAGCCTATGGGATCATGTTTATCTCCAGGAGAAAAAGCACTATTTTTTCAGTAACGTTAAATAAGGAATGAGTGTAGCCAGAGTTTGTGCGTGTGGAAGAATACAGTCTCAATCAGTTTATTCACCCTGTAGGTATGATACTGTAACATATAATTAGATTTCTACTAGGTAGTTAATCACAGAGGCTGGTTGCAGATGAAGTACAGTGGCTGGCTGCCATCCACACATTCTTACTGTGCTCAAGTGTTCACAGTTTCAATTTCATATTCATGAATATCTCTGTTTGAGAGTGACTTAGGACACATAAATACATTTTTTTGCTGTCATGCTCAAAGGATCAATACATTTAAATTCTCCTATTTGGAAAAAGGTAGAGACAGAACACTTTGTCTGGTCCTTCCGAAAGCTTCCTAGTTTAGTTACCTCATGGTTATGTTTAGAGTTACCTTCATTCAGTGATGATAATGGCTCAGAACATAGAAGAGACGCTGGTCACAGGAGCCTACAGTTGAAGAAAGGTAATAAATTATGTTATCTTACTGCATTTCTAATAGAGCAGTGTGTCAAATATATTTTCATACTGATAAGTAATAATACTTCTTAAATAATTGATTAAGACAACCTGGTCATGGGGAGGCATATTTCCAGGGAAGAAAATGATTGCTTTCCATAGCATGGAAGTCACCTTGGAAGAAGGCACCTTGGTGTTTCACTGATCTATAAGAATAACCATATGGGGACTGAAAAGGAGAATAGGGCAGAATAGGATGGCAGAACAGAGATTTATCTCCTAGAGACTTATAAAGTAAAGAAATTGAATGAAATCCTGGCCTTCCTGAAATCTCCTGCAAAACTCTTATTTATTTGACAGGATTTAGACTAAGAAATCTGGAGTTTATCTTTAAGCTCAAGCAGAACTCTGATTTTAAAAATTCCAAGTAGACAAATTCATACTTATTAAAACACAGAACAGTAATCTAAAGACTTTAACCCTGATATGAAATAACTCACTTTCCTATCTTCAGCCTTTTTTCAACCAATGCTGGCTTGAGGGGATTTGTTACACTTGGATGAAATATCTGAGACAAAAAGCTCAATGAATCATGCAAAAATGCAGAGAAAGTGCTGGGAGGTGCAGAGGGAGAGATTGCCTGTTAGGGGATTAAATAGTAGGGAGAATAGAAAAGAATAATTTTTTGAATACATAAAAATATCACCTGAAACAAAAACCTCCAGCTCTACAAAAATGTACTCAAGAGACTCTAGGGAAAAGTAATTTTAAATTCTGTTTTCCCGTGTCCTCTTGAATAGGAGTTTATGTCTGATCTATGGCTATTAATGATGAAACCTTCCTCTGTTAAGAGCTAGTACTGGGCCTGTGGCCCTAAATCTCACTTAAACTTTCCAAATTGTGTGTAAGCAAGACAATAAAATACTGTATGCTATTGTGAATAATGCCAGAGAGCACATTTTCAAGTTTTTATAATGAGATAGAAATGCAATTTATTTTTTTCTTCAAATGAGCAGTGAAATGTTCTCACCATGGGTCAACAGTGTCCCATTGTTTTGCTATCACCTGCATGCTTTAGGCAAATATTTCATTTCATATTCAATTGCTATACTGCTTAGGCTTGTTATACAGAGAGTTGTCTGAGTTAGGTTACATTTATATTCAAATGACAAGTCATGATTCATTCTTTAAAAGATCCTTTGATAGCACTAAATAGCCTGATTAGAAATATATCATTATGGTACGTTAATGTCAAGCAAATCTTTATGAGGCAGCATTCAGACTGCCTTTAATGTTTATCTTTAGTGACGTCCAGAAATGGAGACTGAAGCCAAGCATGGTCATGCTGAGAATGGAAATTTGAGGAGTCTTTTTCGTTTACAATAAACACACCCAGCTGGGAGCACAGCTGCTAACTAGGGAGCCAAAGCTCTAGCTTCCTACTACCTGGGAGGGTCTTATTACAAAACCACCTAAAAGCTACAAATGCAGGGTCAGGAGTAACTTAGGAATGGTCCAGAATATTATCAAAATGAGGTATCTGAAACAATACCATATCACTAAGCAGTGGAGATATTTTATACTGTAATATAAATCCAAAGAGCTATTATATGAAGTTAAAGTAATATGCTTCCAGGAGTATTTAACTTCAAGATCCTAATTGATCCAGTTTGCCTCATCTCCTTTTATAAAGCCATTTGGAAAAATGAAATAACCAGAAAAAGGGACAAAAAATATAAAAGGACACTCAGTGAATCCACAATCTCTTCTTATAAGTGAAAGTTTAACACTAAAACAGAAGGAAAGTCCTTTTTGGTCCGACTTATTTAGCAGGTCTCATTAAATGAAGAACTAGAATATCAGATAGAGAAGTACATGTAAGTCCATCTTTCTTATTCTTGTTATATGAACAAACGCTATGATAAACCAGGAAGCAAAACTGTCTTCACTATATTTAGATACTCTTGTAATTGCAGTGCAATTTCCTGCATATTGGGAGGTTTTAAGATAGTACAGGAAAAAGATTTTATAAAAAATAACACTGAATGTAATTAGTGACTAATGAGATGCTGACAAGCGTGGATCAGTAGTTCCAACAGTACCCCTACTCTAGGAGTTTGCAATTGGTTTACTCTTTTCAGTGTGTATCAATAACCACATTTCTTTATTCATCAACCAGAATTGGCCTTACTCTGCCAGTCCTTTACCTACACACAAAGTCATGAATATTATATCAATAAGGTATATTTTATCATAGGATTTTGACACATGGCTTTCTATCTGGCAATTAAATCTATATTGTAGACTGAATATGCTTTCAAGGTTTGATGATTAAATCACTCAGTTTTATCTTTCCTCTTTCAGTCCATTTTCTCCTTTTTATTTATTTTTTTTCATTTTTCACAGTGTAGGACACGATTTGACACAAAGGCTTAAATATAGAACATTTAGTTATTATGCACATGTACTGTACAGAAATGAATAAGCAAACTAATAGAAGTCCAAACACGTCACTTACAGATAACAGTAAAAATTTAATGTGTTTTCTTCAATAAGATGCATGCATACCTAGAAAATCAGTTAGCAAGTGACAAATGGCAGAAGAGAGCAACAAACTGGACGATGTATGATGTAATATATAAGAGGACGATTTCCTTGTATGTATAGTCAGTGTATAGTTTCGTTGGATTCAGTTTTACTTCATGGTGTGACTATTAGCTTCTAGTAGCTGTCTATCAGAGTGGTTTGAAAAAAGAGCTGCATGACTGAGTGCACCCGGTCCTTGGAAGAGCTGGAGGTGGCCAGTGGGGGAAATTTTTGTGAGAAAATCATCTTTTCTCTTCTTCAGTCTCCCCACCTCTTTTTTTTTTTTTTTTTTTTGGGGGGGGGGGAGGGGCTGGGAGGAGGGATGCATAGCAGGATGAACCAAGAAGGAAGAAACAATTATCCCAGAAGAAGAGATTGAGAAATTCTTTTCTTAGCACAGACTACTACTTCAGAACATATGCACAGGAAGTGTGAGAAGCTGAAAACATTATCAGAAATATTTTAATGATTTTACTTTGAGGTTACCTTGTCTGGAATTTCACCAAACATTGAGGCATGCAAAGTAGGATAATGGGGAACTCTAGCAAATTTCTACTTTCTTTATCCTTTGGAACTTTTTGATCATTCCTGAATTCTTTGGCTTCAACAATTTGAAGACTCTCCACTGTCTGACGGTCTTGTAGAACTTTAAGAAGTGCAGTCCTCCACATCAAGCCACTGCACATTGTTGTAATGTGCTTTTTGTTCATTATGCTTCTGTACAGTTACAGGAGGAACATAATATTCAGATGAACTGAGGAGATGGGGTGATGCCCGAGCAATGTTAAAATGAGATTTGGATACTTTTGATAACTACAAATCACATCCAAAGAATTGGTTGATCCACATTGATTTTTGGTACGAGAATTTATGATTGCTATGTTTTTGAAAAATGGGGAGTGCTGAGAGAATATGTTTAAAGTGCTTATGGCCTTTTCCTTCATATACCATCATAACATCGTGTCAAACAGCAGTGAGAGTTTAGGCATTTATCTTTACTGACAATTTAAAACCTCCACCATATCTATCACTCTTGTCCTCTTCAATCACTTAATAATTCTATTTTCATTCAAAATCAGAGTAGAATTCTAGATATTTTTCAAATCCATGCATCTACAATTAAAGAATGCAATTCTTTCTTGTAGTCTTCTCCCCACCGGTTTTACTTCATGATAGATACTAAGGCAGTAATTTTCTCAAACATTGTATTAACTGCATTTCTGTCTGATCTTCAAATTCTAGCAGGTTCCCTCAGCACCTTCTGGGGTGTATTCCCATAGCTGCCCCCGTGGCTTCTTGTGAGGTCTCACTGAGAGCTGTTCAGAACATGGTTGTGAAAAACGTGTGAGGGAGCAGTTGCAGACTGGAGCAATTCTGATAAACAGCCTAGAAATAAAAGGAAAATAGTTAAATGAAAAAGAAAATTTTTTACACTTCTTAGTTTTATACCATTATGTTATGTTTCAAGAGAGTTCAGGACCCAGGAATAGATGCTGATTTACAAGAATGCAGAGCACAACATGTAAATGCATGTTGGATCCGAAGCTAACAAAAGTTTACTCATTTTTACTAATTAATCAGCTGCAAATTTGCTTCTCTTAGGTGCATAAGCATTCTACTTTTTCTAGGCATCATATTCCACTTTATATTAATGAGAATTATGTGAGCTTAGTTATGGTGATATTAGTTTAGTTATAGAAAAAGATTTGTCTGTACTAAGTAATCTAACTGTAATTTTCTAGTACATAGAAAATAGAAAACCAAAATGCCTTTGGTTTGCACTAACACTTAGTATTTATTTCAATATACACTATGTACTACCGTTATATCCCTATCATACCTATTGCTTGATTGATATGCAGCAAACCATATCATGCTGACCTTCAAGATCTCATCTTGAGGATTTCCTCCTGTTCTGTCCTGGAACAGAACTGAAAACTCACAGTTTTACTCTTTGAGTTAGTATGGGTTTCATTGTTGTTGATTTGTTTTGGCGTGGTTTTGTTTGTTTGTTTTGTTTTTTGTTTCTTTTGTTTTGTTTTGTTTTCCAGTGATTTATCTGTTTCTATTGATTTTTAAAATTTTATATCAACTTGTTGCTATCTGGAGTTGTAATTCCCTAGCGAGACCTGATACCTGGGATACCATAAAATTCTAATGATTTCTGGGCTATTTTTTCTACTGTAGACATGAAAATAACTGTTAATTTTTCAGCAGCTCAGATAACTTTCTACCAGTAGTTATCGTTATGGTAATGGAACAGGCAAGAAAAAGACAAGTGTTTCTTGTTTATTTAACAGAGGAGAAAACATCCCCATGAAATCTGCTTTGTACTAATGGCCAGATGATTTCCTGAAGCAAGGAGTTCACAGAGGGGAGTACAGTTCTTATGTTCCCTCTTCTATGCAGACTTATATGACAATCTTCAATCTTGTTAATAAGCACAAAGAAACTCAGACAAAAAGAAGGACTAAAATCTACCACAAAAAAATAAATGGTGAAGATATAATTAATAGAACTTTATTTGTTAGTTTTGAGAAAGATTGCTACAGCAGTCAAAAGGCACACACCTATATATCATAGAGCAGTGCAACATCTAGCAAAAATGCTTGATATTGCTAGCTTCCTGGTAAAAATCCCTCTTAAATCACAATAAAGACTCAATCCCTAACATAATACCTTCTGAAAAGAAAAATATGGCCTGCCAGTACCCTGCATTCAGCTGGGAGGTTGGGAAGATTTCATTCACTGTTTATCAGTGTTTATGTCCATGCCCTTTCTGTACAGATGGAAATGTAGTGAAGCAGAAGCTATTTGGGGAATATAAGCAGGCTGGCAAAGGCTTACAGCAAGATTTGAAAATAAAAGGCTCAGTCCTATGTGTTAGAAGTGGTAATGCAAACTAGCTCCAAATCTAGGATGAATCCTTAAATATTTAAATGATTCTAGTTTTATTTTTGCAAATTTACTAGTCCTGAATTTCTGTTAATAAGAGCTATTAATCAAATGGTTATTTTGTACTTCAGTTGCATATAGATGCATAGCTGACCAAGGAGGAAAAATAAAATGTCAAATTACTGTGTCAGAAGGTCTGTTGAACATTCACAACAGTATTTATTGTGCCAGTGTGGCTTTTATCATGCATTTGTCTGGCTTCTGTGCTAATAAATGAGCTTAACATCTCTCTAAGGATTGACACAGCATGGCCTTGGATGAGGGAGGGTATTTTGCTTTCTATTGAATGTGTCTTGTCTCTGCAGTCTTTCCAAAGTGAATAATAATGGGAACAAGACTGAAATTATTAAATGTATGCATCAAACATACAGTAGTACTTTTCCTTGAAGGTTATGTACAAAACAAAGGCAAGAGGAAACCCCTCTACACAGATGTACAGTCTCTAATGTAGTTCTTGGTACATGTAGTTGAGCTTGATAACAGACAATAAAAGGAGAAAAGGAGATACATGTATATGCTACAGTCCCCAGGATAGGAGCTGCTCTGGAATCTGCCTTCATCTTTGACTCTGTCGCTCCTCCACATTTTGTGCGTTGCCAGAACCCATATCCAACGCACTCTCATCCTGGTCTAGGGCTTACCCACTCTTTCCCAGCAGAAAATTTACCTAAGAATCACTGCCTCTGCTCTTGTCAGTTTTGTCACATTTGCTTAAAAGAAGCAAAAAGTTGAACTGAAGGAGTTAAAGCAGGTATCTTATTGCTATTTAATTTTAAAAAAGATTAAATGCAAATTTAACTCTGAGAGTGGAATACTGTTTAAGGACAGAACCTCTGGAGACCTTTAAACCCTCCACAGATAAATTAAAAAGTCATGACAGATTTTAGTGGTTTATAATCTTTTTCTTTCCCTTACTGCTTCTACAAAAAGCTTGATGTTAGATGTAAGAAAAAGTTTTCAGATTGCCTTGTCTGTCCTGTGCCAGGCTTGGATTATGTTCACTGGTATTATGCCAGTTTTCTAGCCACCTCCAGAGCAGCAGCTTATTTTTTCTCTTTGTCAAGGATACTGTTCTATTGGCAAGAATAGTATGAAAAAAATATATATACTGCAGTATTTTCTATGGAGACCAGCCAGAAAAAAAAAGAAAAAAGAAAAAAAGAAAAAAAAAATGAAGTAAGGGAAAGAGACAGAGGAGAGTCAAAGGAGGAAATAATGAAGTAGCAAGCAAAGTAGTGTAGTTACAGAACAGACATTACGATGTTAAGAGGCAAACAAAATTATCAGGGGATATAGCAGAAATCTAAAAGAAGAAAATCTAAAATATTATCAGTGAAAAAAAAAAGATTTTTTTAATCCTAAAATAGTCATATGTTGGCACACAATTGTCAGAATGACAAGATAAGGAAAGCTTCTCATTCTTTTATTATTTTCCCACTCCTTAATATTTTTCTGCCTTGTACCAATTAAATTCTTCCCCACACTTTGTTTCCTTACTAATTCTTTTTTCTCTTTTAGTCAGGTTGCTTAAACGGTATTTTACTAGACCATTGGAGCATGCCCTCACTTCTGCTTTCTTGCTGTGGTGCATCAACTTTTATTGTGTACCAGTGCAGTGATTTAGTCATTAACCCAATAGCCACAGTCTTTTACTATTCAGTATTATATTCGGTTTTAATACTTCTCCTTTAAGTAATTTTTTTGTCCTGTTCAAAGTATATCTGTACTTCTCTATATCCCAACAGAACTATAGAAAATATTTCTCAATGTATGTGGAAACTTCAAATTTTTATCATAAGAGCTAAAAGGAAGAATCCAAAGAATTATCAGTGTCCCAGAGGTGGGTAATGACTGGGAATTTGTTAGGTGAAAATTATCACAGGCAAACACATTAAACTAAGTCCTCCCACCAGAATTAATCTCATTCTCCCCTTCTCTTTCTTGTCAGTATCGTATGACATCTTACCTATTTCTAGTGACATGCAATGAGTTACTTATGAAAGCAAATATTTCTGCTTCTCTGTCATTTCCAACAGAATATTCTATTGCTCACTGAAGAAATTCTTACTCTAAGTCCCTAAGTTCATGCCCTCATGTTTAACATTGTTAAGCTTCAGCTTGCTTTAGCCTAAGTGCAATTCTTTTTTATGATATTCAGTCCTTTTAACTGAAAACATTCCACATCTGATGTTCCCAGATTTTGCATCAAAAACTGCAGAAGTACAATCAAAGCTGTAATGCAATCAGTACAATTTTTCTATTCCAGACAAGATTTACATATAGAGATTTCTTTTTTTCTGCTTGCCTGATTGAGTCTATAGTTTTCAATTGTCTTCAAAAGCAGTGGCAACTGAGTCAGCCACCAGAAAACTCAGTCTCACACATCAGGTTTAGTAGCTCTTTTCATGCCATCTTTTGGAATCTTTTCCCTGTAGGTTTTATCATCATGAATTGGTAAAAATTCAGAATGAGTCTGCCAAACAACTTTCTCACAGTAAAGGGCCAGCCAAAAGAACTTATGTTTCATACATAGCTCTTCTATCTGAGAGAAAAAAATTTACCACAGCATTGATGGTCCACAGTGCCTCAGGTACTGGTGGGGAAGGGGAATGAGTCGACAGGAGTTCTTCAAGCAGCCTTCAAGAGACATGCTATGGGTGAAGAAATATGGTGGGCCCCTGCAATGTTTATATAAATAAAATCCAAATAACATCATACATAACTTATAAGTCTGCTTTGAATATCTGAAAAGTAAATCCCGCTAAATCCCACCTATGCCTGCAACCAGATGCAGAGGCTGCAACAGAGTATAGCATTAATTATTTTTCCCTCTTTGATATTGCTTCTTGTATTGCCTTTCTCCTAACAGTTCTCTGGGCTAGCGCCTCTGATGATGTAGTGCCATTATGGGTAACAGTGAGAGTGGTGTTTCAGGTAGAAGACAGTACCTATTTATGTCACACTGCTTATAGCTGCTTCAAACAAACCAAGGTAAGCAAAGTGGTAAAAATCCCAGTAGCTGTTAGAACTTACTGCATTTATGCTCCAGTCGAAATTCTGAATGGAATCCTCAGGACAAAGCTGAAATGTTCAGGCTGTTGCTTAGATACTACTTTCATTGGCTTCATGTGAAAAATCTACATATGCAGGCAAATAAACAAATAAGAGTTAATAGGCTGAACCTACAATGGACTGACAGATTGCTTCTTCTAAAATGTATTTGGGGATAGAGGAGATACATGTGGAATATGTTGAATACTTACACCATGAAAAATAAAAATAGATGTGCTTTGCTGGTTTATGCCTTCCATGCACAGATATTTGGGACCCATATCTTAATGAAAAGAAATCACAGTTAGAAAGTGCATGAATTTGAGTTACCGTTTATCTATGTATATTCTTGATGTAATAGAAAGTACACATGTGTATCATGCTTATTTGCCAATGCAGGAGCCTTTTATAATTTTGCACCTTTACAATAACAGATCAAAACCATCATATTCTGAAGTTAGAAAATCCCCTCAGTCACGTACACCATTGACTTTACTTCCTACCCCAGAGGAGTTAAATTTGAAATGGTTCACATATTCCATTCAGATTGCCCAAATTATATCTAGTGAAAACTGCTTTACTAAAAATAGATGCTGCTCTGCATAAGTATTAGATTGGTTCCTGCAATGCCATTTCCTCTGTAGCAGAAAACAAAAAATTAAATGTGTTCTGCTTTGCTAATATAAAAATAAGCTTTTTTTTTTTTTCTTTTTTTTTTCTTTTTTTTTTCTTTTTTTTAAGATGCCCATAATTGATGACTTGGAGCAACATACTGAACAAAAAGGTTTTATGTAAAGCTGGCAGTTTGAACATCACAATACCTCAATATTATGTAGTTATGGTGACACACACCAGACTTGTGATACAAGCTACAAATGATATAGGATTTTTCAGTAAGTCCATTTTGTTCTATTGAAGAAAATTAAATGACTACACAAATTACTGCTTTTTGCCTTTTGTTATATTTTTGTTAATCCCCTGCAGGATAAGTGTGTGTCTTCATAGCCTTTGCATTAAGAAAACAATTGTGAAAGCAGCAGAAGCAGAGAAGAATTCAATACCCAGATTATAGTGGCCAAAAGAATAGGTAGAAAAATAATTCTGAGTGATAGAAACAGTTATGTATTGTAAGACTCAGTACAAAATCTTCCAATTTTTTTTCTCTTTGATCTAGCTTTTAATTGTTTATTTGATTCAGCCTTAAGCAACTTTTTTAATATCAGCTCATCAATTATTTTATATAATTACTGCAAAGATGAAAAAAAAAACCAAACAGGCACGATATTTAAAATGGCAAGTCAACCTAATTATCCACATTAAATACACTTTTCATCAATTTCCTCTGCAAAAGTGAAAACTAGCTGTTATTTACCACTTCTACTGAAGCTTTTAGTTTAAGATATGCATTTGTATGTCTTTTTTTTTTTAATATTTCTGAACCTGACTTTTTTTACCTGGTAGCAGAAGGGAACAGAATAACTTCTGTCAGAAGTATCTATCTTTAAAATACTTATGTAAACAGCTATATTAACAGGGATAATATTCTTGACATTATATACCATCTCTGCATAATTATCCTGCAGTAAATTATTCCTTTCTAGACACAAGTTTTAGCGAGAGACACCAAGCTTTAATGATTGATCTCAGTGCTTACTTTTATGAAATGAGACATGTTTAAATATTATCATTATAAATATCCTTAGAAAGACAGAACTTCATCTTCTCTGGTTTTGTTAGTCTCCCTTTTCTCTAAAGGAAAATAATATTATTAAATATTACATTTTTATGAAATATCGTTTGATTTTTTTCTCAACTATTCCCCGCAAATGAAGTATGTATGTTTTCTTTTCTTTTTGTTTGTTTGTTTTGTGTACTGAAACAAACGATTATTTAAAATCTATTTTCCATCTAAAAACAAGCAAAATTACCTCAGATGTTTAAAATGAAGAGATCTGAGGCACTTAATTAATTAGTTTGACAGTTTATAATCAAAACTATCAAATTCATGTTATAAAGTTACCACTATGAATCAAATAATATTCCTCAATTCCTTTCCTGTGTGGGACCATTTCTTCCTTTCTTTTACAGGAATACCAGCTTGTCTTAAATGACAAAGGGATGAGGAGGAGGTTTGTACAGAAGATCAGTTCAACAACACGCAGCTATTTGTTGCTTGCATGTTCTCGTTTACTTCAAATACTTTTTGGAAGGGAGAAGGTAAATGAGAGGAAAAAGTCTGCTCAGCCTTCAGGGCAAGCACTGTATTCCTGAGACCCTGATGTGCCATGCAGGAACCTGATGTTAAGATCAGGCATCAGGGTTCCCATATCCCACAGTGCAGCCACAGTCTGATATACCTATCTGCATCTTCGTATTTCTGAACTTCTCTTTTCTAGCAAATGCCTAGTTCTTGCTGATTTAACTTTCAAAAAAGGCTGTAAGTATTTGCCCCTTGAGAAAAGATGATGAAAAATGGCATCTATGCCATGGAAACCAATCTGATATTTAGAGTACCAGTGTGAGAGAAGCTGGTACATTGTCCCATGCCCTAACACTGCAGGAAGTAGCAGCATGGGAGAAAAGGGTTTGCAGATGAGCGTGTCTCTGTGCCTTGTTTTAGCAACGTTGTAGTGCTATAGTTGGATGGAGCATTTGGGTAAATGTCTGAAGGAATCACATCATTGCTTTTATTCACTTTTATTTGAAGTAGTTTGATGTCTCAGAGTTAGGTGACAGAACTTGGTTTCTTTCCATTTTTACTGGAAATGATGCAATATATAATATTGGAATGATTATAAATGCTGATACTTTAATTCTTATAATCAATAATACTCTACTTACAAGCATGCTGTTTACTGAGCTTATATAATTAATTAATGTTCAAATACAGTATGTATGACTATTTCAGATAAGCCTTTGGAACAGTATATGCTACATCTATTCTCCCTCTAGTTTCTCAGTGGAATTCTTTTCCCTTCTCTTTTCCCTGTATTCACTTCCCCATTTACAGTACAGCAACTAAAGTAATGTCTAGACAGGTTCAGCTAATGACCATAGTTGTGTAGAAAATTTTAAGAGTTGCTGTTTTAAATGATTGACTGGGAATGCAGAGCTTGAAAATTCAAGATTAAAAGTTTTGTTTGCATTTCTTTTTTTAATATGGTTTGTTGATTGTTCAGCTGGTCTCAGGCAAGTTGGCTGATTTCAGTGGCCCCAATTATTCACTACAGTGGAGATTCTGAGATATAAATGTGAGTGCTAGACAAATAACAAAATTGCAGATTTCATTCATCTGAGCATTCAGTTTCCCATTTCACTGCTGAAGATCTTTGCTGATACATTCCTCTTCAGAAGAAAGTTCATGTTGCATTTGTTTCAGTCAAAAGATTATGTCATCTGTAAAAAAAATCAATTGATTTTTCCTTTGGAGCCAGTCAAATACAATTTTAAAAAATCATAGTTGTTGGTTTGGGTTTTTTTTCCCAATTGTTTTGTTTATTTTAACTAAGACTGTGCTCATATTTTATCCAACTAAAGCCATAGTCCTTTGAAAGATCATGAAATGGGCTTTAGGTTTAATGAGAAAAATTGCATATTTTTAATTTATTGAGACAGTGCAATTAATTCATTTGTTCATTCAATTATTCATTCACTATCTTATGATTTTTACACTCATGTATAATGTAGTCACAGAAAACTGCAGTTCAGAATACGTACAATAAAGTTGATGAGCTTCCTCTTTGAAGTTACATATATATAAGGGTAAAACAAACTCATAAGCTTAATCATGAGCAAACATAAGTAGTGTTATTTTATATAACATACCTGCAGCAAACTCACCATCCAATCTAACTTACAACAGCAACACATACCTTAGTGTATTCAAGATACTGTGCAAATCATAGAATTATAGAATCATTAATGTTGGGAAAGACCTCTGAGATCACAGAGTCCAACCATCAACCCATTGCTGCCGTACCCACAAATGAGTGTTATGAATAACGCTGCAACACACACATAGGGAAACTGAGGCAAAGAATGGAAAGCAGTTTTTTTGTTGTTACTATAAAAAAATTGTCCTAATATCATAACTACATGGCTCATACGTGTTACATATGACAAAATTATACAACATAATGGAATATTAAATAACAATACTGTTCCCTGAAGTATTCAGCTAGTTGAACATGCTACCATTCAGATGTTAAAAAACTTAAATTATATTCTATGAAAACATTTCAAAGACGTAATTTTTCTAATTATCTCCTACTTTTCTACAGGAGAAGACAGACAGTTCAAACCACAAAACAGTACACATTCTCTCCAGGAGGGCTTCACCACTGGTAGAGGTTGCTTGCAGTGTCTTAATAGAGCTTTCAGTCAACCTGTGTCAGGGCAGCAAAGAGCTGATGTGACATACTTGATATGATTTCTTTTGACAAATAATAGAAACTCTTTGAGCATGAATTGATTTCTATTGTCATGTACAATCTGCTTAGATGCTCTCTGTCCTTGGAGAGAAGACTCTTAAGAATTCTCTACCTGGGCTGAAGTAGCAGAACTGATATAGAACAATTTAAGTCATTTGCATTAGTCATCCACTACAGAATAGTAATAATAATAATAATAATAATAAATATATATACGTATATATATATATATATATATATAACATATACACACACACAGTAAATACAGTCTACATATACACTGGTATATATTCCAGTATATATGTAGTGATCCATGTAATTTATGTGGAGTCCTTATCACAGAGCATTAGGAGCTAGGCATAAAGATTGACTACTGAAGAGCATTCTTTGCTTTCAGGGAAAATGTTTTAGGATAGAAGAGCCCCAAACCCAAAAAAATGAAAGCATGCAGTCAATATAAACAGTAATCATCCAAGCAGAGAGAACTCAATGAGGACAGAAACAACTGGTAATCTTTTTCTATTATTCTTCGGGGGGATAAGGGGGGGGAAGAGAAGAAGCTGAATATCTGAAGCCAGGTCCCAGGATGTGTTCATTTTTTTTTTCTGTATTTATTTTTGTTTTTAAATTCCTCTAATAGTATCCTAAGTAATTTTTTTTGTCAATCTGGGCATATCCGGAAGACATTTAGAAGCAAACACAATTGGGCCTTTTAATATGATTATCTTATTTGTATGAATTATTACTCTTCCTCCATATGGAAAATTAGCTTAAAATAATTTTAAGTTGTATCATGGCAGCTTTGGATGGTATAACATTCCTGTCCCTGTCTGAAACTTTCTGAAGGTTCATGAACCAACATCTCCTGCTTGAAGGTACAGAGGAGGCAACATTTCTCCTGTGCCACTCAAGAATGAAAGATAACAGAGTACTACTAATCTGTACCCCTTTAATAGGGGCACTTTAAATCAATCTTCCACTGCAGTGAATAATTAATGTAAAAGGTATTAGATTCACAACACAAACTTGTTAGGATATAGGGCAAATGGCCAGCCCCAGCATAGAGTTACAGTAACAAAATAACATGAAAAATTGTAAGTTCCTAAGAGAACAAAAAAGGGATAGGTATGTTCAGATATCTAATCCTGACTTGTGGCTATACCAACAAGGTAGCAACATAAGAAGTAGAGAAATGAGAAGTATTACTGATAACAAAAAAAAGTTACTAACTTAAAGTAATTGCTGACCAAAGTGGTAATTACCAGTGCAAGTATACCACAAATACTGAAGAGGCATGAAATATCAAAATTAGGAACAACAGGAAAGAATAAATAGAAACAGACTGTATGTCTAGGAGAGGATGTAGGTAAGAAATTAAAAAGAAAAAATAAATTGGGAAGAAAAAAAAAGGGAATAAAAAAAAGGAATACAAGCAGAAGTGTTCCATTTTACTAGCTGTACTGACTAGGTACCCATTGGGCAGCTTTCTATTGATACTACTTGGAGAAGGAAAATAAAGCCTTTATCACTCTGATCTGACTTTTTTCTGTGCTTATGGAGTGTATGAGTTGTTTTCCTTAAAGCTGATGAGAGAAAACCTGGTAGGGGTGGATTAATCCTAACAGTTGTGGCATTTAACTTTCAGCAGAATCCATATTCAGAGCTAGGCATCTGAATTCTCCTATACAACGAATGGGCTCACAAAGGCCAGCAAGCTTAACAAACCGTTCATACAGCAAAACATACAGTCCCTTAAGCTAAACTGAATTAAGTATTCAATATGGTTGTTAGCTACTGAAAATCAGTTGTCACTTAACCATGCTCAGAGTATTTGCATGGAAGTAGTATGCCACATTTTTATTCAATCCTGTAATGGTTATATGGGAAAAGTGCAGCTCTATTTCTCACCTGAATTAGACCCACATCTCCTACAGCATAATAAAAATTCAAAACATGTGAAAGGCTCTTTGTCTCTTCCAATATATTTTGCATAGAATACTTACATGCTGGCTCGGTCAGAATTTATGTTTGCTAGCCTTTTAGAATAAGCTACAGTAAAATATCTTTTTATTTTTTTTCTTACTCTCCAATGAACACGGAATATTGCAAAAAAGGTATGTAATCTTGGCACGCCAGGAATATCTGTCCTAAGAAAAATGCATACTTGAAAGCTAAGGCATGTCGCTGGAATTTTGTATCTATTATTTTCAATGACTGTTCAAACCCTAGCCCTAGGAGGCTCTTCCTCTCGGCTTTCTGCAGGAGATAAATACTAACATCTGTAGCAGGCTGGCCTCCTCCAGTGAGGAAAAGAGTAGATGTCCGGTCTGGGAATTTTAGTTGCCCTCAGGCATAAGATGCATGCTGTTGTCAAAGCTTAGTTTCTACAAAATTGATATCTTGAGTACCATTACATATCCAAGGCACCTTTATGTTTATGCCTAGAATTGCTTGGATAGCCTCCCCAGAGTTATAGAGAAATTCAGAATATGGGAGTTTTGAATGTCCAAGCTATTGTGGCAAAATGCAAGCGTATGCCTGTTTTTTATATGTTCTGAAATCCTATTTCTGACGTAAAAGACCCCACATGCATTGTGCTGAATACAGGTAACTTTTGGTGTAGGTTAATCATTTTTTGGAATCTGCAGGAATTGTATACCTTTCTGATTACAGCTGAACATGCTACAGCCATTTTCTGAAGCAGAGGATGTTCGCCCTTTGTTTTACAGTACAGAAGCTCAGCATATGCTGTTTACAGTTTTATGTTGCCTTCAGTATAATAAGGCCCAGGCGGGTGATATGTGCTTTAGAAGAGCTGAGTTTTCCTACAACTGTGTGGTTTTAAGTAGTCTGTGGTTGCTCTGCTGTGAAATTACAGAAGCAGCATACTTTGTACCAAACTTCATTGTAAGTTTTCCCCCTTCTAC
The DNA here is from genome assembly GCF_951394365.1 of Tetrao urogallus. Classification (NCBI taxonomy): domain Eukaryota; kingdom Metazoa; phylum Chordata; class Aves; order Galliformes; family Phasianidae; genus Tetrao; species Tetrao urogallus. The sequence goes on along the minus strand of NC_136817.1, from coordinate 47,747,017 downwards.
TTGTAAAGGGAACAAAATAACACTTCATTTATTGTCTGCTAAATTAAACAGTTGTAGAATTTCTACAGTGTTCCCAGTGGCTTCCATGTTTCCATCCACATTCTGATAAAACTGAAGTCATCTCATACAAGCCCCAGGATGGTGGCTTGCTTTTTGTGTTGATCTGAACATTTTCTGTGTATGTTACAGTTTTTCAGTGCTTTTTCTTTTGTGTTGTACAATTACTTCCCATATGGAAAGCAGACATTCTAATTTTAAATTTTCAGTAAAATATGACTAGGTTAAACTCATTAAATCAGATCGCTTTAGATATTTCAGTAGACTGTACTGGCCCTTATAATAAACTGTTAAGACTCATTTCGTATGTTTACTCTATTAAAGCTATTGGCAGGTTTCCTACAAAAATATTGAAAATTATCACGATGTTAGAAGATGGAAGAAGTACTCAGAGCAAATGCCCCATGAAGAGAGTCTGAGGTGGCATTGCCTGTTTAGATGGGCAATGAGAAGTTTAAGGAGCAATCTAATTGCAACCTACCACTTTCTGAAGTTACCAAAGTGGAAGGCCAAACTCTCCTCAACTATAGGAGGTAGTGTAACAAAAGGCAATAACAAAGAATTATGGATTGAGAGACTCAGAAATCGGGAGAAATTTCATCAGATGAATGGCGTTGCACTGGAACAAATTGTACACGGGTATTGCAGACACACTTAGAAGTATTCAAGACCTGGATGGGAAAAGCCATGGCTGACATAGCTGGGTGATGAGACAGTCATATTTGGAGAGGGGACATTAGACAAAGTGATTCTTTGATGTTCCTTCCAAACAGCAAATCTATGACTCTGTGGTGAGTTTCTGTCATTCCTTCTTCTTAGCTCTGTAAAAATGTATGCGGAAAGCTATTTTTAATTTAAAAATGAACACAGCTTGTTAGTTGAACAGAACTGAACAATGAAGAACACAAAGTTGAAGAACAACAAGGATTCTAGGTATCTAGCAAAGCTTCAATCCTTTCTTCCAATTTGCATATGAAAAACATGGTGATGAAGGAAAGGCAGAGTCTCTTTGTTAGCTACATGGAGCCTTATGTCATATAGAGAATATGGACTGAAGCTCCAAGTCTTAGACTTCTATGAGGGATGGTTTATTCTCCATTCAAAATCCTCTTTTGCCTCTTACCCTCCCATTATTCTAGAACGTGACTTATTAACCAATGATCATAATTCCTTTTTTAACTAAAACAGGAATCTCTATACTCTCTATTAAAGCCTGGAGAGAAGCAATGTTAGTAAAGAAACTTTCAGCGAAGGCCTTTGGTTTACATTCACACCTGATACAAAATACTGGGGCAGATAGACAGAATATTGTAAAGAGAATGGGTCAGTTCCCCATCTCTCTAACACCAACTTACTCCAGCCAAGTAACACTGTATTTATTTTTTTTTCCACAGAAGAAGTGCAACAACAGAGAGAGACTGAGGGGTAGCTGAGACTGAGACTAGGGGTAGCTCAGCACTAATGGGCACTCTCTGAGCCCACGCTGCTGGGAAAGAGTGTGTTTGCTGCCCTATATGTTTCACAAAGGAGGTGAGCATATGGTCCATAGCTTTTGAGTTTCATTTAAAGAGAAAAATAAAACTTAGTGGAACACATCAAGGTTTGCATTCACCAAGACAGTATAAATAACAATGTGAAATAATATTTTATTTTCCCTTGGAGTGAATATATGCACTTTGTATTAAAAGTGGCTGGGGAACTGATTTTACAGGCATGATTTATGGGATCAGTGCGCAGACTTTAGTTGTTCTGTTTGTAAATCTTAGCACTGATAATTTACGAAAACAGCTTTAAAAGTAAATAAGGGTATACTTCATGACTCCCTTAAGAGTATGTGTAGACTTGCTATAGAGTAGACATCTCCAAAAGACCTTTCAGAGCGTTATCTAGGAAAGGCTTTTGGTATGGTTCTTTGGTGGATACAAATACAGCTGCTGCACTGAATATCCATCTGGTAAAGGGAAAGTTTGGTTCTGAATAATGAATTCTGCTGAACTTTTCCCTATAAATTTCTAATGAATAGGTAGTGCTTCACTAAAGAAATAGATTAGAAACTGGCTGATCCCCTTCACAATAGTGACCTCAATTTTGTGGATGCTGAGAACCACAAACCAATCAAACATCCTCCCTCTTCTCTTTATAGACAAGCATTTTATTTTACTTCTGTTTCGCATTTATTTTTGTTGAAGGAAGTTTTTAGATTCTAACCCCAAATAAGACCATTTTCCCTGAGGTATATTGTGTTTTTTCAGCTTGTGAAAAGAAAAAAGTTTAGAGAAGGCTATTGCACCAGTTAATTTATTTACAAGTACCTGCTCCCACTGATTAATGTTTGTGGGAACCAGAAGAGATCTACTTTCAAGTATTTTTTCATTAAAAATGTGAAAGCAATTTTGCTAACACAAACTATTCTTTCTCAGGCCTGTCACAGCTATTTTATACTCCACAGAAAGTTGAAAGCTCTTCTTTTTTCTGTCCTGAAACCAATAGCCCACTATTGCCTTTGTAAGTGGACTTTACCAGACATCTCAAGTCTTGATATTCCTATGATTCATACAATGATATATGTTAATGACCTTCTCTTCTTTGCATAGTTTTCCACTATGAGCACTAGAAATTGTATTAATTGTATTTAGTTCTTAGACTTCTTTCATGTACCACAGGAACTTGTTTATGGGTTCAAATATTCAGCATTAGCCTGGAGATCAGCCTGCAGAATCGTCTTTATTACTCTAAAATGACAACCTGAAGTGACGGAGTTGCACTTGCATAAAATGGAACATAGGAGGTTTCCTCTGAACACCAGGATCACTTCTGTTCTGTGTAGGTGATGGGGCACTCTGGGCATGTGCTGCCCAGAGGCTGTGGGGTCTCCTCCTTGGAGATCTTCAGAAGCTGCCTGGCCATGTGCCTGGGCACCTGCTCTGGTGTCCCTGCTGTGATTAGGGCTGAACTAGAGGTGCCTTCCAAGCTCAGTCATTCTGTGATTCTGTAAGAGACGATGTAGATGGCATGGCACATCATTGTAGTACTCTGCCAAGAACTTTTTACTAGGGGAAGGTGGTATAGAGAGAAGGGGCCCAGGAAGCACAGTAAATGAGGGCAGTGTACTGACAGTGGGAAGATAAAGGACTGCAGAAGAAAAGAAGGAATGGTAAAAAATAATCAAATTTCCTTTGTTCAGCAGCATCTTGTATTTTTACTGTAGTACCACCTGGACCACCTGTCCAATACTTCATTTGAATGGCCCAATACTTAGTGCTGACTGGCCAATTTACAAAATCCAGCTCTAGTGGCTGATGAAATTCTGCATTTTGAGGGAGACCTGTGAGGAAGTCTGTAGCAGATCCATAAAGGAAAAAGCAGAAGGATTATAAAATCCCAAAGAGAAAGACAAGGAGATGAAGGACAGCACCCAGAGACTGACAAAGACTTTGTTCAGCAGGTTTCTTCTTGGTGTGGTGAGCAAGCATAGCGTAGCAGCTCACTAAATTCTCTAGCCATCTTATGTCCATGAGACACACAGAAAAAATCACTTTGTATACTGAAACCAGATATTTGCTGATCAAAGCATCTCCTTGTGCATGGATAATGGTACCAGAAGAAAGCAGGGTCACACTACCAGTCATCACCTGTATAAAAATCCGAAAGGTCCCAACCTATCCACCAACCAGACCGATTAGCAAAAGGAACAAATAGACACAGATTCCCTTTTGCTCCTCATACAGATTTCCAGAGTTTGCTTGCTCTTTTTGCAGAAGTTTTAATAACATTGGGATACGTAATGATGTCTATTATACTGGTTTTGGTATACAGTTTTGTGAAAAATTCAAATGGTATGCACCATCAATACAAAAAATTAGTATATTCTTTGTTTTCATAGCAGGCAATAAAAGCTCTAACACCAGTGAATCTAGTGTAAGAATTTCCAGTGACAATGATGGGTGATGGGTCAGGACCCAAATGAAGTAGAAAATCATTTTTACTGCTTGCTGTTTTTCAGAAACTGATCTAAAGAACAACAGATTAAAAAAGATAATAATGAAAATACTCTATGCAGTCTAATTGCTTTGATGTTGTAGAAATATTTGTTTAGCATCAGATTAATTGGTATGGAAGATATACTTTGGACTGATAGAAGATCTTATCTTTCGTTTTCCTTGATAACTGATTTCAGTTTGAATTACCTAACAATGGAATGCAACTTTTTAAAATGCTACTGCATGAGAAAAAGAGACTAGCAAAATAATAAAAGCACTCCTTTGATGAAGGCATTGAATTCTTGTATTTGTATTCAAAAGTACATAGTATAGCACAATTTCCTCTTCTCCATGCTTCCAAGTAATACAGAGCTATGCAGTGTTTTTTTCAGTGATCCAAGTCAACTGAAATCTGAGACCTAGCAACTAAAGTAAGCTTTGTATTCCTGAAACTGAAAATGGATCAGCCTTGTTATGTCATGCTTTCTGGTCATCTTACCTATTTGTGCCTACTGCTGCACCAACCTTGCTGCCCACTAAGTAATATTTGTCAATTTGGTGTGGGTTTTTTTTTTTTTGTTTTTTTTTTTTTTTGTTTGTTTGTTTTTGGGGGGGGGGGGGGGGGGGGGTAAACATGATCCAATTACGCACATGCTCAACATGAGTCGGCAGTTTGCCCTGGCAGTCAAGGGACAAACTGCATTTTAGGATGCATTAAACATACCATAGCCAGTTGGTTTTAAAAGAGGTGATTCTCCTGCTGGTTTTAGCACTGAAAATGGGTGCAGTTCTGCACTCCACAATATCAGATGTGTCCTGAGGAGAGCAAGGAAGCTGCTGGTAGAGCTGGAAGTCATGTCCTGTGAAGAGAGGCTGAGAACACTCGACTTGCCCAATCTGCAGAAGTGGAGGCTGAGAGGTGACTTCACTGCTCCCTGTAGCTCCCAGAGGAGGTACTGAGCTCTGCTTCTGAGAACTAATGGTGGGATGGGAACAGCACCAAGATGTATCAGTGGAGGGTCAGACTGGGTATTAGAAAGCATTTATTTATGATGGAGATGGTCAAACAGTGGAACAGGCTTCTTAGTGAGGTGGTTGGTGCCCTGCTCTCATCAGTGCTGAAGAAACACATGGACAAGACCCTTAGTAATGTCTTCTAACTTGTGGTTAGCCCTGCAGTGGTCAGGCAGTTGGACTGGATGATCTTTGTAGCTCCCTTCCAACTGAACTATTCTATTCCACTCTATCCAACTCTGCCAAAATAAAAAGGGAAAGATTTTCCAGTTTTTCTAAAGTTTTGATGACTATTGACATTCTAATTCCTCCTCAAATGTCCAGAACTCAGCTGTATGGCTGTTTGCTCAGACGAATTGGGGATTTTTACCTCTGTTTTGAACAAATAGGCAGACTTGTCAGGAAAATGGCCTCAGATAAAAACCTTCCTTCCAGATCTATCAAAAAATGAAATAAATTTACTAAAAAAGAGTATGCCCTCTCAAGGACAAAGAAGATATTCTAAATAGCCAGCAATAAAAAGAATATCAGCAGCGTATAGTGGATTAACTATAGTAATGAATTATTGCTGACCATGCGCATTATCTTGTCACACTGAATTGTATAATAATAGTATTAGTGGATTTAACTGCAAAGACATTTTTGGAACTCACTGAACTGAGAGAAACCTGAAGAAACAAACTGACTGATAGAGATGTTTAATTGTTTAAAACAGTGAAGCCTATTTATGAAATCGTGCCCTTCATCATCTTAGCTCAAAACTACAGAACTAATATCTTGTAGGAGTCACTTGAGCATTTACAACATTCTACCTAACAGGGAGCAAGCATTGTGGTGGATCCAGATGGGAGCAGATGGACAGATGGGAGCCATCTGTCACAAGGAGTTTGTGTCCCAATAAAAAAGCACCTTGTTAGTTTGGGAACTGGCTCTTCGTCGCTATTTTGTGAGACTTGACTTTAGGCTCCATCACTTGCACTTCTGGTAATCCTTAGGGAGCTAATCTCTCTTCACAGAATATTTGTGAAATGTGAAAATGTTGTGAGGAATCAGAAGACTAGATACTGACAGATGCCTTTCTCTTACAGAAATCAGCAGAATGCATCAGTAAGGATCTCTAAGATTCAGAGCCCAAATCACTGCCCACTATCTCATAGGAAATCCAGTGTGAGCTGAACCTATGTACACTCCACAGTCCCTGCTCTCTTACAGTGTAAACCTTCCCTGAACTCAGTGCTATTTTAAAAATCTTGTTAAGCACATGTACATGGAATTTATGTGCAAAGAATTCATGTGCAAACTGATGCCCATAGCTCCGCACTGTCCATCTCATTCACATCTGAATGTATGCCATAATGTGCATTGGGATTTGTAGACACAGTACATATTGTTGTTGCCATGCATTGTATTTGCATTGCAACCCCTTAAATGAGCAGCATTGTTTTGTTAAGCAGTCAGAATGTAAATACCAGTGAAATAGCTAGAAAAAATTGAAGTGTTCCAAGTACACGAAGTATGCAAACTGTGCAGTAAAGCACACAAATCCTAACTAGCTCATTAGTACCACACTGCAGTGATTACAGAGCAAAATGCTTTCTATGGTGCACCAGCCAGGCTATACAGAGGGAAAGCTTTGCCATGTTTTAATGCAGTGCTACTATCAATTGTGTACTGCTATAGCAGTCACATTTCACTAGCATAAGCTGTTCTGGAAAAGAGACACTATTCTCTGCTTGTACCTTGCCTAGATATCATTACTAATTAGCCGTTAGGTAATATATAATAACCACGAGGATGAGAATAATAATCATAAGAAAGATGGTCTCTGGTCAGACTAAAGCCCCACCTAGCTCAGTTTTCCTTTTTTACAATGTCTAAAACTATATTTTTTAGCAAAGAATGTGAGAAAGTGGGAATGTCTAGAGTGACTTGTCCACTTTGAGTTTCCAGCAATTAGCAGGATATATGCCAAATATAAAACTAGACTGTCTAAGTGTCTCCTAGCAGTTTGATTTACATCATCTTCTCTGTTGTAACTTCATCACTGAAAACCAGATAACCAATAGGTTGTCAGAGTATCTTTTACATTTCTGCCAGTACATTAATACCTGTACATAAAGCCATTCATTGTCCATCTACTATTTAAAAGAAAGGTGTCCATCTTCAGCAGTCATCTGAAAAATTTATTGAGAGAAAGATTAAAGTTTCAAAGGAAAGTCAATATTCTATTGGTGTCAGGAATGATGTCATTTTTTTCTTTGAGATAGAAGATAAACTAAATGGTCTCCAAGTATTCTTTCCTAGGCTGAATTTTTATGAATATATAATTATTCAGCTGCTATAACAGAAAGTTCAATTTTAATTAGTGAAATAGGAAAAAGTTTTTCATTCTGCTTAATCATATAATTGTAATATTTCAGACAAAGAAACTGAAATAGTTATGGTCATGTGAGTGTTGGGAATATCCAAATAATTTCTGTCAGGACGGTACTTCTGATAAAAGCAGATTTTATTCGCGATTGCAATGGTGGGCGTCCTGCAAGCAGGAGAGCTCCTAAGGACACAACTGATAGTTTTTGTATCTTGTTTCCCCCTTTGCCCATCCCCCTGCCCTGTTTCCCCATTGGATGGGTACTCCAGGTTCACAGTCTTATCAAAGTTTACATTTGTTAATTGGTGTGTTCTCTGGTGTCAAGCAGTAGCTATCCTATTGTTTCCAAGATGTCTCAATGCTCTTCTTGTCGTATGGATATGGTGATTTTCTTCAGAGACCTTGTTAACAAAGAGTACGAAGGGGAGGTACCCGATCTTCCTCAATACCTTCTTCAGGCACTCCCTGAGGCATGTAATGAATTGTCCTTTTAATTTGTGCAGGATACTCTTGCATTGTGTATGGCATATATTTTCAATGCTGGCTATACATAATTTGTTACTAGCTTATATATGTATGCTTTTAATTATTTAACTTCTCCTCCTTTAATTCTCTATGACTCAGGTCCTGTCTATCCAGCACCAAAAGCTAGTAGTTTTTAAAGATATTTATTACATCTAGCTTGCCTTTAACTGAAGGCCCAAAAGTCTTTCAGATGGCTGGACAGGAGCTTCAGTCTTTGTGGTTATAATTTACTCTATCTACCTAATCTCTACGGATATATATGTATACATATTACTTATATACTGAGTATGTGTTGTTGGGGAAGATTTGTCTAGGGGAATAACAATGAAAACTTATCAGAGAACCCCAATAAAGTAGAAAGGCCCCCTGAAAAGAACTGTTAGTTCTAATAAAGGACCCAAATGGTAACATAAGCCATGAAATTATCAAAATTTTTGTTTTGATGCAGAAACAACATTCACATGAGGAACCCAGCTCTTTGTTAAGCCGTAGACACAGCACAAGAGCTGAAATGCTGTATACATACATATATATGTATATGTATATATATGTATATCTTCTGGCCAAGAACAGCAGGGAATGAGACAGCAGCAGCACAGGTGTGCTGTCTTAGTAAAAATGCTTCAGTATTATTCACCAAACCCAGCTTGTGGTTATAGTGGATGTTTGCATGAAGGAGAATCATTGCATGAAGAGGTATTCTCAGCAACTGATCTCAGAAACAAATTTGATCCTCCGCATCTGCAGTATGACCTGATCAACAACCAGAACAGTGTGCTGGAAAGAGACAGTAACCTACACAGGCGGTGGTGGTGGTGAAGGAAAGGGGCTCAGTTAAACAGATCAGTTTGATGTCTGCTCTCAGAAATTCATGTGTCTCCAGGGCAAATTTCAGTTTTGAGAAGTGGTCTTTTTTATAAGGCAGAAGCATTAGATATGCTCATATCTCAGTCAAAGGCTTTCCTACTCAGTGCCAACAGTTATTCAGCAGAGCTCATTATGCAGGTGAGATGTATCGCAGTGCTGCTACTCTGCAACACTGCAGATCTCTATGCGCCATGTGCACAATGTCTGAAATATACGCAAATTTATGCTGCACTCATCCTTTCTGTGGTTATTAGTGTCATTTAGTATCATCTTCCTCCAGCAAATTGACTCACCAAGCAAAATGCACAAGTGCACTTTAGAGTAGATCATATTATCTTGCCTACTTCTGAAGAGCCAAGTGCCATTGCTACTTTTCACAAGGAATAACTGCCTAAACTATTTCACATTCTGCAGTGCATCAACAATATACTTCCTCCAGTGAGTTAGCAATTCAGAAGAGCAATTGAACAGTAATGCACAACTATCATACTGTTCTACAATGGAGAGATAAAGTCTAATGCATTGCTTTATGCCTCTTATATGTTAGGATGTTCTTTTCTGGAGCTTTTTCATCTAGATATGCAGTTGTATCACTCCTAGGGTCCTGATTGTACCAGGAAAGCATTACATTGAAGATAATGCATAAAATATATTAGGAGTTTCTCTCTCAATATTACTGTTGAGATGACATGTACTCTCTAACTGCAGTTGATTTCAGCTATAGACCAAAAGGAACAATGATGGCCAAGTGCTGATGGGATTTTATTTCAGAAATATTTTCACATTACTCACTGGCATTCTTTCTTCCCACTTTATTTTTTAGAGGGAGAATAGAGCATCAAAGAAATACAGCAAAGATGCAGACTTTTGAAAGGTTAAGATTATCACATTAAAAAAAAAAAAAAAAGTTGGAACCAGATAACAGGAAAGCTAAAATCAGAAACAAGAAGAAATTTTGGATAACAGTTATAGTTAGGAAAGGGGCTAAGACTCCGAAGTGAGAGCAACTAATAACCTAACAAGCTGAAAAACAAAGCCCGAGCCCAGTCAGTGTTCATACAGTATAATTAGAGCTAAAAGGCAGCGAGTACTTGAGTAAGACAAGCTGCAAGTACTCAAGATCCAAAGCTAAAGGTTAAATAAATTGGAATGAAACAAAAGAAGTGTTTTAGCCAGAGATCCTATTTTGCAAGACACATTGGGATAGCATCTTCTGTTTGATTGCTGTAGCTGTCTCTACCCAGAATCACATCAGTCCCCTGGGAGACTGACCGTGGTGGCTCAGTGGCTCCTTGCTCTTTGATTGCTCAGGAGTGCTTGTCAAGAGGCTGTCAGGAGAATCACCAAAGTACAGCTTGAGCTCTGTTCTCAGTGAATTTCAGAAAGATTGGCCTTTGTGCCTCTGAAGATCTACCCCTAATTCCCTACAAAGTGATGACTTCCCATGTGGTCTATTATAATCACAATTACATGTGTTTGGTGCTTTGTATGGGTCTTCTCACTCATTATGACTACACTTAACATCATGGCAAAAAAAGGGTAAGGATTCCTTCCTGCATTTGTAACTAAAGTGCCACCATAGCAGAGGGTTTATGTTGTCCAAGGTCTTTATTATGCAACTGTATGCAGATCACTGTGAATAGCATCGTTTGTCTGGTTCGGTGACTCAGCACCAAGGTCGCCAGGCATTTTTCAGCTAACATTGAGACCATAAGTCTAATAAATGTGCTTGGTAATCACGTAAAACACATTGCCATTGTTGCAGATGTTATTCTTTCAAAAGTATTGGCAAACACAACTAAAACTCAGCCCTTGTGCGTGCTTTGACCTTTCTTAAGAATGCACCATCAAGAATCTCTGGCAGGTGAGACTGTTTAACCAGTGAAGACATGGCAACAGCTGGAAAATCAGTACTGCTAGCAGCACCGTTGAAGTTTGCTTAGACTAAGTGTATAAGTGGTGAAAACAGAATGGAATCAGTGAAGGGCAAATTTTGTCAGAGAGTAGATTTTGAAAAGGAACATATCTACTAGTACTGCCAACACAGGTAGAAGTCAATTTCACTTTACAGCAACCTAGGCAAGCTGTCATGAATGTTCTAGATTATTTTGGTAGATGTTATGTAGCAGTCTATTCTTGCTGATCCACTGGCCTCTTGTTATCTGCCAGAAAATGCATTAACCACCAAATGCATCATGTCATTGTGAGCTTTGCCACTGCATGCTGTGATTGTCCATAAGATTTATTGGATGCTGCAACCACTGAACTCTTTGAAAACATATACATCATCTTCCAGGCTGGGTCAATAGTTTGCTAGTGTTAAGACCTCAGAAAGCAGAGATGTACTGCCCAGAACTTGTTGCAGCTCCACTGTCTCGAAATCTATCATATATATGTATAAATTTGGTACCAGGCATGAACAATCCCACAACAGCTTGACCACTAAATATGCTCCTGACAATAAGGGAGGAAAAGGAAATTTAAAGCACACAATTTATAGAATTTATACCCATTAAAATTAGAAATAAAGGTCAATAATTCAACATTACTGCAAAATTCACTTAAGATCATTCCGTGGACGGAAATCCCAACATGTAAAGGTGGCTGCTTAGTAAGGGGCTGAAATAACATTGTGGCAACAGAGGGTTAGGACAAAAAACAAAGCTGTTATGTCTCCTTAAATGGCATATTCAGTGCTGTTACAAAATCAGTTTCACTGCTTTTTTTTTTTTTTATATATAATCCTTCCGTGGTTTCCGTGCTAAAAAACAGAAAAACTGTACCCTTCATTAATAGAGCTGTTTCATCAAGACACACAGAGTGTGTCCAATTCACTGTGTCAGCAGCATTTGACCCTCAGTTCAGTTTACCAATAAGTAAACTATTCTAGGCCTGTATTGTGACCTTTTAAAGATGATATCTGACAAGATGATTTTTGACAAATAACAATCTTTTCACTGCAAACCTGTTCCTTGTCAAGAAGACCAATTCCCTGGATGCAACCCAACATTTTGTAAGCAATGGGTGTTCAGATACCCATTTTATCATCATTTCCTGCTCCAAGCCATACAACAGTCTTCCCTCAGTCAAAATATGAACGGTTTAACATTTTTTTGTGTTCCATCACAATGTAATAGCAAAATGTTTAGACTATAGCAAAATGCTTCCAACTGGTTTCTGAAGGTGACCTTGGGGATGTCTGGCACACAGCAGAGACAATAGAATACAGGTGAACCCTTACCACTTGAATCTGCCATTACAAATAACATCCAGGAACTAAGAAACTATGGGGCTTTGTGTGCAAATATGCATTCGGAATTGAAGTTTCATATGCATGCAGAGAAAATCAAGAAGCCAAACACAGATCAGCAACCTTCCTCCTCCAAAACCGTATTCTTCCTTTTGCTTTGAAGCTTATATTTAAGTCTTCTGTTTTTGTAACTCTTCAGGGTAGGAAGCATGAATTAAAAATCATTCCGTGACCCATTATTATTTTATAATCCTCTCTTTGGCAAGTTGAAAGCAATGACTTGCCAGACTTGTATTAAATTTTCATGGAATGATGTGAGGGAGTGAAATACAATGGCCTAGACAAGGGAAAGTACAGGAAAACGAGGTGGTATTGGGTAAGCCTGCACAAAGAGATGGAAAAGGGGTATGTTACAGAGTATATGTTTTGAAGTGTTTTTATTTTAGATCAAAATAACATTTCTTTTAGTAACAGCTTGTATAAAAACATATAATAACATAATATACATTTTATATGTACTGTAATATTGATGTGAGGAACCACACAGGAATAGCGGGGCCAAAAACGACACCGTGATTATTCTCAACTTCAGAAAGGAGAACTATGTGAAAAGGAAGATTCTTGTTTAAAAGAAGTTGAAGGAGTATGGTTAAGAGGATTAAATCCTCACAGACAACATAGAGACCCCTGAAGAATGCTATGCTGGGCGAATAGCACCAATACATGCCACTTGGTGGAAATATTTTGGGGACAGGTTAAAGGAAAACAGAGTAGCTCACCAGTAAAGCAAGGAAAGTAATTAAAAATGAGAAGTTATCAATTGAAATGAAGCAGGTGCGGGAATGAAAAAAGTTATAAATCCTGAGAGAATAAACATAAAGCTGTAATTAGACTTGTGTTTGCTTTGTAAATATAGCGGGAAATATTCAAGGTGTTTATTTTCTCCATAAGTAATGTGACTAGTCTCTGACATCAAAACACAAAATGATGGCTCTATTCACTAGTTCTGCCATTCATATCATTCATATTAGGAAGAAAATGAATATAAAGTACTATGCAACAGTGGTATTTCATACTTGTTCTAGTCAGTGGATGACAATAGAAAGTGTGGAACAAAAATGGATCTAAATTTTTCTAAACAGTCTTATCTGCACACCAGATCATATGAATCTTTCCCTATTCAGAGATGAGAATGGCATTAGTGCATGGTAAATCAAACTGCCTGATTTTATAACCATACCCTGGAGTCACACAGTGTGTTTATCTGCATCTCATTAATGGCAAATTTACTCCTTAATGCAGCAGGGCCAAATCTGTCATGTTCACAAATGCTGATCTTCCACATTCACAAAGTTCCTACTTACACGCAATGAGACCCCATGTAGTAATATCCATAGTTTCAGGATTATACCTTCAGCCTCTCCTTACTTGTCCTCATAGCCTTGCAAGAAGTCCTTTTCTATAAATGAGCTGTGATTTTTAAGGACTGGATAAATATACATTAACTTTTGTTTACTTCTCAAGTCTACTAACTGTAAATTCTGTCCACAGGAGTTCAGTACAGTGAATTCCAAAAAGGTTTCCTCAAGTGCTCTTGAAAACAAATATGTGAGCAATGGGAAATATTTTTATCAGTGGCTCTCTCAATTCAGAAACAGAATCACTAGCATGAAAACAAACTGATATCTAACTTATTTTTGTCCTGAAAAAGATGAAAAGGTTAAGAAGACAGCTCTTTCCACGTATTGCTGGGCAGTTTCTCCATGTTAAGCTTTTGCATTTTTTTTTTGCATTTCTGGTTTTTCAGTAGCAAAATTATTTGTCCTCTGTTTAGTGAGAGAAATGTTTTTCAGGCACTTCACTGAACAGTTCAAATGATGAATAAATTGAAGAATAATTAAAATAATAAAAACATTCATCACGAGGGAAGACACCCTGGAACACTGATGAAATAATCTGCAGCCATTTCTTTCCTTCACATTTCCCTTTATTTCATATTTCTTTTTCCTAGCTGTTTCTACAGCTACATGTGTTTTCTCTAGCACTGCCTACTGCATTTTATTCTTGTTATGACTACACACACATCTCTATTTTCTGTTGATGGCTCGATACTTCTAATATTATGTATTGAAATGTCATCTTGTGCATTCTGTGCTTCACTGCTGTTATAAAAATGTTAGGTTCCTATAAGACTAAAAGCAGCAAATAGATTGTGGGGTGTAGGGGGGGGGGGAGGAGATAAAATTGTGGAGGTTTTATTTCGCTTGCTTAAATACAGTTGTGCCTTTCAGGAGACATTTTTAGGAGCTGCATTTGCTTTGTGTGGTGCTTTTCTGCAGTGACAGCAGGTAGTGGTTTAGTGGCAATTTTAAAATCTAACGTTACTGTACATTACAAAGAGTACAATAGGGTTTTGGACAGCAAAACCTCTTAAAAATAAAACAAGATGACATTTCTAGTTTCCTCCCTCTGTTGTAGCAACCTGTTCTTCCTGTTACTTGGACAGTCATTCCACATCACAAAGCAGAGCCACTAAATCCTCTGTTAAATATAGAAAATAATAACTGAAAAAACTGCATAAATTCTGTGTTGTTAGTAATCAAATAATAGGCTTTTTTCTGAAACAAATGTGTATTTTCACTAGAATCACTAGATCTGTTAAATATTTGTGTTATTACTTTCCAGTTACTCTCCAGTGTATATACTATATGTATTGTAATCACTCAAAAGACAAGATTTGTTTTTAATTGTCATTTATTTCTTTTTTACTATTTTTACTATCTTCTCCATACAAACCTATTTTCTCTAAGCTGCAAGATTCTCAAAACATCAGCAATACAATCATCTGCCTGTTAGTTTCCTTTTTTTTTTTTTATTTTATTATCAGCCATTAAGCAAATAAAAGGTAAGTTCTATAATCTAATTTTGTTAATGGAACTTAATGCAATTCTGCACAATTTAAAAATGACTAAATAACCTCCTATCCCTCCAACAAACATAAACAGACTGTAATAAGGCTACCAGGAAATATGCTTCAGAAAACTGCCAGAAGTGCAAAGAGTCCATACAGCAAAGCGCACGGGTATGCAATAAGGAGCTGCTGTCCTTCCATGGCCAAGGCAGAGGTAAAAATTTTGGAGGCTGACAAACTGCACCATCCAATAACAAACAGAGCTAACAAAGTTCCCAGGATTCCACTGCAAGAAAAACAAAAGAAACAAAAAAGTGCGTTTGTTAGCACATGTAGCATCAAATCATGAGCTCATGTCTGGCAACTCATTACTGATAAGATAACAGATGCTGCAAGAACCAAGAGACCAAGGTAATTCCTTCAGCAGTGTCATCAGCGGTACTGCCAAAAGGAGAAATTGGTTTCCAGTATCTTTGTGGTCTCCAATAGATGCAGCAGCTGAAGACTCTTTTTTTCTTTTAAGTTAGCAAAGATCTTATTCAGCCAAAATCCATCAAGCGGAAGTCACTAGGATTTATAATGACACTACAATCCTACTCTTCCATCAGGTAGAATGATGACCTGGAGGTGATGTAGTTTTGTAACACTTCAAAGGTCTGAAGTGTGTCTCAGACTGAGGAGCAACAATTCAGGATGTACACTCAGCTGGCCATGCACATAGGTGTCTCCCAAGAGAAAGCCTAAGTGGGCTTTTAAAAGCTTCACATCTAGAATAGTGTAAGGGACAGGAGAAGAAACACTGAGGAAATGTATTTTTGCTCATTTTGACATTCTCTTCACATTGTGGCTTTCCACTCTGCCCCTCAGTGACAACTAAGCTCTTCCAAAGTTAATTTTTGCTGCTTCTCAGGCGCAGGGTGGCCAGGAGAATGGGTGATTATGAGACTGTGGTCAGAAGCCTGCTGAAATATTCCTGCATATTAGAGATTTGGCTATTAATCCCTGTAGGAGCAAGACCATGCCAATAAATAATGTTTCATATATGTTTTATTTGCACACTGTATTTGCAGTCTACTTCTATAAAATGCATGAGCTCATGTGCACAATGCTGCTGAGGTGCATATTGAGTTGGCTGTGTTACACACACTTGCTGTGTCAGTCTCAAGGACCTCCAGAATGAACGAACATCTGCCACTTGCTAAATGACTTTGTGGGACTCTGTTCTTCCAAAGCACCAGCTAAACAGAATCAGAATCAGAAACAGACTACGTATACCTACTTAGGCTCATTTGTCAAAAATAATCTTCACTAATCTTGTGCTGGAGGTAATCCTCCAAAATCTCACTAAACTAAACCACAGTGAATAAAGCTCTCCTTTAATTGCCTTAGTTTATGTATTGCATTTACATAAAGTCATACTTCATTCCTTTCTTTCTGTCTCCAAGCCAATAAGGTACTTGATGTTCTTAGCTCTTGCAGCTTTGGAAAGGAAGGAGAAAACTGATTTTAAGGTGACTCAGCACCTTGTTGCAACATCAAAGCACTATAAATAAAACAATAAAGACCATGTAGTTTATTATTCTCAGTTGAAGTGTCCTGCTAAGCCTATGCAGAGGCATTCAGGGAATTACACTGTGATTACACTGTGAACTAAGCCTCTTCTCCAAGCAGAGACACAAAGATGCTCAGTTAACCAGCTAGCCAGAAACTCAGAGCTAGTATGGATTGCTTCTTGATCTGTCCATATGGTTGCAGAGGTTAGAAATCTACAGGAACTTGCTGCCTGAGGATAATTTGCAGCTACTGTAATGACTCTTTAGGGGCCAATTACAAGACAGTACAATTTAGAGCTCTGCATTGCACTGAGGATCCAATGGCCTCTAATGGTTTGTTCCAGAACAGGCAGAGAGCAAGATGGAAAGGTGACATAAAATCCTGTTGGAGCCAAGGGATAAGTGTGCGCTTGTACATTCAGTCCTTGATCTTACAGCACACTAAATGCTGATATGAGCAGGCTAGCTTTAGCAAACAGCATGTCTCATGTGTTGATGAGGTTTAGATCATCCTGCATGGGAGACGGACAAGGAAAAGGTGTCAGGCTTACAGTAGCTTAGAGGGTTTATGGAGGAGTACAAAGATAGAGCTGGGTGAGCAAACAAGAGCAGTGCCTCTCCCTCTCTATTACAACTTGCAGATAGAGTCATCAAATGAGTCCTGTACATCAGATGGGTCAAATAAATCTTTTCTCCCATCTTGAACTCATTTCCTTCACTATTTAGTCAAGGAAATGCTGTGGTCAGCCTGTTCATAGAGGTGATAGTGAAGAATTATTTTTTATTTCCAGGAAAAAAAAATTGCTGATATTTCTTCCAGAAAGATCGCTTAATCAGCTTGGCCTCAGCATGACATCAGCATAGATGGCTACAAGTGAAGCTTTAGAGAATCTGGTTCCACACAAGTCTGAATAAGAGAACTGGTCCTCTCTTATGGTGCCATTCAGCATCCAAAGGTTTCACATTTTGTGTCATTCCCAATTAACACTGAAATAGATGATCATGAATACCACAAATTGTTGAACTAATATTTATCTTTCATTCTATATGCGTACAATCTTATGTATATTTTCTATGAGAACAGATTGAAGTTTTCAAATTCTTTACAATTTGAAATGGTTGAAATAACTTTTCACAAAGATTAGGAAAAAAAAAAAAGCATGAATGTACTGCTGTTTTTCCTTTGCAATTTTAAATAATTTTTAAAATTAAAAACAATGAGTCATACTGGATTTAAATTTGCTACTTAATTTTAGTACAAGTTAATAATAGATCTTTGTGCAATACATAACTTTTTATTGATTCAAGGAGTTTCATATAGCAAATGAGAAAGGACTGCAGAATCTTAGAGACAGATACTTGACATTATCAATTCATTCCAGAAATTATAGTTTACTTTTGTAAAGTCTATCTCACTAGACTATAGATTTTCAAAGGATGTGCTTTCTCAAACTCACAGCATTTTACAAGGCTATGGTGTGTGCTTGGTGACTCCTTGTACAGTCAACAGCATCCCATGCAGTTATAACAGCTGGCTTGGAGTTAGCCCCATCTGTCCTCTGATTACATATTTGCACCTTTTATTTGGGTGGATTATTAAACAGGTTAATCAAGCAAATATGGAAGTGTTGGAGAACAGAGAATGAGTGGCTTCTTTAGTGTCACTGCTGCTCATCTTTTCAAGGACAATTGAGTAACACTTGAATATACAGAATAAGGTCAGTCTAATATATTATAGCTCTACAAAAACAAGCAACAATTATGCTAAAATCTTAACAATGCAGTATCATTTCCTTAAAAAATAATTTCATACGTAAAATTGCAGTTTTATCAGATAAAAGAAACAGGTAATTTTATTGCTCATCAGCTGCCAAGTCCCATGTCTTGCTGGTTGGAGAGTTCAGAAAATATTCAAAAAAGACCAAGGAGGGGAGCTATTATTAATACTGTGTTCACTATGGATAAAAAGTACTGCCCAAAACCTTCAGGCAAGACCTGGAACATTTTTATGCTTTTCTTTATGTCAGCAAAGAGGTAAACACAGTCCATATCTCAAAAAGCTTAGGGAATGAAGAGGAAGGAGGGGCTTGCATGAAAATTTCTTAATTCTTATGTATATTAATTAACACTCCTCCATACACTTACAGAGATATATACAGTGCTGCACATTATTTTTTTCAAAGTGATTATACCATAACTATTCTTTGGAGAATAGGACTTAGCTACATCTTAATGCTCCACTTCATTAAAGGTTCATTCTGTTACACAGAAGTCAGTCTACAGAAAGAAAGGAAATACAAGGATGGAAGCCTGGTATTATGAACAAAAAAACAAAAAAACCCAAACCAAAAAAAAAAAAAAACAACCAAGAGAATCAGCTATGTCAAACCAAAGTCTATGAATCTCTTTCAAAATTGATACCTTAGTTTGGATACTATTGGTTCTTGGAAAACAAAAAGCATATTTGGGGCTGCTGCAAAAATCAAAGCCACTCTTAGTCCCCTTGGGAAACAGTGGAATCATATTAAAGTGATTTTATATCACCCTTCTCAAACACAGACCTTCCTCTTCCATTTTGCCCATTTTCACCTACATAGAATGGTGTATTTCTTCACAATTTTGGAAGATAAAATTAACTACATAACCATTTACGAAACATTTTTGTAACACTTCTGACTCACGGTCCTTCAGATGGTTCTTGCTACCAAGCACTGGTACTTACTGTAGC
This sequence comes from Tetrao urogallus, assembly GCF_951394365.1. Taxonomy (NCBI): domain Eukaryota; kingdom Metazoa; phylum Chordata; class Aves; order Galliformes; family Phasianidae; genus Tetrao; species Tetrao urogallus. The sequence continues at coordinate 47,727,761 of NC_136817.1, read as the reverse complement.
GAGAAGATGGCTGCAGAAGAGGACAGGATCACCATGGGCAGCAGGCAGTAGCCCAAAACACTTGCAACACAGCCATGCGAGACTCCTGGGATGCTCATCAGGTTCAGCAGGGCATGCATAACAAGGCACCCAGTGATACTCACTCCATACACATAACTAAAGTGAACTTTTCCTGCCTGGAAAAAACATACAAAAAATAGTGTTGGAAGGGAACAAATGATTGCAAGGTGGATGGAAGAAATTAAGCACTACCTTAGTTCTACTTTTTTTATTGACAGTCACTTTCTCCTCACTTTGTCTTCATTGGTTCAATTGCAAACACTGCTGCTACTTTTGGGTGATTTTTGCATCAAAACATTCCAAGGTAAAATTGTGACAATGTGGTTGTTGCTAATTTAAAGTTATCCCACTGATTCTCAGCCTTATTCTCATTGGGCTCGGAAGTAACACAGCAGTTGGTCAGGGAAGCTTGTGAAGATCTAACTGGTAACAAGCTGAGAACAAATTATGGACATGGAAAGCAGTTTTTAGTGTCAGGAAAATGTTTCCAAACTTTACAAATTCAAAGACTGTGGAAATTGAAAACCTTAACGATTTCAGTACGTAGGTCAGTGGAAAAGTGTCCCAAGTAAAACAACAGCCTCACTTAAAACACTTTTCATTTTATTACAGATTTAAGTAGATCTGAAAAAAAAAAAAAAAAATCAACAACCCAAAAGCTAGTAAGCCTTTGCTGAAACTATGCTACTTTTAAAGATGAATGTGACCATTCTTCCCCTTGACTATCACGAGAAAGACACATCTCTGTGGTTAGATCAATACAGCACGTTCATTTCTAGATAAACTGTAGTAGCAACAGTCAGATCATGTTCTTTTGTTCTCCACTGAAAGAAAAATCCCCCAGACGGCTGTTGATTTTTTTTGTTTTGTTTTGTTTTTGTTTTTGTTTTGGTTTGGTTTTGTTTTTGTTTTTGTTTTGTTTTGTTTTCCTTCTTCCAGGTTTTATTTCTCTGTGTGAATTTAGTGCCTCTGAAAGGTACCAGCCTGACAGCCTGATGTTCTATAATTTACACACAAAGCTAGTACAACAGGCACCAGTGGTCATAGCACCACCTATTTCTTAATCTCTTGCCATTATTTTGGAGGATTACCTCCAGACAAGAGTGCATTTCTCATTCAAGATACATTGCTAAATCTTTCTCTCTCTCTTCAAGATTCTAACAAAAGAACTACTGAATGCCAGGTACACAGTAGTGTGATTTTAACATCTGTTCATCCAAAATAAACAGTGATCTGGGATGAAGACAAGTTTGTTTGTTTTGGAACTTTGCTTCTTAAAGATAACATGCATTTATGAAGGGGATAGCTTAAACCCTGGATAGATGCCTTGCACACATCTATCCATATGCAAAGCAGACCTGGCTGCTACTTCCCAAATTACTACTGAAAGGCAACTGCAAAAACAGTTAGGTTGAGAACTGCGGATGTTGCAGACTTTAATTTCAAAGCTGAACAATACAACTTAAAACGTGGTTCTACATTTCCTAAACAATACTATTATTTTCTTTTTCCTATTGAGCTCATTATGCCCCATACCTGGAGGTGTTCAAGGCCAGGTTGGATGGGGCCCTGGGCAGCCTGGTTTATTAGATATAGAGGTTGGCGGCCTTGCATGCATCAGGGAGGTTGGAGCTTCATGATCCTTGAGGTCCCTTCCAACCCAAGCCATTGCATGACTCATGTTTTTACTTGTATGTATGTATGACTCAACCCTCAGCTCGATACTGTGGAATAAACTTGTCAAAGGAAGTGCCACAATGCATCACCTTTCTAACATGTAAGAATACATATAAACATACTTAACACTCAGATGCATTTGTGTGTATACTTTTATATGTCACTCATTACATACTGCATAGGATAAATTGCATGAGAATTGAAACTTAGAGAGGGTTTCAGTTTTCCATTCATTTTGTAGCTTATGCTTGGATTCTCTTATGGTGCAAAAGATGGAAATATTACTGAGTCTTTTCCTGGTTTAAAATATTTACAGGTATCTCTTCCACAATGGTTTAGGAGGATTGATATTTACTGTCCTCAAGCTCATATTTTAATGAATCCTGGGGGAAACTAAACATCTTTGAAGACCTTGTTTCTCTGGTCCCTCATTTGTATGGAAGCTAATCACAGGATGCCAGCAGTATTGAGGTGGACAGATATAAAGAAATGTAAAAGAGAGAGAATAATCTAGTGGTGGCACAAGTTGAAAGTCCTGAAGTTGCAGGTTGGTGTCAGCTCATCTTACGAAGAAAGAGCACTTAAATGAAAGGCAGCCTCAGCTAGTAAGACCTGACACTCCATCAGCACCATCTGCTTTTCAGCTCATCCTGGCTCACTGCTGACCTCTCCTCTGCTTCCGAGTTAGATAGAATCAGGTTACCCAGTCTTGCATTGACCAAGTGCTTGCTAAAGAAAGAGACCTTTGCTAGTGTTTGCATACTACTTGTATAAAACAATCAGGAAAAATTGCTTCACCAAATAGAATTAATGACAGAGGTAGCGTGGAAGAGCAGTGATGGGTGAATTATTATCAGTCACAATTTCAGTTTCTAAAGTTCTGTATTAAGTTTAACATGTGTGGCTGTTTGGGGCAGCATATACTGTTGGTCAATTAGGAAAAATTATGTCTCACAGAGATGCAATAATAACTGTAAGCTAATATTTTAGGCTGTTTGTTTTGGTGTTTTTAATGGTTTCACACAGCACTATTTGGCAGCTTAATCTAAGATTACCAAATTACTGAGACAGAGATGAAGGGAACATAGCCAACTGAAGCCTCCATTTGGTGCAGTGTTTGATTTGTGGTGCAGGGGAATGAGAGAGAGAGAAAACGCAGCTGAACGCATTTGTTCCAATTTGAGCTGTTGCTAACTTATGTAAATATACTGACTCACACACACGGGAATACTCCCAGTTCACAGCAATGTAAGCAAAACCAGAATCAGACTTGATTAGCCTGGCAGGCTTTGATGAATTGAAAGTACTAAATTTGTCCTGCGGAAGGAACAAGGTTAGAAGAAAGTCAGACCTTGTGTGCTTGTTTGCACCTGCCTGGAGTGGGTGCTGCTACCCTCAGTTTCAGGATATGGAGAAGTCCTGTGACAAATGACTATGTGAAATGCAAAGCGTGCAAACTTTTGCACTGCTATTGTTTCTTTCTCTGCAATGGAGCTGCCTTGCTTTTCACCAGCATGAGGAAGAACAAGTCCTGCTGCCAGGCTAAGAAACCCTTTCTTATTTTCTCTGTGATCCAAAAGAAATGTTAACATTTAAAGAACATCTTTGCATATTTTTCATAGTTAAAAAGCTGAAAGTAAGTAAAATTTCTAAATTACTCCTTGAAACAAGCTTTTAACCAAATTACATTCCTATAAAGTATGAAAGTATACTTCCTATGAAGTATAAAAGGATATCGTAACTTATATAGCTCAAGAGCAAGTCTGGTATTCAAATGTATCCAAAATAAAAATAGGAAGTTTGAATTTTTAAAATGGCCATGGAAATCCCATAAACATTTTCCTGTGAAACTGTGGCACAAAAACTCTGACAGAGTAGACTGTGTCAGAGGAGTTGTTCTTGCTAAAATCTAGAGCACTGAAAGTGGTTGTTTTTCCAGTGACAACATGTTTAATATCTTAGAATAAAAATGGTAATTTAGGTACTTTATTTCAATAATACTAGCTTAATATTCATTGTAATATCTCACTGTCCAAGGAGAAAAATCAACAGCACTATTTTTTTACACTCTCCTTCCATTGTTCTGTTTGTAGTCAATTCAGCACTTTCTCCTTTATTCCCCTCATCTTTATTTCTCTAGGTGGGAGAGAGCCCATCTTCTGTAGCTTTCCACCTTCTTTTCCCAAATTCCATTTCCTGCTGCTGTTTCTGCTCTTTTAAAATATTTTCAGTTTTACAGGCACATAAATAATAACACTTGCCTTTTATATTGCAGTTTGCACAGTCAAGGTACCGCACTGACATTACAAATTGAGTAAGAACTTTCAAGTCTTCTGATTCAGCACTATTTATCACAGAGGAAAAGGAGAATTAGAGCCCCTTTTCTCTCCCCTCAGGTGTCAGTGCAGCAAACCTTCCCAAGAACAGTCCCACTTTGTCCCTGTCTGATAAATGGTTGCTGACAATCAGAGCCGTTCTTCAGCAGCACCAGAGAGCCTCTGTTGTCAGTGACAAATAGATTAATTTTGGACTATTGTACAATCTTTCTTTCAGCTTTCCTTCTGTAGGAAAATCTATTCATGAAGAGGAAAAAATTTAAGCACAGGCTTAAATATTTTGTTTAGCAGATGATATAGAAAGAGAGTGTAGATTAAGAAGATGCTAGCAACATTTATAGAAAGGTATTGTAAATTTTGACAGGGAGGTAGAAGAAGTTGAAATTCTTGTTGAAATATTTTTAGTTGCATAAAGATAGATATATTTTTCTTTTATATCTCAGCACTCCCCAGAATAACTAATGAGAGAGGATAATTAAAAAAAAAAGCAGCAAGAGTGCTTTAAAAACTGGGCTGGTCTGCTATGCCTTCTTTTTCCCTCCTTTGGAAATTCCCTTTTATGTCCTTATCTACTTCATGTTGTACCTCAACTGTTAAGAGCCTCCTCAGCCTATGTACTGTGCAGATCTTTGTTCATATTAATCCCTACCTCCAATAATGGTGAGATCTTTTATTTCCACTGGAAGTAACACACTACTTTACTTGTATTACATCTACATTACAATTAAACATTATGTGCTTTCAAGCAAGAAGTCTTTTTTACATGTAATATTGGGAAAATAGCAGAGAATGACTCATTTTATATATGCATATATTTGTCAGATCTACATCTGCTACTTCATGTACATTAATCACAGAGGCATTAACTCGTCAGAAAATTGATCACTTAAATTAGCACAACCTACCAGCAGCAACGTTGTTCCAAGGGCCAAACAGAAAACCACAGGTCCAGTGAGGTCCGTCTCGATCATGATGCTGCCATCTGCAGGTTTCATTGGATTTAGAACTGTTAAAGTTTTTTGCCATATGTGCTCAAAATTTATCCCAAGTTCTGCAATGAGAAATTCCAGAACTGCTTACAAGAGAACAACACTTTTGCAGTAACCCAGCAGATATCACAGATCCCTAAACAAATTAATCACTTGAATAATGTTGTAGGATGATATATTCTGTAGTAGATCATGCTGTACATTTTCATCCAGTATAGCTGAGAGTCAGCTCTGATTCTAAACTGGAAATATTTTTTTATTAAATCTAATGAGTCAAGAAATGCCTTCAGCATTTTCAAGTTAATATTCGTTTTTCCTATATTTAATATATATATATATGTATATATAAAAATATATATAAACCGCACTAACTTAGATGCTGAAAAATATGCTAATTAACATTAACTGCAGAATTCAAGATATTCTGGAAAACTGAAGACACAGATATATGATTTAATTCTGGTAAGTCTGACAAGAGATGTGTCTTAAGCCTTAGCAGCCAGAGGCACTTAAAAATGACATTCTTTCCTTCAAGGCAAGTTAATAATACTTTGTAGAGTGCTTTATAAGCTTTTTGCATTTAAAACGTAATTACTGGAAACCCTGGAAACAGAACAAATTTCTTTCCCATTAAAGTCAATAGGAATTCTGATACTGCAAAGATTTCTTTTCTGACTTCTTCAGAAACACTTCATCTTGAAAGATCAATCATTTTTCCTGAGATGCTCCAGCAAGGAAAAGCTAGATTCAGAACTGGTTGCCAAAATGACTGAGATTGGCAATATGTTAGAGCTGTTTGAAAAGCTAGCTCTTCACCAATCCATCATCTCGAACTAAGACAAAACATTACATAAATAAGGTTGTTCAGTATTAAAATGTTTGATCTTGGTCAATTTATTTGACACAATCATGAATGTCTCTGCAGCTCTGTAGATCACAAGTAGTTGTATTTCAACATCCTTTTCATAGGGTGAGCTGCCCGTGCGATTACATGCCTGAAGGACTGAGAGTTGGAGGTCTAGAAGTTATCCATGTCATTCAGAATGATCTTGCTGGTTTAAAGTAGTGCAAAAAAAAGGCTGCATACTTTCCTTTTATATAACTGTGGAGTAGTCACAATTTTTTAATTATTATTTTATTTTTTAATGTAGGTAGTACTGGTATTTTGCTAACTGAATGTTCATCTACAGGTCAGTCACTAGCATTAAGATAGTTCAATCATCATGAAGAATGATGTTGTCCATGCAGTTAAATGATCAACAAATTGAAGCTGAATGCAGCTTTAAACATTTCCTTTACACTGAAACAATCTAGTTAGCATCTTCAAACTGTAAAATTTATTACTAGATAAGCAAATAAGATTATTATCAATATTTGTTAATTAAAGATATTCCAGTATACATGCAGTATAAACATGGAGCAGAAAAATATTTGGAAATATGAATGTAAAACTTATTGTTATGCTGTCATCTAGTGGTAGTAAAGCATATGCCATATAAATGACATAATGAATTAAACCCTTACGGACCTCAGATAAGAAAATTCAGGCTTGAGGACAGGAGCAGTTGGACAAAGTTGAATTCACAAGGGCAAGTTCAACAGCCAGGCTGAGCGCCTGTTGTAGATACTCTGGTGGCTGACACTAGTTAGGAAACAGAAGCATACAAACATGCATTGTCCTTGGTTTTATTTTTACCTTCTAGCAAAGGAGGTTCCTCATCAAAACCATCAGTGTAGCTAAGGTGAGAGAGAGTGTTGGAACTGTATAGAACTGTTGGCTGTAAAATCTGACCTGTGTAACTCTGAGATGGCAACAGCATTTCTGAGGGGACAAAAGCACCAGCCAGAGGTCTGTGTCCTGCCTGGCTCCTGGGACAAGAAGCAAATTGCAGTGAAACAAATGATGGCAGTGAGCAACTCAAGGGTTCCCTAGAACTGTTTCTTTTACCCATGTGCCATGGTTTACATTTTCAACTATTTTCAACATTAGTGCAGATCCCAATCCTTTATAATAGGCTATGATAGGCTTAATTATAAGTAAATCAGCCTTGGGGGAGGTATAGATCTCAAAACTCTTTGCTGCTCTATTTTCCATGATTTCCCGATTATTATTATATATAATTTTATTTCTGTATGACCAGAAGGCATAGAGAGAGCTGGGCCTAATCTCTCATCCTTTGACACCCATCTTTCTGTTTCAATCAAAATTATTTTTTATTCCCTGATATTTTCCAGAAGGGAGGTGCAGACTCTGTGGAGCACTGCCATTGTGGGTAGGGCTAAATGAACATCTTTGTAGGGCAGATAGTTTTATGGCAGGTCAGGCCTTTTCATCTCCCTGTGCAAGTCCTAGGACCAGCCAAATCCATCAGCTGCTGAACAGGGAGGCTGCAACAACATCCAGCCTCTTGCAACATGGTTGCTTAGAAATCTCCTTAACTTAGAGCTTCTTTTCCTCAGTGTCTTTCTTCCAGGGGCACAAGTCATCATTTGATTTCAAAAAAATACATTAGAAAAAGGGATAAATGTATTTTCTTCATCTTTCTACTGCTACAACTTCTACTTCACCCTTAAACTCCAGCTGCATTGTTCACAGAATCCTTTTGTTTCAACTGAATGCTTTTCTTTGTCATTAATTTCACCTCAGTTTTGAAATCCCTCTCTTCTTTTTGTTTTGGTAGCATACTTACTTTCTATTTCCACTCAAGTTTTCACTAGAGTCACAAGTGCTGTAATCTTCCTGGTCATCTATGTTGTAATTGGACTGGTAAAAGTCACAGTGAAACTGTTCAAAATGTGCCATTCTGATGAGAAAAAAATATATATATAAATTAATTGTGTATATTGATAAAATCATCTTTTGTACAAGCAAATATCTAACCTGCCCTAAGCCACACATTCAGAAGAATGTTAGGAAGTGAAACAAAGAAGGAACTGACAAAAAAAAAATCTTCAGTTTCCATATTACTGTATATTAATTTATACACGGCATTAGAATGGAGGAAGAAACTTTCTCCAATTACTAATAAGTAACTGCCTGTCAGAACAAGGGGCAGAAGACACAAACTGGAACATAGAAAGTTCCATCTGCACATGAGAAAGAATTTCTTTACTGTGAGGGTGCACTCAAACAGGCTGCCCTGAGAGTCTCCTCCTGTGGACATACATAAAAGGATGGCTTATGTATGTGGACATACATAAGAGAATTGGCTGATACGCCTGAAGGTTGTGTTGCCATTCAGCAAGACCTGGATAGGCTGGAGAGCTGGGCAGAAAAAAACCGGATGAGGTTTAACAAAAGCAAGTGTAGAGTCTTGCATCTGGGGAGGAATAATTCCATGCACCAGTACAGGTTGGGGGATGACCTGCTGGAGGGGAGCTCTGCGGAAAGGGACCTGGGTGTCCTGGTGGATGACAGGTTGGCCATGAGCCAGCAGTGTGCCCTTGTAGCCAAAAAGGCCAATGGCTTACTGGGGTGCAGAAAAAGAGCGTGTCCAGCAGGTCGAGGGAGGTGATCCTCCCCCTCTACTCTGCCCTGGTGAGGCCTCATCTGGAGTACTGCGTCCAGTTCTGGGCTCCCCAGTACAAAAAAGACAAGGATCTCTTGGAAAGAGTCCAGCGGAGGGCCACGAAGATGGTGAAGGGCCTGGAGCATCTCTCCTATGAGGAAAGGCTGAGTGAACTGGGTCTGTTCAGCCTTGAGAAGAGAAGACTGAGAGGGGACCTGATCCAGGTCTATAAATATCTAAGGTGTGGGGGGCAGAATGGCGAGGCCAGACTGTTTTCAGTGGTGAGTGGAGACAGGACAAGGGGAAACGGCTGGAAACTGCAGCATTGGAAGTTCCGCACAAACATGCGCAAGAACTTCTTTACAGTGAGGGTGACGGAGCACTGGAACAGGCTGCCCAGGGAGGTGGTGGAGTCTCCTTCTCTGGAGATGTTCAAGACCTGCCTGGATGCCTACCTGTGCGACCTGGTGTAGGGAACCTGCTTTGGCAGGGGGGTTGGACTCGATGATCTCTGGAGGTCCCTTCCAACCCCTACAATTCTGTGATTCTGTGATTCTGTGATAAAACCTACCTGGATGCTTTTCTGTGCAACCTGCCGTAGGAATCTTGCCTTAGCACTAAGTTGGACTGGATGATCTCCAGAGGCCCCTTCCAATCCCTTCGATTCTGTGAGAAAGAAGATAAATAAACTATTATTCTAAGTTCATTTCCTTGCTTTAAAAGAAATATACAAATAAAAGAGCATACAGAAGGTTAAGAATGGACTCATTCACATCAGCATTACAATTCTGGTGATCTTTACTTTTACTTTACGTTTTACTTCTAGATTTTTAACTTAATGTTCATCTTTAGTCCCTCTCATTGGACGTTTATATTCACAATTAGGATCCCCCTGAGCTCTCCTCCAGCCTGAAGCTCTGGGCGGGACCTTTGCCTGGATGTAAACACCAGACCACATGTAAAACACGCAGACGTACGTACATGTTTTACGAATTGATTAGCATTCAAGTGGTTAAACTCTGCTCAACAACCTGACTTTTAACTATAACAATTTCTGATTTACGTACATTTTCATATAAGACACTAGACTAACCTAATATTTTCCCCTTTTCTTTACTTTTGCCCTTTTTTCCAACATCTCAAATATCATTGGCAAAACACTCTTCAATTTTACTACATCTCTTTTTTTATCAGACGCATGCTGTTTACAGTAAAGATCTTTGCAGAAGTTTTTATAAGGTAAAAGTTACAAAGATTAGTATTTCAACAGGGACCCTGAATGCATATTAAAATTTCTAAATTGCATTGCAATTACTCACACTGAATCTGTGAGGACCAAAATTCTTCATTTATCCAATATATTCAATTATTAATGTTGTTTTCTTTACTGCTGAAAAAGTCATGCAGGACTTCCAGATTTAGGAAATAAAATAACATGTTGTAAATATGTTTAATACAGATTTTACATGGATTATATTTTAAAAGACTACAGAATCCAACCCAATAGTTCAATTCCTGTGAGTCTTTAATAGAACATTAAAGACTATTACTACAAGGAAATAAATAAATAATTAAACAGATGCATACTTTGTCTGTGTAGTAGAATTCAGAAAAGATAAGCTTTTTTTTTTTTTATTAAAGAAAAATTAGGAGCTAAGGTTACTTACTTTTTAATATATTCGATGAAAACACCAGTCTGTTGAATTTACATGTTGGAAAACACCTAAAATATCCTCTTGCGTTAACAGGGATGAGCTTAGTGCTATTTATAAGATTCTAAATTTGATCATTGAACAGATGCATGCGAAGGAAAAAAGCCACACAGCATGTCAATAGCATGGGCATATGCAAAAGAACTAACAACAATAAGCACAGAATATAAAAATCTTCAAGGAAAGCAGAAAAAAATAAGCAGAATTTTATAAATTTCAGTCAACATTGTAGACTGTATCTGACACCTTCTTTCTTTTGTAGGTATGGGAAAAGATCCTTGTGAAGCCCTCAAGAGCTGAGCTTTCATATATTAAACATTTATAACAATATGTAATATTGTTATGAATAATGAATATAAAACATAAATGGGGGTATGCTCCTAGTAGACATTCCTAGGCTGTACAATGGGTCATGTACAGCCTTAAAGGTGCTCCTTGTGGCTGACAGGGGAACCTTTTTGTTGCAACCAATTTGGAGAGAATATGGTGCTTCCTAGGACCACAACAACAGGCGGGAAGAATTAAGGCATTTAAGATACAGCTCCATTACATGGCCAAAGGCACATCCAGGCTCATATGCTGCCCCGCTGCTACTCTAGGTGCTCCTATCCATCTTCAAGGCTGCCAGAAGCTCTCTCCAGGTGCAACATCCACCACATCAAGGTCACAGCAAGCAATGAAAATAAAAGGCAATGAACCTTTAATTGTCACCCTTTGAGAACCTTCACTGCATTTGTAGACATCAGATTCTGGTTAACTTTTTTCCATTCATCACTCAGCATAATATCCATTTCAGTGCCTGACCCACTATGGAACTTTAGGAGCTTTTCTTTTACAGTCCTAACTGTTAGAAAACTTGCAGCACAGATTGAATTTTGAAATAGTACCTAAACCTCAAAGAATACTTTCTATTTACCCAAATTTTAGTAACACGCACTCAGTAAGTCATAACAGGTACTGCTTTTTTCATTTATTTATGGGATAGTTTCCCAAAGATCACTTGAACTGGTTTATTTAAGAAATGAGACATTAGATGAGATATATTAGCAGGTCATTAATCTGTGCCTCAGGTGCATATTAAATTCTGTGTAGTTGAAGGCCAAAAGACTTCCATTTCATTAGAATAATCACGCCCTGTTGGTGTATGACCTATAGATCTCTTAAACAATTATAATATTGATACACTTTCAATTAAGAAAAAATTATACCAAATACATTATTTTAAAAATATGTATGTCCCCAGAAGAGCCCAGAAGTGAAGAATGATGAGAAATAGAAAATACAGCATGTATTTCTACTACGTGGGGGTACAGTACTTGTTAAAGCCATTGTAAAGACTCTCTCACACTGTTTCATTGTTTTTTTTTTAATTTTTGCCTCCAATTTCCATACTGCTACACCCAACAAGGTGAATTCTCAGTTTCATTTCTTAGCAAACTGCTAATCTCTGTATTGTTTAATCATCTCTGTTTAGAGATAAGTACTTAATCTTGTTCATACCAACTCAGGGTGGGGATTGAAATGGGATTAACACCTATCCTTGAGGAAGGTAATTAAAATCAATATATTTATTTTAAATAATTCTAGTTTGCTAGATAATGCCTGATTATTTTAACTACAAAAATGATATGGCTATTTTGCTACTTTCAATGAGAAAAAATTATACAAATAAAAATATGCATACACACATATGTGCATAATGGCTGTCAGATAATGACTTGGAATAATTATGAAACAAGGCAATTTAAGGAAGTATTGAAATGGAAAAAACTGCAATGATTGATAGAGAATTAAGATAGAAGTTAAAGAATATTTCATAGTTTCTTAACATATCCCAGTCAGAAAAAAGAAAGGCACGTGATTTTTTTTTTTTAAATCTATACTTTGTGAAATTAAAATAAACTTGAAATGTGTATATTTTCTATCCATATATAAAATCAAAATATAATGTGCCTTAAATATATTTCAACTATGCATTTATTCTTCATGAATATCCCTGTGTATATAAACACAAAAGTGCATCTAAAATACAAATATGGAAACTGATATTAGAAATGATGATGTAGACTAAAAAAAAAAAATAAGAAGGCTAAGTATTTGAAGGAAAAGTGATCGCTAGAAACAAAGACTATCCAAGTTTATTATAAATGGACAGAATCATACTTCTACATTCTCCTATCAAGAAGAAATAAAATTAAAAAAAAGACATTATAAATTTGAAATGCCAAACGATGATTAAATATACTCCATGTAAAAAGTATGTAAAACGTATGTTTTGAGATACATATCTTACAATTCTGTACTTAAGTACAGTACCTGAGTTTCATAGAATCATAGAATGGCTTGGGTTGGAAGGGACCTCAAGTATCATGAGGCTCCAATTCCACTGCTGTAGGCAGGGCCACCACCCATATCTAATACTAGACCAGGCTGCCCAGGGCCCCATCCAACCTAGCCTTGAACACCTCCAGGGATGGGGCATCCACAACCTCTCTGGGCAGCCTCTTCCAGCACCTCACCACTCTCTCCCTGATATCCAACCTTAATCTTCCCTCCTTCAACTTAAAACTGTTTCCCCTTGTCCTGCTATTATATTCCCTTTCAAAGAGTTGACTCCCCTCCTGATTATAGGCTCCCTTTAGGTGCTGGAAGGCTGCAATGAAGTCACTCTGCAGTCTTCTGCAGGTTGAACAAACCCAGCTCCCTCAGCCTGTCCTCATAGGAGAGGTGCTCCAGCCCTCTAATCATCCTTGTGGCCCTCCTCTGGATCCTCTCCAACAGCTTCCTGTCTTCCTTGTATTGGGGGCCCCAGACCTGGACACAATACTCCAGATGGGGCCTCACCAGGGCAGAGCTGAGACGGAGAGGGAAATTCAAATTTCAAAACTGGTCAAGAATTTTCAATACTGCAAAGTTACAAAATAATGGGAAAGTTGAAAAGATCAGAAGTACATATACCATTTTGTAAAAGGCTAATGAGACACCCCGAGTAATTATTTGCCCATCAACATAAGATTAATCCCAACAAATTATGGGCTCAGATAATAAATAACTGAATCGATGTATCCAATCAACATGGGGTTTGGAAACTCGCAATTTCAAACTAATTTATGTTTCAACAAGATTAGTATTTGGGAAAGGTAACCACTGATGACCTGTATTTATACAAGGCATTTTATTTGATTTTGCTTCAATAAATATAGAACCATCGCTGCTTAATGGGACAGCCATTATACTGATTAAATAATTGCGATCTGTTGCATTTCAAACATAATTGAGAGAAGGATGTCTTTCTAATGGAGTCTTACAGGACATAAGCTTTGTTAACCTAATGTAGCAGACACCTTGAAGCAAAATATACAAACCGGAGATGGTTATAAGGTGATTTGAGTATAATCTGTTAGGATATAACAGAAAGTAAATAATTAAGAGACAGTTGAAGCTATTAGTTAAAAGTAAAATGAAACTCAAAGTAAAAGAGCATAAAACTTTCACAGTGACACTAGCAGTTAACCACAGGAGCATTTTACCAGCACTGCATGTGTTCAGGTTCATAACGGGTGGCTAAAGCAAATACTAAATATTGAAATTTGGTACAAAATGAATTCACAGTCAGTATTTATTGGTACAATAAATAAGTAGACAAAGCTAAGGAATTCTTGAGCTGAACACTCCTTTAGGTATTAGATACCACTGACCTGCTAAAATGGGGAAAGGTTGACACAGTCAAGACGAAAGCTGGTCTGCCTCAAAGCTTTATAACAGAATGTGAATGTAACCACACTTGCTTTGATTAATGTTAATAATTTAGTGAAAAAAATTTGTTTGCATGAGGTCTAACCATAAAAAAAATAAAAAAGAGAATAGAAGATGACAAGTATTAAAAAAGTTGAATACGGCACATGAAAAATCTGAAAATTTCTACAAGAAACTCATTTTTTTTTTTCTACACTGCTGGGGTTTCTTTCACCTAAACAAAAAAAAAAAAAAAAAAAGCAGGAAACAGTGGAATGTTCCCGTTTTCAAAGATGGCATTTTTGCTTTCAGTCTTTATGACACAGTGTTGCAATTTAAATATTTTTAAAATCTGAAAAAAATGTTTTTAAATATATGTATATAGCACAGGATTAAATGGCATAGAATAGAAAAGGCTTCAGCATTCTGGCTGTAGAATCAGATACATAACCCCATATTTATTACTTACACTTAACTAATGAGTATGGCAAATCAATTATAATAATTACTCATTTATTCTATAGTTTTTTCAAATGTAAAATCTAATCACATAAAGGCATAATTCAGTAATTCTTAAGCTTAATTACTTACATTTATGGGCCCTATTAACAATTATATAAGTGGGACGTTATTAAAATATGTTACTAAAGAAGAGAGGAAAAATAATCTCAAAGAAACGTACCATTTAATAATTCTACAAAGTAATTTTTAACCAAATTAATTATTTAAAGTATCTATTAAATGAATTTTATACAAACAGGGCTCACACACCTCCATTTTAATACCCTAATAGGTCTTCAGAGGGAGCATAAATGGCAAAAAATGCTGAATTAAAATCTGAAGTATTTGCCTTTTCTATTCAGAATATTTTGTTACATTTGAATAAGCAAGTGAGAAGTTATGTGTTCCTGCATGATTGGTTTTATGCTTCAGTACTCACAACAGTCAAAACCACAGTTCCAGTGTTAGAAATTATTAGAAAAGGAGAAGACAATAAAGCAGAGAACATCATTACACCACCATATAAATCTGTGATTCACTGACAACTCGTATGGAGTTCAGGTCTCATCCTCCTTTCTTTCTCACTCTGAGAGAAAGATACGAACGGTGTAATTGGAATGATGTACACATGAAGTACAACCCGCTCAGAAAGAAATCCTTGGTGTGGAAAAAGCAACATTTGGTAGAGGGGATATGGCACAATGGTAAACAAAATTACACACGGCATGGACTGATGGGTAGGGATGGTCTGTTAACTGTGATAGAATCTGTTCTGCCTTAGCCTCTTTCAACTTCTGACTCATAACGTTTATTATCCCTTCTGAGTTTCCACCACAAGTCAATGTACTAGAAGCAGCAACAAAAATATTAAATCCAGTTAAATGTTCTGCTCAGATTAATGTCTCCCAAAAACTGAAAGGAACTGTTCTTGATATTTCCAGAGCATCCCAATTTGAAAAATTTGTTTCCTGTATAACATTTCTGTCCTAGGACTGCTTGCTCCATCCAAAACAGCTAAAGTCTCCTTGTTTCTTCACTTTTCACACAAAATACCTTGAAGAGGTCAGTTTCTGTTCCTTGGAGAAACTGTCTGGCCAAGGATATGCCAAAATGCATTACAAACCTGCTGCTATCAATGGTGCTTCTTAGAAAATGTTTTTTGAGGGAAAAATTATTTTCATGGTATGGGAGCTAGAAGAGCCAGATTGACAATAGATTTATATCTTGTGGCTGAACACTTTTAATATCTAATATCCACCTGCAGAAATCCTCAGCTAAGGATTTTTCTGTGTTTGGAACACACTTAACAGCTTGTTCTCAAGTTGATTCTTGGCTGTCTAAAAAGTTTGAGATTTGTTTTATTGTTTTGTGAACAAGATTTTTTACCTCCTAATTAATAGTCTACCTCATGAAATTTGTACAAACTTGATTTGCATTAAGGGCCATGTCCCTCTTTTAAGCATATTGAAACCTAGCCAACAGTTATGAAAGTTATTGTGGAGAATGCCAGAACAGGTAGATAAGCAGTACTGTACAGTAGTCAAGACTTCTATGTCATAGAAATGCCAATAATATTGTAATTGCTTTTATGCAAATTTTGTGTTTTTTTCCCCACATACTCTTTATTGTGTCACAGTCAAGTGCACTTTCTTTTAAATATTCTCATGGAAAGACCAAAACAAAGAGGTATGTTAAGTACAATATATACTTACACTCCAGGAGAGTATAATTTGAAATAAAAATAAATTACAATTAGAGAGGAGGCAGAAAAAGCTTATTTCTGAAGATATATATGAAATGCAGGTATCTAATGTTATTGACTTGCCCTTGCATTAAATGAATAGAGCACATATTTTCAGGTATACTAAAGCAGTAGCTAACACATAAAAAAAAATTTCATTGTGTTTCTGTTTTTGTTTTTTTTTTTAATTTTATTTTAATTTTTTTAGGGCCTCTGCTCAATAGATCATGAAGTGTTTTATGCGTGATGTCAGTGTTGTTATTTTATTATTTAAAAGGGAGTTTAGCTGATCTTTTAATACTTACTCAGCTAACAGTATCGTTGGGAACTGAATTTGAAGCTTCTGATATCAAAGACAGCATTTTTCTACTGTTCACAGGTAGGTTGGTTTTGTGGCAGTTTTTCTTCGAGACCATGGACAAGTATAAAAACAAAATATGATATTATTTAATGAACATCAGATACCTTCCACAGAGCTCTTAGTGTGGCAGCAAAACTGTAACATTGCATGCTACATAATCATAATGATTCTTCCAAAAGTGTACAGTGAACAAGAGAAGTGGTAACATTTCAGCAGAAAGTTTCTTCTGTGTGGAGGTTACAAAGCATTAAATGAATAGATCTATAATCTATGCATCACAAGTTGCCTAAAGGGAATATTAACTTCAGAAAGTGAGCTTTGTTTTTTTGGAAAACATGCAGATATGTTAAAGGACTTCTCCAACAAAATTTCAGTTTCCTTTCTGTACTTAAGTAATCAAATACAGAGGAGTGTGGCCAGGCTCAGTCATACTATAAGCAGGAAAAAAAATGGTATTGGTGATTTGTAAAACAGGCAATGGACCTCTGGAGATGTATGCTGCTTTGTTCATGTTATTGTATGTGTATAGGCATTGCAAAAGATGGAAATATCAAGCTAAGAGAAAAGAATATGCGTCTGTTAATTGTCATTATTTTGCTGCACAGGAGGGAAGAAAATGGAAGAGGAAATCAATCCAAATCTTTGAAATAAACCTAAGTCACCAGAGAAGGCCTTTACTAATGATTAATCTGGTCCTCCTAATGAATTTCTCTTTAGTTGAGTATGTTTTGACCTTGCCAAAGATCTGAGAGACAGAACATACTATCTGCAGTGTCTAATGGAGAGCGACACAAAGCACATACCTGTGTGCGGAAAAATCTGTCATCACTTATGAGGCTTTCCTGGACCTTGCACAATTTGGAAAGGAAAAATACATACAAGATGTATTTCTTCAGAAGTAAATTCTATACACTGACACAATGCTGGATGCCAAATTGTAGCAAAAGAGATCTGTGAGTTTAGCATTCATTCAGGCTAAGGTCATCCAGGGTACATGCTTGTCGTGACATAGTGTGCACTCAGTCGTAATCCAAGCAGCAGATTAGTGCTGTAGCCTGTGTTGTAATTAAAGATCTTATATAAAGACCTCATTGCTTATAAAATTGTAAAATCTTAAGTGTTTGAGCTTGCATGCTCTATTACTTATATTTTTAAGGCAAAGAAAATTGAGTGCAAAAATTCTCACCATTTTCTGAGAATTACTTTAAGAAAAATAAAATATGGACTATGAAAAAAAAATTTTCTTTGATTTGATCATTTGATATTTGATGAAATAAGTATGAAAATATATTAGAAAAAAATAATTTAAATCATATTTCTACAGAGAAACTTACTCCCAACACCTTCAGACTTTTCAGTACCTGAACTTATAGCCAGCATTTGTTCAGCACAGCTTTCTTGTGTTGTTACTCTTTACATCACTGTAACCACCATAAGAGATGGATAAAGAAAGAAGATAAATTTAATGGTGTAGACCTGAAAGCAAAAGTTCAAGGAACGTGACAGCAAGGAATTTTTTCTTATCAACATAGAAAAGATGCATAGCAAAATAGAAATACAACTACAGATATACAAATACCAGGGCCAATATTCTAATGTAAGGAAGTACATTTGGAAGTGATTATTAAAATGATCACAGTTCATCATTAGCTGTGTTTTAGCATTAAACAAAACAGAGAGGAAAAAAAAATACTTTTGCTAGTATAACTAGGACAGAAAAAAATGTAGAAGTTTCATGGCAAGGTTTACAAGAATGCTTGCTGCATATTCGTTTACTCCTTCTAAATCTCCTTTCTGAAAAGTAAAAAAGAAAAGTCTGTAATGAATGACATTATTAACTAGCTCTTATTTATTGTAACAGACTGAAGAAATACCCAGAAATATATCATGTCCATTTCAAACAGGAACATTCGTTTATCTGGCTGGACAAATCATCTGATGTAGATATTGCTAGCTTCTGGGAAACACAGCCTAAAACATATAAGCATAATGGTACAGAAGACATGCATCCTTCTATTGTTAAAAATGTTAGATACAAAACTCTCATTTACTAGATATCAAGTTTTAAAAATCAAAAACTGAAAGCTGTTCTTTTGGAATACTCTTAACATTAATGTCTAATGTGACCAATCCTTCCTCTTCTGCTCAAAAAATTTTTTAAACTTGTGATTGGATTTTAGGCAATAACCATCAAAAAGATTTTAATTGTCCCTTCTCCGCAGCTGGATGAATCAAGCTTTCTAACATAGACGAGTTAATGAGAAAGAAAAGCAATTAAAATAGAGATTAATGACCTTGGCCTGATCTATGTCTGGAGGAAATTGAATAGAATTAGCAAGGGACATGGATTTTGCTCCTCCAGATATGGCTCATATGCCCTGCTGAATTACTGCTGTCATCCTCATGACTGTTCCGTATAAAGGGACTTCATGTTTAAACAGTGAACTGCTAAATTGTATTTTCTGCCTCAGGAAAATAGGACCTTAAGCAGAGGTGGTGATGCACTAGAGTTAGAAAGGAATGGCAACAAAAATGATTAAAGGCATGGAGCCTAAAAAGGGTAGGAATCTTCGTGCTGGAGAGAAGGAAGAGAGGGACAAGGTACCGGTCAAACAGAAAGCAATGGCCAAGCTTGATGCTCCCAGTACAAGGGTACTGCTGCTGAAGAAAACATATTGGACTAGGCAAACCATTCATCTCAACCAATGAGGTTTATCTCACTCTGTTCTACCACTGTGGTGAATTACCTTAAATAATGGAAAGATAGGCATGAATTAAGCCTATCAAGTTATTTAAGGTCTTGCTCTATCAGACATACGTAGAAATTAAAGTGAGACTATATTTTTGTGGATAATTAAGTAAGCTATATTAACCCATATGTATCCTTTTTAATTTTCTTGACATTAAGTAATGCTAGTGTGTCTATCAGTCTCAAACTCCCTGCTGTATTTACAGAATATGCTTTAGGCTTAAGATTTGACCAATGCTTTTTTGAGAGAAAAATCTAGGAGCTGCTGTTTCACTACAGCACTGAAATGCCCAACAGTTGTGAGGATGGCTGAGGTAACAAGAAGGAACTACATGAACTCCTATGTTCAAGTTATCATAGCTAACCAGCTTTTACTTTTCTAGAAGAATCTAAACTCATTCTTTTAACAGTTTAGCAAAGTAAATTTCTTTTGTTCCTACCTTTTTGAAACTGAGCACCCAAACTGAACATCGCCTTTGAGAAAGCACTACTTCGTTTCTAGGCCCGTCATGGGGAGGTAGTGAGTCTTCAAGAGATCCATACTGAAGGAAGAAAATTGACTGCGCTATCACATTCCTACGGTATTTGCAGTTAATACAAATGTGACTCCAGCTCTTTTTATAACAAGTCAGTGCTAAGGAAGAGTTAACTTCAGGTTGCAGTTGGGCAGCAGGTAGAATGTATCCAACTAGAAGATAGAAGACCTTGGGATGGGGAGAAATGGGGATATGACAACACGATACCACAAGCCACACTCTAAGTGGCATGCATAGCATTTATTCCCAAACTGCAGCTGAGCAATCTGTGAAATGAGGACAGAGAGCAGACGTGTGCCTTTGAAAGAAGACTAATGAACTAGCTGCTGCAGCAGACAGCTACTGACTTATTTACAGCAATGCCAAAAGAAATACCAATTGCCCTGGGGAGCTTAGCAACAGAGGAGACGCGAAGATTTCAACTGCAAATTGGGCTGAAAGGCCAATGCCTCAGAGAAATTGAAAAGACACCAAAAGCTCAATAGGCTGTAGTAGCTCAGAAATTACGTTTTGAAAGTGAAGATGGACCAGCAGTCCTTGACAGGATGGCCGTTGATATTAGCTCCCCATCTGTCTTCAGGTGTAAGTTTGGGAATTTTTGTTGGTTTTGATATTGTAGCTGCAACTTCCTTTAAGAATCTGGGATTGTGAACAACCCTGCTAAAGTTGAATCTTTTGATTTTCTTTTTTCCTGCATTATTCAGGCTAAACTTCCTCTATGGTTTGACATAATTTTCACAATTAATCTATCCCATATGTTTTTTCTTTTTTTTTTCTTTTTTTAAACTTTTTAAGTTAAATAATTAAAATTAATGTAAATTTGATTATCATAGTAAGTGGTTATCAAATCTTCCCCTTCTCCCTCTAAGGCCTGTCCTTACCCAAAAAGACCTAATTATCTTCCGTGAGTACTCAAATACATGCATTACTGCAAATAAACTATCTCCTCTGCTGACTCTCGTATTTCACCATTTTATTCCTTCAGAAACATGGAAGAGATATTTTAGGAATATGTGAAGTGGATTGATCAGTGCGTTGCTGAGCAGACCTCTGGCATTCTGAAAATACTTTTCCAGGCCTCACATATTACAGACATGGCCTACAGCATAATACAGGTTAGCAGTGATGTTTGTTCTCACTAAAGCAGAGATAATTAAAAGCACAGTGTGCACAGAGACACATTTTTGTAACAAAGGTAATTTTGAGGAAAAAAAACATTTTAATATGAAATGTAGAATTTACTATCACTTTGATGTTGCAGGTTTGTACTGGAAAAAATATCTGTAGCTAGTATGTACTCATTCACATGGACATCTGGAGCTAAAAGATGTCACTGCTTCAGTGATTTATTCATTTATTCCTTCTTTGTCTGATGGAGGTAATATTTTTAAATAAATTTAGTTGTTCATTATTTTTTCACATACAGAATTGATTGAAAAAGAAAGTCTTTTTTTTTCTTTTCTTCTTTTTTTTTTTTTTTCTGCTGCTGCTTTCTTCTAACCACTGAATCACCTGTTTTCCAGGCAACCATTGGGATGATAAAAATGTAACATTGTAGTTTGCTTGTTTCATATAAAGAACAAAGAACTGATTTTTTTTTTCCTGAAAGTCAGCTAAAACTGACTTACATCATTGAAAATCTCCGTGAAAATGTGGCATCAGGGCTACTACTTTGAATATATATATATAAAACAGGTCAAACTGAAAGCGGTATCAATCAGCCTAAAAAAGTTGTATAAAAGATGAAGCTATCCTGGTGGAAGATAAGGAAAACACGTAGTATGAGAAAGAGAATGTTTTTTTATGTTTATGACATCTCAAAACATTTAAAGACTTTGTTGTTAATTTTTAAACTGTTTAAGTGACATATTTAATAAATGTTGAAAAAAAGAAAATAAAAATGTTTGCTATAGACAAGGACTCATTTTGTCTTCTATCAAGCTAGGAATCCAAGCATAGAAAATCAGTCCTCCATACTAACAAGCGTATCTGTTCCCTCTCATAGCTTAGTTTGCGCTCATACCTAATTATGGAATGTGTCTTTCAGTATTGATATTTGTGTTAACTCAGAAAGGATACTCAATAAATTATAGCAAGACCACACATCATCTGAAAAAGAACAGTTTTAACAAAGTGAAAGAGGAGAAAGGGTTTCTGAACAAAATAAGCCGCAACATTTTGCTCTACAGCATATGAATGGGGGAAAAAAAAAAGATGAAAAATATTCAATTTCTTGAATAATTTTTTACCTGCATGGTGAATCTAGCCTCTTGAATTCTGTCACTGCAACTTACTTTTCTCTGTAAATGGATAATGAAGGAAATGGCTTTTTGAACAGTCTTTATAAATGAACACTTTATAAATCTTTATAAATGTTTACGGAGTGGATGCGTAAGTGAACAAATGCAGCACATTATCCTGAAACTGGATTTCATTGGAGCATCGCTAAAGCTGGGCAGCTTTGACATCTCAATTTCATAAATTTGATTTATTTGTGAGAAGACTGTTCTAAATATTTTAAAATACAAAGTAACCTTGCAGGAAACTATGCCTCAAATACCCATTAAAAATAATAGAATGTGAATATGGGCCTAGAGTACAAAGCTCTTTTTGAAATCCGGAACAAATAAGCACTGTGTTAGCTGCTCAGAGCCTCAATGCCATCATCAAAGACAGATGGTTAAGAATTAGTCTTAGAAGGGAATAGAAGGTAAAAGAAAACAGTCATCCAGGAATAAAAGAAAGTGTAACTTGATAAAATTTGTTTTAAAAGAAAATAAAGTAAATAAGGAGGTAGCAACTATAGGCACTTGATAAGAGAGTTATTTAGCAGAGTTAAAGTGTTAAGTGCTGACTTTAAATCCATTCCTTGGGACAAAAAATACTGAATCATATTGACTCATTAGGTTATTCACTTATTAGATGAAACATTATATGTATTATAAAGAACAACTCATTTCTGTCCAAATCAAACCAAGAAGATATGTATATGTATGTATGTTGCATTATTCTTTCCATCCTAGTAGCAGTATCAGAAAACGTTGCAACATTATACTTCAAAAATCACTGTATCCAGGTAATTTGCATGCAAAACACCCAAAAGTGCTGCTCAGAGCTTTCTGTACACTGTTAACATTACTTAACTCTTGAAATACTGCCAGTTCCTGGTGGACAGCAAATGTGTTTCAGCTTTTAAAGAAAGCAATTATAGATCTGTCAGTTTAATGTCAATCATATGAAAAATAATGGAATAGATGCTACAGGATTATAATTAAGAACTAAAGCAGGATAACATAATGCCAATCAAGTTGGATTTGTGAAAAATATATCCCATCAAAGTCACTAGATTTCTTTTTAAAATGGGTTACAAGTTGGGTTGAAGGATAACAATCTCAATTTAAAAAAATGTAGATTGTACATGGTATGTGATTTTGATAACACACAATTTTTGATTAAGAAACTGCAACAAATCAGCTTTTGCAGTGCACATTAAATTGATTAGTCTGCTTGTAAGGTCTTGGTGTATGGAGAGAGGAAATGAGCACCAAGCACTTTTGCTTCTAGTAGAAATCCAGAAGTTTTCACTTTGTTGTGCAGACTTGAACAATTGTGTCTATTAGCTCTAGGAAACAAGGTTGTTTCTAATGGTCTTAAAAATAACACAAAGATTAAGGATGATCTTAATAATCAGAAAGGCAAGTCACGGATGCAAAGCAGTCTGAACTGTACCATTAGGCAGTCACAATTAGCACAGGTATTTAGATGATGTCAAAAGAAAAGTTACACAGGCTTTGCTTTCTGATGGTAGCTTTATCTTCAGAAACTTTGCGGCAAAAAAATTACTATTGAACATATAAATAGATGAAGAATAAAGAGGATGGTATGCTACCAGCCTTTTCTCATTAAAAAAATAATTAGTGGAGATCCAAACATGATAGGAAAATTAATTAATTAGAAATGAAAGAAAAACAGTAGGAGAAATGTAACTTGGAAATGTAGCTTGGTTCAAAAACTCAAGGAACTCAGCTTGGGTATTCTCTAAGATGCAAGACATTCCTGTAAAATCAAATGTATGACAGAAGAGTGAAAATCCACTTTAAAATTCCACATCACTACATAAAAGAGGTTTCATTAGAAATATAATTTCTTGTATAAGTAATCCTTATCATTCACATATTTTTTCTCAATATGCAGTTTGTTAAAATGATGCAACTTATTAAGCATTTGAATTACTTTGTAAACACAAATCAAGCGAATAGAAACCCATCTAACACTCATTAGCTCTCCTCAAGAAAATCTTAATATCAGCAGTCTTCTATTAGACTAGTAGGCTGATGCAAAGCTGCAATTCACAGCCTGTATTTTAATAACTGAGTATATGGAGTGTAAGCGGAAGAAACATTCATCACCATTGCTCAGTAAAATGCACTGGAATTACAAACTCAGGGAAGTATGTAGAATACAATTCCAAAGTCATTTCTTCCTAGCAAGTAGAGTGTAGAAGATGAATGTCTTAAATGACAAACCTTTCCAATAGAAAGAAAAACAGTTATTCCATTAGATTACAAATTTCCCTATAGTCTTTTTTCTTCGTAGGCTATAGTCCAAAAAATGAAATTGAATATGACTTATAGAAAAAAAAAAAAGAAACATTTGGTTTTTTTTTTCGTTTTGTTATACAGATTACAATAATCTGAAGTGTTTACTTTCGTATACTTAATCACCATTATTTCACTTGCTGTCTGCTATGTCCTTTTAAGTCTAGATGGTAAGATTTCAACAGCCTTTGCTATTTTATTTCTAAGGCAAGAAACACCTTTACGTTTTCTACTTCTGTCAGCTTGACTAGAACAGAACCGTTTGTCTGTTCTACCGCAAAGTGCTGAGAAATTGAAGTTACAGCCGCATTTTCAAGTGCAAATTGAGACCAACTTGACGTGGTAACGTGACAAGTTAATGTCAACGAATTCTCCAAAACAGAAATTCACTGTCAGTCCGAAGAAATAAAATTCTTACTCCAGCCACTGCCATCAATTTGTGCCATTCTCCATTCATCATAACTTCTGCTCAGAAAGTCATACTGTAGATATAACGGCATGTACAATGTGGACATTGCACTTGATATTTTTTTTCCTGCAAGAGAAAAAAGGAGGAAAAAAAGAGGATTTTCTAGTTTTTATCCAGTCATATATAGTCTTTCATAGAATCATGGAATGTTTGGGGTTGGAAGGGACCTTTAAGGTCATCTATTTCAACCCCTTTGCTATAGGCAGGGACACCTCCATCTAGACCAGGTTGCTCAAAGCCTCATCCAGACTGACCTTGAATGCTTCCAGGGAGGAGGCATCCACAACTTCTCTGGGTACCATTTTCCAGCATCTCGTCATCAGTAAAGAATTCCTTCCTGATATCTAAATTCACCCTTTTCCAGTTTAAAACCTCGTCCTGTTACTACCTGCCCTTATAAAAAGTCCCTCTCCAGATTTCCTGTAGGCACCCTTCTGGTACTGGAAGGCAGCTCTAAGGTCTCCTCAGAGCCTTCTCTTCTCCAGTTTAATTTTTAAAGTTCCAAGTTCCAATACTGTGCAGTTGAAAGCCTGAATTTGGCATAGAGGAATACATCTACAGAAAGAGTACATTTCTACAGATCTTCCTGTTATCAGTAAGGAAGTCACTCCATTTTATTGACTGCTCATAGTGACAGAAAATGTATTTGGTAGAACTATTCCACATGGAGTTAACTACAAATGGACAATAAAAATATTTCATTTGTATTAGTGATGCTTTTTTACATAAATCCTTACAAATGACATGCAGAAATCCTTATCCCCTCCCCTTTTTTCTTTTTAACTAATATGATGTGATCTGTTTTCATTTCCACACTTCCACAGTTCCCCAATGCTACCAAAGATTGCATCCAAATGAGGCATGTTCTCAGTTGAATAGAAAAGGGTGTGCTTTCCATAGACACCAATCTTCTGCTCGCATTTATGCCAAGAAATCTAGGCTACATTTTCTCAGCTCATGGTAAATTATTCACTGCATTGTAGAACTCTATTTCATTCTGTGTACCCACCACATTTAAGAAAGTTTAGCAGATGATAAGATCATTGAATGTGTAAATGCAATTTTGTCACCTTTCAGGAAAACATACAAACCCTATCAAAACTAAGACTATGACACCATGCCATTTGGGGAACACATTTGCTTCTACAGAATGCACTTGCCAATAAATACTACATAACACTTACAGATCTGAAATTATAACACTATTTAAGAACTATCTTTTGCAGTTCAACTGAAATAATTACTTAGAAGACATTCAATGCTGCATCCATTTACAGCTACAGAGAAATCCATTCCTTGAGAATTAGGCAAAAAAATTATATTTATTTCTCTTTTTTTTTTTCCCCCTCCACATTTTCCATCATAAGTCTGTAAATATTGGAATTCATCACTCTGTGCGGTTGGCTTCAATGTTAGTCAATACAGCTAATGATATGTACATTCCATTTATTTTCATTGTAACTAATGGCTTTCGGAGTACAGGAAATGTTAATTGTGTATGTCCATTCATCACATTTTGACACATAAATGGATCACTTGAAAGTTCATGCTTATGCTACTAATTTGCTGTCCTGTAAACACTTTTAACATTTATTTTTCTGCTGAACTGTACAGTTTTCCATAAGTGTTCTAGTAAATATGCTCTGTTGCATATGGAGTTCAATGCACACTGATGAAAAATCTTTTTTTCTGAGTATATCTATACATGCTGAAAAGTGAAGGTAAATACAAATGACTTTCTCTGTGTTTTTTACTGTGCTCTATCCTAATGAAAGACCACCAATTTAAACTTGCTTAATATATTATGTAGACATGACTAGAAGTCATATGTGAAAAGTAGGTCTATTCCTGATTGTCTTCATTTATTTAAAAAATACATGCGCCAATGGCTCAGCATAAAGGACCGATCTCACTCTGCGTGGACTGGCATTCACTCCATAACTGTTCAAACCACATGAACAAGACAAGAGTGAGTGCCAGAACAAAGGCACAGTGCATCAGCTCATTTGGCAACTTCTCCAGCATTCTTCCTTGGATC
Source organism: Tetrao urogallus (assembly GCF_951394365.1). Taxonomy (NCBI): domain Eukaryota; kingdom Metazoa; phylum Chordata; class Aves; order Galliformes; family Phasianidae; genus Tetrao; species Tetrao urogallus. The sequence goes on along the minus strand of NC_136817.1, from coordinate 47,700,750 downwards.
ACTGCTAGTTCAGTCAGCCAGGTGTGCAGGTGGAAGAGTTTTGGTTCTCTAAGCAGCAGATGTGAAGTGCAAGTGCGATCTTTAGTCATTCCATTTGGTTTGTAATAACTTCTGCCTCACCAGATATTTTTGTGACTACACTACTTTGTGCAGGTCATTACACAGAATAAAAAATGTGTGTTGCTACTCTGAACAGATAGTACAGCCACTTCTGAAGATGTCGTTTGTTTGTTTTTAATTCCTTTTATCTTTGTATCTGTCTATATTGCTCTACAGTGGTGATATTTGAAGACAGTCTGTAAAGTGCAGTTTAATTTCCAGTAACAAAGAGCCTTCTTAGATTTGCTAGTATTCGTGTCAATGTTGAAGACAGCATCCATTTAGCAATTATGGGATTGCTATGCATTTTATTTAAGTTCTCTGTTACTACACATGAGTAAGCCAATGTCTACGGTGCATCTACAAGACAAACAATCTACAGACAGTCTACAGACAATCTACAAGAACTATGCTTTCCTCCAAAAATGATTGCTATATTCATTTGTATGCTATGGATTACAGCTTTGGATTCATGGCTCTTGTTACACTCATTTTCCATTCAAGAACATGCTTCTCTTTCTCCGTACATTTTCATGAATCTGCTGAAGGTCTCTCTTTATCCTGTTACTATCCAAGTTCAATGTGATCAGAACAGCATAATGAACTATGCTTGCAAATTTACTACTGCATGCTCCCAAGCTGGTATATGTAGAACTTTTGTACCTTCTGCACTAACAGATAATTTTATGCAGCCATTTTAGGCCAAATAATTATAACTTAGAATCAATTAGGAATTTTATATTTACATCCTCCTATTATTAAATCATCTTTAAATTGTTTTAACATCAAAATATACTGCATCTTGCTTTATTTGGCATATCTCTAGATTATGAATCTGACAAACATATTTGCAGTTTTCTTAGCTGAGTGACCTATTGGCAGTTTGGAAATACTGTATATAGCTACATCTCAAATCTTGATTAGATTGTGTAGATGCGAAAGATAAAGCCAGTCACCATAGGTCTGAGCATTTCTTCCCAAAATTTATGCAAAATTTTCAAGTATGAAAACAACAGAACATGTAGGTAATAATAGAAGCTAAGCTCAGAAAAAAATAGACCATAAAAATGTCTGGAATAGACCACATTAGCTGAAGAAGAATGTATTAAAGTCCAATGCATGGAAAGCAGCACTGAGTATATTCCTAGAATTTTATGAAGAACAGCTGAGAAGACCAGAAAGTTGTAGGCTGGCAAAGCAGAAACTACACAAAGTAACAGATTCCTCTGTATACCCGTAAATAAGTATTCTAGAAAAACACTGTTCTGTGCCTTGCAGCAGTACTAAGATGTTGCAATTGGAAACCAAACAGCTCTGGCAAGTAATCCCCTGGTACCAAGGGAAAGGAAAACAAAATTCCCAAACTCATAAGATGAAATAACAAACAAAAGCCCAACCACAAACATAAAAACAAACAAAATTCCAAGAAAAGAGAGTGGATGAATCAGGTGTGTGGAACAGACAGACAAAAGAAGGAAAAAAATACATACAGTGGTTGTAATGCCACTGATACAAAAAGAATACTAGATAGCAATCAGAATAAGACTTTCAATCAGTGGGTCTCTCTTGGTGATGGGCTATCAGATAATTATACTGTGCATTATAGATGTGATGAATAAGTGATAAAATCACAAGTCCTCTTGGAAACTGCCCCCAAACTCTGAAGAACATTGTAGTAAAGCAGAATGGTCAGCACAAATTTAGCACCAGTGAATCTTATTTGTCTAATCTGTTTGCTTTCCATAATGAAATGACTGGCTATGTGGATGAGGCTGCGAGCTGAGCGAGTAATACACCTTGTCTTTATCAAGGCTGTTGACACCATCCTCCAGAGCAATCTCATTTGAAAACTGAAGAAGTATAAACTACAAAGACTGACTGTTAGTTTGAAATTTAGCTGTGCTGACACATGCAGCTGGTGGGCAACAGGAAGTGGAGAAAACCACTAGTCCACATTAAGATCAAGAGAAACAGTGTGCTCTCAGCAAATTTGTGAACGGTATTAAATTCAGGGGAATAGCTGAAACAGTCCGTGATAAAATCTCAAATCTAGAAGGACTGAAGATTCACTGAATAAAGACAGGTTGGGTATCAGAAAATGTTTCTCCTCCAGAGGGTACTCTGGCATGGAACAGTCTCCCCAGGGCAGTGTTCACAGCCCTGAGCTGTTGGAGTTCAAGCAGTGTTTGGACAGTGGGTTTGCATTTTGGGTGGGTGGGAGCTGGATTCGGTGATCCTTGTGATCCCTTCTAACTGGGGATGTTCCGTGAATCTATACGGAGCTGCAGATTGAACAAACTACTGCGCTATTTTTTTTCTGTTTTGTTTTTAACAGCCAAGGGAAAAAACAGCAAAGGGAAAAAGACTGCGGAGATTTCAGCGAGCATTCAAATCTCCCTGCAGCTGGACCGCGGCGAGCACCCAAGGCACTGCCGCAGAGGTACGAGGCAGCCCGCCAGCCACCTCACGGCCGAACGTTGCACTGCACCCGCGAGTGTGATGCGGGCAGAAGGGAGGAGCAGCAGGGGGCGCTGTTGGGGAGCAGTTCTGACCGATTCCGGCGCCGCTTGGAGGCGCTTCCGGCGCGTGGAATGAGCGGAGCGACGTCCCGGGGCACCGCGGGAGTTCGGTGCCTGCGGGCGGGCAGCGAGAAATAGAACGCGGAGAGAACGGTGAGGGGAGCGGCAGCGGGCTGCGATGGGACTGAGGCTCACGCTCTGAGGGGGTGAATCCGGCGCTATGGCTCTCACCGGCAGGACGGTCTCGTGGTGGGTCCGGCTGCTCCGGCCCTGCCCTGCGGCCGCCCCTCGGGGCCCTCCGGTCTGGCTGCCCATGGGGCTTGAGGCCTGCCAGCGGTTCTACAGCTCCCGCAACAAGGTGACTCCGTTTCGTGTGTCCCTAATTCTGAATCATGCAGTCCGCAGAGGCGCTTAGCCATCTCGGGGAGTGCTTGCTGCTGCGGCCCTCAACTTCGGTGGCCATGTGTATAGGAGGAAGGCCTTGCAGACAGATGTTCACGAGCAGTGGTTTTCATCTGCGTTCCTCTGGTAGTGGGAGAACTTGCTCTTCCAAGCCGAGGCATTCTCGGGGATTAATCAGTCGGTTTAATCAGTACTTTGATGCTTGCAAAGATTTTGGGGCTTTCTCTTTTCTCTGCCAGGCCCAAAGTTGCAAGCATAATATGGTGGGAGAGAGGAGCTGTGTGTCTCTAAAATTAGGAGTCAGAGTTTTTCAGCAGGGTGGTATTGTTACAGGGAGTCTTGTGGTTCCTGGCAAAGCCACCTTTCTTCAAAAATTTTTGAGTGAATAACACAAAGAGAAGTTAGTGCTGGACCTTTCTGCACATGATCTTAGGAAGTCAGGCGTTTTCTACTTTTTTTTTTTTTTTTTTTTTTTAATTTAGCCAAAACAGACTGCTTCCTTTTCTGTGAAGTCTGAGTGCTCCTTATTATGTAATTGGCACTGCTGCCTGAAAGCCAGGTAATGCCACAGAGCTCTTGCTTGGGAGGAATGATGTCTTTAGCTTTACAGTCCCCCAGATCAAGTTGTTTTAAGTAGTTTAACAGACTTAAACTGTTTTATGTTTTCCAAGTCCCTGTGTTCATAAGAACGTAGTAACTTTCACAATGCTTTGCTTCATACTGATTTTGGATCATAACAAGTATATGTGTATCCATGGCTAAAAGAAAATACTAGCATTTTGAACACTGGCAACCGTTTAGGGTCTTCTAACTATGCCTCTTCTAGAGAAAAGAATAATTTCTCTTTAAAAGGCTTAGTCAGACTGTACACAGAGATTGTATCTGTGGTTTGTGAAAAGGAACTTTCTGTTTTTCAGGAGAAAATAGATATGTCAGCATATCCTGCTGAAAGCATAAGAAACTTCAGTATTATAGCTCATGTAGATCATGGCAAAAGCACACTAGCAGACAGATTGCTGGAAATTACAGGTAAGTGTTCTCTTTTCATCTTTACTACCTTCTATTGATGTGTAGATTTCAGTAGCTTTATTACTAAACTTTCTAATCTCTTTGCTCATTTGCTGTCAGGTTGCTTCTAGGCTTCCAGTTGTGCAGTGCTACAGATGTTAATATGTTTTCTTATTGATGTTGAAATCTGTCAGTAAGCAGAGTTAAGAAACTGTGTAATTCCCTCAATAAAGGAATGTATTTTGGAAATAAACCAAAGAGAACATGTTTTTGAGGCTTACTGCCAGTTTCTGGTATGGACAGAAGGACTGTCATGACCTAGAAATTCTGGACAGAATACTTTCCAAAAGTGTGATAGAAATGAAAGAACTTCAACTATCTTTACTTATAAGGAGGTAACAGTTTATCCTTCTCTTTTGAGCAAGCTATATAGAACTGCCTTTCTTGGTGGTGAAGCTTGCTATTACTGAATCTGATATAGTGCTGCATAGTAAATCTTAGAAATCTTCAGCTCTATTTTGATTTAGTAGGTAAAATAACTGCTAGTGTGAGTTTTATGGATTCTCAGTTGCTCTGTGGATTTACTCTTTGTTTTATCCTAAAATGTTAGCAAAGTTGTGTTATTTTCTACTTCAGAGGTATTTGTCATCCTCTAGATCTTTGTCTTCAGTGTTTTAATTTTTGTGTTGCTGAGAATAAGGAAAACTATCTCCTTTTAAGTAAAAGTGATGCAGAAATGCTAGAGAGTCTTCAAAACTACAGCTGACTGGGAAAATTAGGCTTCAATTTCAAATTGGAAGAGGGAGACATAGATTACCTTAGTGGGCTCTCTGTGGTAAGTTGTAAAGCAACTTCTGCGTCTTCTAAGCGGAGGCCAATTTCAGAGCAGAGCTTAACTACTCAGAAATACCCTTTGGAAGAGTTTTGTTTTTCTCTTTACAGGAGTTAGCAAAACAAAACCTGGTGAGAAGCTTTTGATCAAAGTTATTCTTTGTTATTGCCTTCTGTGTTTCACTGTGGGCAGTTTTACCTGATGCCTGTGATAGAATGGAATTTTGAATTCAGGTCTGTCAAACTCCATGATAATACTCCTTTTGCCCTTGGGATTGGTGTTGGTTGGAACCATGGAGCTATTCTCCCATGATAAGGGTTGAATTTTCCTTAAATGTCAGAATTATTTAGGAACTTCTGGACCATTAATTTAGACTTGCGTAGTGTTTTGCATTATACATATTCAGGAAAGTGTTTTCTGTAACTTCATAGATAAAAGCCCATTTAACAAATGTTAAAGAGTTGAAGCATAAATTTATTTTCAAATGAAAATTTACCCTAATCAAGTGGAAGAACTAGATTTGCTGCTGCAAGTCGCATTTTCTGCCTGTTAGTACTATCTTCAGCAATTGCTCATTCGGAAGAGCTAATATTCTAAATGAGATAATAAAACTGTTTTTTTGATCTTAGGAACAATTGCTAAAACTGACCGTAACAAACAAGTACTGGATAAACTGCAAGTGGAACGTGAAAGGGGAATTACAGTTAAAGCACAGTCTGCATCGCTCTTTTACAATTACAAAGGAGTAAACTACCTCTTAAATCTTATTGACACACCAGTAAGTTAATTAAAAAAATAATAACCAATAAGTGCAAAGGGGGTGTTTCGTTCACACAGAGCTGCATGTCTTTATATTTATAAATTGGACTTAGCAGATTTCTGACTTGTGTTTATTCAATGTGTTCTTTCCTTTTATTTTATTTATTTTGGTAAGAATTATGTTTTGGATGAACAGATACACAAACAAAACCATCATAATGTAGATATCTTCGCAAAGGACTCCAGAAATATATGAAATTATGAATATTAATTTTCTCCACAGGGCCACGTAGATTTCAACTATGAAGTTTCACGGTCACTATCTGCCTGCCAAGGTGTCCTACTTGTAGTAGATGCCAATGAGGTGCAGTTCTTAATTTTTGTTTTCTCCTTGGAATTTCAGCAATTTCTTTAAATAAGCTAGAGAGGAGTTCAGTATGTTTTAACCTTTCCATTAGTATTTTTGCAGTAGTCTAGCTCCATAAAAGTATTAGTGTTCCAGAAGACTAATGGGAGTTTAAAAAAAAAAAGCCACAGACGAATACTTGCCTTTTAATAGGTGCTGTGGTGCCATGCCATAGAAACAGAAGCACTGAAGTAATGGAGAATCAGGTGATGCTTTCTACGTTGCCTGAACTTTACAAGTGGCAATCTGGAGAGCTTGCAGCTGTTTCACTGTATGCTTTTGATTACCTTCATTTTCTTGTTGGAGTGTGATGATTCAGGCACACTTGGTTTAGCTAGTTGACTGTAATATGTATATGGCAACATTAAAGTATTGGCCAAATTAAAAATTAGTAAAACTCTAAGCCAAATGTGAATAAATTCAAAAATTCAGAAAACATCACAAGTTTTAAAATCAATAGATTAGTAATTTCTTTACTGATATTTCAGGAGTGAAATGTTCATAAAATGATATCCATGCAAATTTCATAAACTTATTGTGTACTAAGAGGGTTTTGAAATCAAAGATCTGTTGTACTTTTATTTTTATGCTGCTAAAACATTTTGACGAGTCAGTTACTGCAGTGTAACATGAGGATTTTAGAATCAGGATTTTAAATAAGGATACATTCTCACAGAGTACTTAGATGGTAACTTTCTCTATGGCATGTGTAATATGCCTAAAAAGAAACAAGAGATTCCATGTTGATTTCTTTGATGTGTGTTTTCTAGGGTATTCAGGCTCAGACAGTGGCAAACTTCTATCTTGCTTTTGAAGCACAACTTGCAATAATTCCTGTCGTAAACAAGGTAATGAAATTGTAGTGTTTCAAATTAAACAGTTGAGTTGTATAAATATATAGAAGATAACTTTCTTAGTAATCTTCAAATAGGAGCATAAAATGAAAAATTAATAAGAATGTAGCAACAACATGTTGTCTCTTAATATTTTAATGATTGCTGGGAATTCCTACTTTTCATAAAATACATGTACTAGCATTTTTGTAAGTAACAATGAAAAATTATTTATGGAATCTGTTTGGTGAATCGAGTTAAGAAGCATTGTGTAAAATGTCTTGATATCTGAACCATTTGTTGTCTTCCTTTTTGGTTTTTATTCTGGGGAATATTCAAGTGGGTTTTTACAAAAGTAACTTTACAGAAGTTCTTGCAAGGATGATTTTTGTATTCTTCCATGTGTTAATGATAACACACAGGAGTAGCAGCTCAATATAAAAAGTGTAAACTTAATTACAAAAAAAAACCCCAAATACATTGTTTTTTACAGTTTTTGTAATCTGTGTGACTGGAATAACAAAATTACTTAGTTTGAATGTAGTTAATATATTGTACTTAGTTTTCTACCATAAACAGCATAAGTAGCATTTGTGCTTTGAAAATACTTTGTAAAATAAAGATTTTACTAGCTCTTGGATAAAAGTTCTTAACAAAAAATAATTACAGCAGGGATCCTTCCTGTAATCAAGCAAGGAAGACTTTTTCTAAAATGATTGATTGGAACTTCACAGTAATGGCCTGTAATTTAATTTATCAATTTGTTTCCACTTAGTAGCTGAACTTACTTTAGACTTGCAAAGTAGCCTTTCATGTCCAATTTTCTATAAATTATTTGCACCAAGACATAGTACTGAAAAATTCTTGATTTGTATCTTTTCCTGAAAATCTTTAGTATTTGAGTAAAGACGTAAGGAAACATCACTTGCACGTTGGAGAGCTACAGTTCTTGATCGTATGTAAGATGTCATGGCCTGTACATTTAGTTGTTTGTTGTTTTTCAGATTGACTTAAAGAATGCAGACCCTGAAAGAGTTGAAAAACAAATTGAGAAGCTGTTTGATATCCCTGTTAATGAATGTATAAGGGTAAGATCTCTTCAAGATTTATAGTGTGTCTGATTGTATACCTGTATCTACTTTGTATGCTAATCTTTCATTAGCTACATAATAAATCAGCAGGGTGTTGTCTGTCTGTTTTCATATGATGTGCTGTATGAATTTCTTTAGATCTTGTCTCCTGAAAAATAATTCTCAGTTAAAAATTGTAATGTGTGATGATGAATGGCATCATATAAAATTTTTTTTGCTTGTGGATCCTCTAAATTATTTTCATTTTTACCGTAACAATAATTCCCGTTCAGGTGGAGAAATCATGTAACGGGTATTTATAATCAAATGTGTATTTCATAATAGTGAGTATTTATATGAATAATGTTCTCTCCTGCCACCAAAATTACTTACAAGAGAAGGTGACACTTTAATAGATACTGAATGAGTCTAAGACACATGTCTTATAAAATCGTTGTTGGGCTTGTTTTAGATTTCTGCTAAACAAGGGACAAATATTGAAAAAGTTCTTGAGAAGGTCATTGAAAAGATTCCACCGTAAGTTATTTATTTTACTTATGATGTCTTGTAAGGATGTCTAGGAGACCATAAGTTGCGTTTATATAATATCTCGGTAGTAGATGTGGGGTAAATCTTGTTTCTGAGCTGAAAAAGTTAGCTTTGAATTGCAAATCAGAGAAAATGATCCTTCAGGTTTGAGATCTTTAAAATAAATCAATGTGTATCTGCTGAAATTCTTAAAACAGTAATGAGTATCAGTAGAGAAGGATTGTTTGTTCGTTCTTAAGAAACAGGGAAGGAAAATGAATTCAGTCTGAAATGGAAAAAGAGAGGTGAGCTACTGGAGTGATATTTTTGTAAGCATATAGCTTCTACTTAGACACAAAGGGTGGGGGGTGCTCATTCATTTGATATTGAATGGAAAACAGTCTTCTTATTGTTTTAATAATTGTTTTAAATCTTTTGTGATAGACCTCAATTTAATACTACTGATCCCTTGAAAGCCTTAGTATTCGACTCCACCTTTGACCACTACCGAGGTGTCATAGCTAACATTGCAATTTTTGGTGGGGAGATTCAGAAAGGGCATAAAATTGTGTCTGCACATACAAATAAAAGATATGAAGTTAATGAAGTAGGAATTCTGACGCCAAATGAACAGCCAACACACAAACTGTAAGTAAAATGTTTCTTTCAATTGAACAAATCATAAGTTGATGTAAGATATCAAATCTGTTCCTGTTTATTTACTTACTTATTTTTTTGATTGAGTGGTAAAGGCTGTTTTATTTTTTTGGATTGTAATGATTATTTGTAATTAAGTGCTCAATGTCATCCTGAGACAGAAACTTTAGGGGACTGCTTTTTGGGCACAGCTGGTGGGAGGGAGTCATTTTTATTGATGTATACTTAGCATATGAAACATCTGGACAGCTAGTTCTTAAGACTAGCTTTTGATATTCAGCTGTCCAATTTATTTCTAGGAACTACCTTGTTTGAGAGTGGAAGGGAATGGGGCTTCATCTTAGTTATTGCTGCAGCATATTTTGAGGGTGGAAAACTTTTAAGTCCATGAATGCAACAGCTTCCATAAACTATCTCGTCATGGCAGCAGTGGGAAGAAAATCAGGTATGCCAGAATTAGTGAAGAGGCATTATCAGTTAGCATCCAAGTACTTTTTAATGACATTTTTGGGAAGCTCTTAAATGAGGGACTACATTATTGTGTGTGTGGTGGGTTGAATCCAACTGGAAACTAAATACTTAGACAGCCACTAGCTTACTCCTCTAGCATCAGTGGAGTGTGGGAGAGAACTGGAAAAACAAAAGTAAGGAAAAACTCGTGGGTCAAGATCAAGACTGTTTAACAAGTGAAGAAAAAAAGAAAAAAAAGGGGGGAAGAAAATTTGATGCAAAGCCATTCATCCACCAACATGCGCTAGCAGCTTGGTATCTAGGCAGTCTATGAACAGCAGCTACCTTGAAGAGATGACGTGCTTCTTATTGCTGAGAGTGATATTATATGGTATGAAATATGCCTTTGGTCAGTTTGGGTCTGCTGACATGACTGTGATAGCTGCCAGCCTGTAGCTTCTTTGCTGGGAGGGGTAGAGTGAGAAATGGAAAAAGCCTTCACGCTGTGCAAGCACTATTCAGCTTAGAAACTGGTGTGGTATTAACACCATTTTTGTTATGAATCCAAAACATGGCTTTTATATGAGGCTGCTGTTAAGCACATTAACTCCATCCCTGCCAAAACTAGTACACTCTTTCCATCTACCACAGGTTCCTCTCCTAACAGCATAATATACTGGTGGAGGTTATTTGTCTTTGTTGTTTCTGCCATTTAACATGTGAAAGTTGCTGTGGTGGTAGCTCAGAATTATTCTATCTTCTGTCGTAGATCCTCAAGTTCTTTCTTCTACTCTCAAACTGAGAGTAGCACAGTATTAAAAATCCAGAGCTGACTGTGTCTGTGTAACAAAACTACAGTTATGTGAGTCAACAGATGGTTCGTCCCTTGAGACAAAATTTGCAACTCAGTGAAGAAACAGTTTAAATATGGCTTTTTGGACTGTTTATGGGCTCATGGGGGTAATTTATTTGAATTTCCAACTGGGCTGAGTGAAATGGGGAAAAACAGTGGAAATATTCATAATGCCAAGAAGTGTCTGTATAATACCAATTCTATTCAGATATGCTGGACAGGTGGGCTACCTGATTGCTGGAATGAAAGAAGTAACAGAAGCCCAAATAGGAGACACGCTGTTTATGTATAAACAGCCAGTGGAGCCTTTGCCTGGCTTTAAGTCAGCGAAGCCAATGGTTTTTGCAGGTGAGGAGAAAACTAACTAAAAAGGAATCATTTTTTTTTTAGTAGCAAGAGCAGGAGAACTATTAGAGCTTCTAAGATGTATTTAAGAGTTGTGAGGATTAGAATTTCACTGAAATTAAGCTAGAGAGACACGTGCTGTTTATATAGCTCTTTACGACTTAGCAGGCAAGATTCTTGCAGACTGGCTTTAGATGACTGCAATACTAAGGTATGTTTCTAGCTTCTAATATTCTTCCAGTGCTTTTCCTTCTTTCTATCGGGAAAAGAAGGATTAATATTTTCAAAAATGAAGTCCTTATTAATGATTAGTTCTGTTAGACTGTTGCTGCCACCTTTAGTGAACTACTACACATGCTACGGAAGATGGCTTTAGAAAGAAATTCTGTTATTCAGTTTCCTGATCAGTTTTGAGAGAATTTTCTTAATTTTTGTCATGGATATTACGCTGCCAGTGAACGTAGGAGGGGTAAGTGTAATCCTGTAAACAATGTGGATTTTTTTTGTGTGTGTGCATATATGCTGCTTCCTGTGCATTATCAGAGCACAGTGATGTGAAAAGTGGAACCTATTTCAAGTAGTAATTACACTGACAACTGTTTTTATTTGTTTTTCTATTCATTTAAAAAAAAAAAAAAAAAAAAAAAAAGAGGAAATATTAGCAATGTTGATATGGCACTTTTTTTTTTTTTCTTCTTCCTGTGTACTCTTACCTGCTGAAGGAGCGTCTCAGTGACGTTTGCTTATTCATTAATGCTTAAGTTATATGGCTACACTGTACACCTACAAGAAAATGGTTATACTTACTAGTATACTCATCTTCCACAGCTGTGAAGAAGTAGATGAGTACAGTATGCCTACAATTATGGTTTGAATGTTAATTTCTGTTTTTTCTGTTTGTTTTTTTTTTTTTTTTAATTGAATGTTACCTTAGTAAGGTTTTAGGAAAAAAAAAAAAAAAAAAAAAAAAAAAAAAAAAAAAAAAAACAAATTGAAAGAGTCAAATTAACAGAAAGCAAGCTATTTCTGGTTTTTATTATTGTTACTGTTTATTACTGCTCATACTATAAAGATAAGTATGTAGTAGATCAAGCTCTATCACAGAATCTCTCTGTCATATGTTTTGACAGGAATGTATCCTGTAGATCAAACAGAATATAATAATCTTAAAAGTGCTTTGGAAAGGCTGACATTGAATGATTCCAGTGTCACTATTCATCGTGACAGTAGCCTTGCTTTAGGAGCTGGATGGAGGTGAGGCTTTTATGTTATTTTCATATTTCAATCGAAAATTGAAATTATTTCAAGATTAGGAGCTGTAATTCAACTTAATGATAGGTAAAGACGAAAAGTAGTTTATTTTCTTTTGTTCTACATTCACATGTATTCTGCAGTTTGTTGTGATTGATATTTTTTGGCTTGTAGAGGTTCTTTGCTGTGTCTGATAATGCCAGACTAGCAGTATAAACATACTGGAGTGACCAACAAATATTTGACCAGTATGATTCTTTTTTCCCAGGTTGGGTTTTCTTGGTCTTTTGCATATGGAAGTTTTTAATCAACGTTTGGAGCAAGAATATAACACATCTGTTATTTTGACTGCACCTACTGTTCCATATAAAGCTGTTCTTTCCTCAGCAAAATTGATAAAGGTATGTAAACAGCAACTTAAAAGCCTCCTTTAAAAACAACTACAGTTCAGAAATGTAGAATGGTATAGTATTTTATGATAAACATTAGAATTACTGATATGCAACTTTCATTTGTGGATTTTTTTTCTTTTTTTTTTTTTTTTTTTTTTTTGCTAAGAGTACTGACTTTCTTTCTGCTTTCCACTTTAAGCGCTCGCTTTTGTTTTGGATTTTTTTTTTAATATCTTGCCCTTGTCCTTGATAATGAGAATAAAGGACACTATGTAAAATACCTCTTCCTTTTCTATCTTAGTAAATAGCTTTTATCTCAACCCATGAGTCCTGATTTGTGTTCTTTTGCTGATTATCTCCTCCATTCCTCACCAAAGAGCTATGTAGTACTTAACTGCCTGCTGGATTTAAACCATGGCATCTTCCAAACTTTATCTGTCAGAAAATATATGCTTTTAGGAATAGAATGTAATGCTACTGTAGACTGATGGGGATTAGTGAAGATATGTCACTTTTTGATTAAAAACGAACTGGTTTTGAACAAAACTGTTGGTGAAACAGCCATTTGTAAACCTTATTGAACTGATCACAGTTAAAATTCCTGTGTTTTGAGTTTGAGAGAAAGCTGCAAGGAGCTGAAAGGAGGCTGCAAATAGGCAGACTCATTACTTAACATATTCTTCTAAACACTGTAGAAAGCTTGGACATTCCAAATTTGTGCAAGAGAAGTTGCATTACCTGCAAGATATGGGATGCAGACCTTTTTTTCCTTTACAGTTATTGTGGTTTCTTCCTTAGGCAGTATGCCTGCTATGAAATAAGGCACCTTTGTGGCATAAATGATTCTAGATTGCTGATCTGAGACACCAGAACCAAGTTTTCAGGTTTTCAAACAGTGCATGACGTTGGGTCCTTGTTCAGAAACACTGCCTTGCTAGTGGAAGTAAAATAATCACTTGCTTTGATGTGCAGAGATACTGTATGCATACAGTAAGAAACATGACTTTCCTTGCATCTTTACTCAAGAATGGTAGCTCCTGCCCCTGAAGGAATGTTAGACTGGAAAAGGTAGGTGATGGGAACACTTGCAAAGGAATCAAAAACTTCAGAATCCATTTTGACTTGTAAAGGAGATTGAACCTGAAGTGCTGCTTACAGAAAAATACCCTCAACAAGCTACAGAATAATTGGAACAGGTTTTGTGTTGAAGCTGTGCCTAATATAAGGGTAAGGATATATGTAAGGAGATGGAGAAGCCTTATCAGGATAAAGTAATAGGGAATATCCTTGCCCAACAGACAAGAGACAGATGGAAATTCATTGGATAAAATGCTTACAAAGCGACTAGAGGAAAAATGTTGGATTTTTTTTTTTTTTTCAGGAGTATGGTAATTCAGAGATTACTATTATCAACCCTGCTCAATTTCCTGATAAACATTCAGTGTCTGAATATCTGGAGCCAACTGTTCTTGGCACTATTGTAACACCTCAGGAATATATTAGGAAAATAATTGTTTTGTGTCAGGTTAGTATACTGTGGTATGCTGTTTTAGTTTTTGTCGCATGCATTTTTAAACTCTACTTATCATACCTCAGAAGATACTAGATAATAGTATAATAGATGATTGTTGACAATAATTCTTAATATTTTTAAAAGAAAGTAAATATTTCAAATTGTGTGTTTAAAATAAATGCAAAATTACTCCTGAGCTACACAGTCCTTACACTGAAAGTTAGTGTTCTGGCTCAGTGACAGTAAAGTACCTGCTTTAGCACTGTGTACTAGAAGAGTTCATAACTAGATTTCTCGAAGGAAAGGAATCTGCAGCAAGACTGTAAGATCTGCTTTGTGTGTTATTTATAGAAAATATTTTTCAAGGGGAACTGAAACAATTTTTATTTGTCTAGGATCGTAGGGCAGTCCAGAAAGAAATGATGTATATTGATGAACATAGGGTTATGCTAAAATACCTTTTTCCATTGAATGAAATCGTGGTGGATTTTTATGATGCCCTTAAGTCTCTGTCTTCTGGTTATGCAAGGTAAATACATTCTCTCTTTCTTTCTTTTTATTCCCCCTTCCCATGAGGGGAATAAATGAAAAAATATCTGAGAAGAAAGTAAGGGAGGGCACAAGAAAAAGGATATTCCTTTATGATAGTGCTGCAATATTAGTGTTCCATTCCTTTGACATTTTTGACAGGATGCTCATCCCTTTGTTAAAGGGAACTTTGAGGAACTTCCAAGTGGCATTTACAAGTATTTGAATAAACTTCTTAAGAGAGTGCAGTAAATATGTGGATATCTGATTTTCCTTGCTCAGCAGCAGATGATGTGTCCTGCTTACTTGGAGACAAAATTTACGGAAATGTTGAGCACAGTTTTTAATAATGGTGTCATTCTGAGAGATTTTACAAAACTGTGCTCCTATTTTAATATGAAGTTCAAGTGTTCTGTTAATTGTTTACAAAGCTTAAGATTTATGGAACAATGAATGCAGAATACCATAGTCACTGACTTCTAAATTGCTTTGTTTAGTTTTGATTATGAAGATGCAGGTTACCAGGCAGCAGATCTTATCAAAATGGATATTCTTATAAATGGAAATCCAATTGAAGAACTGGCAACTATCATACACAAGTAGGTTGACTGGATTCTCTATTCCAAAGGACTAAAACTTAAGCATGTTTTCATTGTGAATAAATATGAATGATGAATGCATGTGGAAATTAGCATTGAGATTTCACCAAATGACCAACTTCCAGAGAAGATCTGAAATAGAAAGGCATTTTATAGTAGGAGAGCTAAGTGCTAAATATAATGTTCCCGTGTTAATGTGGAAGGAGGAGATGCACATATAAATGCGAACTGACAGCCTTTTAAGGTGTTGGAAAAAAAATTAAGGACTAACCAGTCCAGGAGATGTGCTATGAATTGTTTACAGTGTATACTACTAAAAAACTGGATGAGTTTTATTTTTATGCCTCCAATAATCCCTATTCTGTACAAGCTTTCTGTTATCTTGTCTTTAGCTAGAGTACCAGGAAAATGTAAATATTTATTGACTGTAATAGTCTCAGAAACTGTTCGCTAAAATGATTCAGTTTCCTTGAGTTTCTCAGGAACTACTCATTTGCTGGTGAAAATAATGCCTTTCTATCTTCCAGTCTCTCCCCTTGGTTTTTTCTTATGAAGTCTGTGTTAGTCTCCATTAAATAGCTTCACAATCTCTTTAGTAATCCTGATATTAATTTTTTGGGTTTTTTTTTTTTTTTTGTCCTTATTCAAACACTATCTTGTAATTGTAAAAATAAATAAATTAGTATATTATCTAATGTATTCATGTATACTTTAACTAAATTGCAGAATTTCAGAATTAAAGGTTGGAATAGGAAAATGAAACTCTTACCTTGTTGAGAAAAATAACTGTGCAAGAGGAGAAGAATAAATCTCTACTGTATATTTGATTTGTGTTTTTAATAAGTATGCAGTTTAGCAATGTAATAAATATACATTCAGCAAATTGGAAAGATGCAAAATGGAGTGGCCAACCTTGTAGACTGATTGCTTTAATATTAAGTGAGAACATTTTAGAGAAAAGAGTCACTTGTTCTCAATGGTTTATGAAAGTATCAATTTTATAGCTTCTTTTGACCTTTTGTCATTTTTTTTCTCCAAAATCTGCAGTATATGCAGATGCTGAATGTAATTGGATAACTTTTTTTTATTACAGACTGCTAGAGTAGATTAAAAAAGAATTTCATTGTTGTATAAAAAGATATTTTGAGAATGCTTCAGTGATATGTAGATCTTTGACCTTTCATGTCTGAAATCAATAAAATCCCCCCTTGAGCTTCTAGGAAGCTGTGAAATTCTTCAATAAAGCTTCAGTGTGATAGATTATCAGAATATTTATTACAAACATCATTTAATATTTTTAATGAAAACCTCCTGTTAGTGTAGTCTTATCACTTGTTTGTGTGAAATGAGTAATGTACAGAGACCGGTCATTAAAGTCCGCGTTGTAAAGTTATCATCTGGTAAGTTTAAGAATATAAAAAGATAAATACTTTTAATATTTTTCCTCTGACATTTGGATATATTTTGGGATTGCATGACTGTTTCTGAAAGAATTAACTTCTCAAAACTTTCTTTTCCAGTGATAAAGCCTATGCTACTGGTAAATTCCTGTGTGAGCGTTTAAAAGATACAATACCAAGACAGTTATTTGAAATAGCCATCCAGGCTGCTATTGGCAAGAAAATAATTGCAAGGGAAACGTAAGTGAAACTGTTCTTTTCCTCTTCTTTATTTAAGCTATTTTAAATATGAACTTTAATGTCATCCCTGGTTCTACATGTTACAATACTTCAAATCTACCATAAAATACTATTTTTCTGTATGTGCTCCCAGGTGTCTACAAAAAAACCCAAACACCATGCTCTCAAGCCGTGACCATGAATAAGGACTTAATAATTAAAAATTAATTGAAAATAATCCTTTTATTTTAAATTGCCTGTGGTCAGCATTACACTTATTGGGCAGTGTATAACTTGTCACACTGATACGTACTTTCTTGGTACTGAAAAAGGTGTTTTTTTGAATATAATTTCCTGGATGTGAAGTAGCTTTCCTTGGCAGTCATAAAAAAAAAAAAAATAAATAATAATAATAATAAAAAAATATCCATCACTGCCACAAAAACAAACAAACAAACCAAAAAAAAAAACCAAACTATTTGAACTGTGCTACTGCAAAGGAAATGTGCAAGCTGAGCAAGTACAGCTATTTCTTAGCAGCACACACTTCTTTTAAAGCAAACTTTTTCCTTGGTTGTTGTATTTCATGTCATGTTTTGGCTGTTGCTGTTTTAAATTACATTTAAATTATGGTAATCAGAAGTGGCTATCCAAGCAAAAATTGGATAGGAATTTGTTTGCATGTGGGTTGTAAAAGCATGTATGAAGTGTAGAGCGTTACTGGCAGGTAAAACATAAAAGCTACAGTATTGTCTATTACTTGCCTTAAGACATATTTCTCAAATTAAGAACAGTAAATCAACATCTTTAAAATGTTTTTGACATGTTTAAAGCATTATCTTCTGTCTACATATGAAAATGGCATAATTCTGTTGCTTTTTAAAAATGTAGCATAAAAATGATGCTCAGCATTTTGACAACTTGCTGTTTAGTTTCACTACTGGAGTTGCTCCGCTGTGTTAATAGTTATGGTATTCTTTTTTACAGATTGAAAGCTTACAGGAAAAACGTTGTGGCAAAATGTGTAAGTATTTTTTTTTATTCCAATGCATGTAAACCTAAGAGTCTTATAACTGTGATGTACCTATCTTTCCTTAGAAACCCCATGAAGACATATTTTGCTTGTGCTTCAAAACGTCAGTGGAATGTTAACAGACACTCTTAAACTTTTTCTTTTAAATTCAGCTTGCGTAACCTTCACTTGGTGCTTGCAGTAGATCAGAAACAGTAATGACTTCTTCCATGCGTCTACTCAGTATCTCATAATACTTGAAGAAATAAGAATATGCATGCACTTATGTAACTTCATAATTTCCTAGTTTTTTTCTCAGATTATTTAAGTATAGTAAAGCACTTTATAGACTGATTGCAATTAGATTTTCACTTCAGTTTTCAGTAAGAAAGTAAGAGGAGGCCTTAAATATCAATAGTTGATGATAAACAAGGCTGAATAATGCCATAGGAAAATTATGCCATAGCTGAACTTAACAAGTTGAAGAGATTAAACAAGTATCCTTTTCTCACAGCTATTAAGAATTCTTCCAATTAGAACCTAGGTTGGATGACATCCTATCAGAGAGTGTAAGGGTTGATGAATTTGCATGTAATCACCTTGTGGTAGCCAAGATGCTATTGTGTATCAGAGCTGACACTGTTGCTGTTCCACAAGGATTTGAATAGCCCATAGTATGCTACAGTTCTATCCTGCTATCCTAATGTCATCCAGGCTTATTTAAGAATATTTAGCATATAAAATATGTGAATTAATCTACCTTCATTTGTCTAAATGAAAGTGCTCACTTGCTCCTGTTCTTTTCAACTACTGCTCTCTTGGGATAATGGTAGAGAGTATAGAGTGATATTTTCTAATATAACTAGCCTCATTTAAGCCTGTGTTTATTAAGTACTGTAGGCGTAATAAAATATTTTTCCTTTTCATAGTATGGTGGAGACATTACAAGAAGAATGAAGCTTTTAAGAAGGCAGGCAGAAGGGAAGAGACTGATGAGAAAAATTGGCAATGTGGAAGTACCAAGAGATGCCTTCATACGTGTTTTAAAGAGACAGCCTGAGAAATAAGTTACAGTTATGCAGCAGATTGTCTTAACGTCTTAGAGACAGTAAGCATACTTGTGTTAATGTATAATTTACCACTGTGAAAGGGAACATCTGATTTAGTTTATATCATTTTAAATGGGAATATAAATTGAAAAGATTTTGTATTTAAATTATACATTTGTACATTATAATGGAAATAAAGCTATTTTATTTGAATTTTCTGCATCTAAAAGCTTTCATTGTAACTTCACATGAGCTAGATAGAAAAGCTTGAATGTGTTAAGAGCAGGAGAACAGCAACTGTGTCAAAAAGTTTATTAAAACAGTTTGTCTATCCATACCCTAAAATTATATTAGTTTTTTTAAGTCACAAAAATTTCAAGCTACGCTGTTTTACTTGCTAAAGGTTCTCATCAGGAAATAATGATGTTGAGGGAAATCACAACAGGAAAAACAAACTATACATTTCTCAGCAAGTAAGATTGATTCAAGTCTTCCATACTGGTCTACTTAAGTTCAGTGTATAGTGACATGCTAAAAGCTAGAAAAAACTAGAAAATCTATGCATAAAACTTTACGAAAAGTTTATCATCCTATTATAGCAATAGTGACACAAAGGATACTCTTTAAATTAAGATGTAAGTACCAAAACTTGACTTAAGTGACCTAGTACATGAATCTTACCCAGATTTCACATGCCAAGACTTAGGCTAGAATACAGTTATGTAGTACCTGGCTGCTCATGTTTATTTGAAAAGATAAGAGCATAGGCTACTCAGAGCAAACTACCTTTGGGTTTTGCATGTCTACAAACAAGACGTTATCATACCAAAATCAGAAATTCACTAGCAGTATGGTCCAACAGATAATTTTGTACTTTGTGTTAAGTCTATACCTACTTTAAACAAATAATTCAGTTTATGATAGTGGCAAAATTTGTTTTTATCATTTAAGGCAGCAAATACATACCATAGTTTAAGGTCTGTTCCAAACTAACAAGAATTCTTCTCTTCCATAAACACATTGTAGACAACCTTTTTTTTTTTTTTAAAAGCACAAGACTATGCAACAAAACAAATTATCGTTTAAGTGAAAAACTTCAATTCTTCAAATTAGGCTCTGTCAGTGGATCACAAAAATTATAAAAAGCACAGTTGGTTCTTAGTCTCTTCCTTACACGAAGATGACAAAATACTTGATCTCTCCGCTTTACATCAGAAACAAAACAATTTGGAAAAAGATAGATTTAGATTTAAGTTTTACTTATTCAAAGTGGGAAATAACAGTCCTTGTGACAGTTCAGTATTTATAGCGATACAGTAAGAGGTAATTATTACAGAGTGGTTAACAGCAAACTTTAATACACTATCATTTGAATTTGTAGACTCCATGTTCCTCTAAGTTAACCTCATTCTAGGCATTTAATGACACCATCCAATACAATTAAACAGGTATATACAGAAAGGAACATTTAGATCTTTCCTTCTATATAAAGCACAATTACTAAAAATATAAAAACCCTAAAGTAATTTGAAACACATGAGAAGAAAAAGTGCTATGGCAAACATTTAATGTAAGTAACCAGAATAAGTTATAACACTTTAAGAATTGGGTGCAGTTTTAGGCACTGTTTTTCATATTTTT